>NC_060175.1:2364723-2719723 GCF_021184085.1 Oncorhynchus gorbuscha
GCTGACCTCAACACAGAGACAAATGTAGATTTCCACCTAAAAAAAACATACCCCAAACTAACTGCTCTTCATGTGTAATTACATGATTCTGACATGCCAACACTTGATATATTTGGAAAGAAGATATCTGAGAGACAGGGAGTTACATAGTTCAGAATACACAAGATCAAGCACACACAAAATAAACCATGTTTTTTATTTTGAAAGTCATATTTCATTGATAAGCTATAAGTAAATTATTGATGACTAGAAACACATCAGATGGCTCTCACAACATGTTGTCATGTTTGTCATTTATTATCATGTCTTGTCCCTGTGCTCCCCATTCTATTCGTTTCCCTCTGCTGGTCTTATTGGGTTCTTTCCCTCTTTCTATCCCTCTCTCTCCCCCTCCCTCTCTCACTCTCTCGCTCTCTCTTCTCTCTATCGTTCCGTTCCTGCTCCCAGCTGTTCCTATTCCCCTAATCATCATTTAGTCTTCCCACACCTGTTCTCGATCCTTTCCCCTGATTAGAGTCCCTATTTATTCCTTTGTGTTCCGTTCCTGTCCCGTCGGTTCCTTGTTTAGTATTCACCATGCTGTGATTGCGTTTCGCCCTGTCCTGTCGTGTTTTTGCTGTGATTGTGTATCGCCCTGTCCTGTCGTGTTTTTTGCCTTCATCAGATGCTGCGTGTGAGCAGGTGTCTCTGTCAACTACGGCCTGCGCCTACCCGAAGCGACCTGCAGTCTGTGGCCGCTTCTCCTGTTATTCCCCTCTACAGACTAGAGGATTTCTGTTATTCCCTGTTTGGACTTGAATAAACTCTGTTTCTGTTAAGTCGCTTTTGGGTCCTCTTTCACCTGCATGACAGAAGGAACCGACCAAGGAATGGACCCAGCGACTTCAGACGCTCGTTACACTGCCGTCGAGATCCAAGGAGCCATGCTCGGCAGACACGAGCAGGAATTGTCTGCTGCTCGCCATGCCGTGGAGAACCTGGCCGCTCAGGTTTCCGACCTCTCTGGACAGTTCCAGAGTCTACGTCTCGTGCCACCTGTTACTTCCTGGCCTGCCGAGCCTCCAGAACCTAGGGTTAATAACCCACCTTGCTACTCCGGGCAGCCCACTGAGTGCCGCTCCTTTCTCACGCAGTGTGAGATTGTGTTCTCTCTCCAACCCAACACATACTCTAGAGAGAGCTCGGGTTGCTTACGTCATTTCACTCCTTACTGGCCGGGCTCGAGAATGGGGCACAGCTATCTGGGAGGCAAGGGCTGATTGCTCTAACAAGTTCCAGAACTTTAAAGAGGAGATGATTCGGGTTTTTGACCGTTCAGTTTTTGGTGGGGAGGCTTCTAGGGCCCTGGCTTCCTTATGCCAAGGTGAACGGTCCATAACAGATTATTCTATTGAGTTTCGCACTCTTGCTGCCTCTAGTGAGTGGAACGAGCCGGCGCTGCTGGCTCGTTTTCTGGAGGGACTCCACGCAGTGGTTAAGGATGAGATTCTCTCCCGGGAGGTTCCTTCAGATGTGGACTCTTTGATTGCTCTCGCCATCCGCATAGAACGACGGGTAGATCTTCGTCACCGGGCTCGTGGAAGAGAGCTCGCATCAACGGTGTTTCCCTGCTCCGCATCGCAACCATCTCCCTCCTCTGGCTTTGAGACTGAGCCCATGCAGCTGGGAGGGATTCGCATCTCGACTAAGGAGAGGGAACGGAGGATCACCAACCGCCTGTGCCTCTATTGCGGAGTTGCTGGACATTTTGTTAATTCATGTCCAGTAAAAGCCAGAGCTCATCTGTAAGCGGAGGGCTACAGGTGAGCGCAACTACTCAAGTCTCTCCATCAAAATCCTGTACTACTTTGTCGGTCCATCTACGCTGGACCGGTTCGGGTGCTACATGTAGTGCCTTGATAGACTCTGGGGCTGAGGGTTGTTTCATGGACGAAGCATGGGTTCGGAAACATGACATTCCTTTCAGAGAGTTAGAGAAGCCTACGCCCATGTTCGCCTTAGATGGTAGTCATCTTCCCAGTATCAGATTTGAGACACTACCTTTAACCCTCACAGTATCTGGTAACCACAGTGAGACTATTTCTTTTTTGATTTTCCGTTCACCGTTTACACCTGTTGTTTTGGGTCATCCCTGGCTAGTATGTCATAATCCTTCTATTAATTGGTCTAGTAATTCTATCCTATCCTGGAACGTTTCTTGTCATGTGAAGTGTTTAATGTCTGCCATCCCTCCCGTTTCTTCTGTCCCTACTTCTCAGGAGGAACCTGGCGATTTGACAGGAGTGCCGGAGGAATATCATGATCTGCGCACGGTCTTCAGTCGGTCCCGAGCCAACTCCCTTCCTCCTCACCGGTCGTATGATTGTAGTATTGATCTCCTTCCGGGGACCACTCCTCCTCGAGGTAGACTATACTCTCTGTCGGCTCCCGAACGTAAGGCTCTCGAGGATTATTTGTCTGTGTCTCTTGACGCCGGTACCATAGTGCCTTCTTCTTCTCCGGCCGGGGCGGGGTTCTTTTTTGTTAAGAAGAAGGACGGTACTCTGCGCCCTGCGTGGATTATCGAGGGCTGAATGACATAACGGTTAAGAATCGTTATCCGCTTCCCCTTATGTCATCAGCCTTCGAGATTCTGCAGGGAGCCAGGTGCTTTACTAAGTTGGACCTTCGTAACGCTTACCATCTCGTGCGCATCAGAGAGGGGGACGAGTGGAAAACGGCGTTTAACACTCCGTTAGGGCATTTTGAGTACCGGGTTCTGCCGTTCGGTCTCGCCAATGCGCCAGCTGTTTTTCAGGCATTAGTTAATGATGTTCTGAGAGACATGCTGAACATTTTTGTTTTTGTCTATCTTGACGATATCCTGATTTTTTCTCCGTCACTCGAGATTCATGTTCAGCACGTTCGACGTGTTCTACAGCGCCTTTTAGAGAATTGTCTCTACGTAAAGGCTGAGAAGTGCTCTTTTCATGTCTCCTCCGTTACTTTTCTCGGTTCCGTTATTTCCGCTGAAGGCATTCAGATGGATTCCGCTAAGGTCCAAGCTGTCAGTGATTGGCCCGTTCCAAGGTCACGTGTCGAGTTGCAGCGCTTTTTAGGTTTCGCTAATTTCTATCGGCGTTTCATTCGTAATTTCGGTCAAGTTGCTGCCCCTCTCACAGCTCTTACTTCTGTCAAGACGTGTTTTAAGTGGTCCGGTTCCGCCCAGGGAGCTTTTGATCTTCTAAAAGAACGTTTTACGTCCGCTCCTATCCTCGTTACTCCTGACGTCACTAGACAATTCATTGTCGAGGTTGACGCTTCAGAGGTAGGCGTGGGAGCCATTCTATCCCAGCGCTTCCAGTCTGACGATAAGGTTCATCCTTGCGCTTATTTTTCTCATCGCCTGTCGCCATCTGAGCGCAACTATGATGTGGGTAACCGTGAACTGCTCGCCATCCGCTTAGCCCTAGGCGAATGGCGACAGTGGTTGGAGGGGGCGACCGTTCCTTTTGTCGTTTGGACAGACCATAAGAACCTTGAGTACATCCGTTCTGCCAAACGACTTAATGCCCGTCAAGCTCGTTGGGCGTTGTTTTTCGCTCGTTTCGAGTTTGTGATTTCTTACCGTCCGGGTAGCAAGAACACCAAGCCTGATGCCTTATCCCGTCTGTTTAGTTCTTCTGTGGCTTCTACTGATCCCGAGGGATTCTTCCTTATGGGCGTGTTGTCGGGTTAACAGTCTGGGGAATTGAAAGACAGGTTAAGCAAGCACTCACGCACACTGCGTCGCCGCGCGCTTGTCCTAGTAACCTCCTTTTCGTTCCTGTTTCCACTCGTCTGGCTGTTCTTCAGTGGGCTCACTCTGCCAAGTTAGCTGGTCATCCCGGTGTTCGAGGCACTCTTGCGTCTATTCGCCAGCGCTTTTGGTGGCCGACTCAGGAGCGTGACACGCGCCGTTTCGTGGCTGCTTGTTCGGACTGCGCGCAGACTAAGTCGGGTAACTCTCCTCCTGCCGGTCGTCTCAGACCGCTCCCCATTCCTTCTCGACCATGGTCTCACATTGCCTTAGACTTCATTACCGGTCTGCCTTTGTCTGCGGGGAAGACTGTGATTCTGACGGTTGTCGATAGGTTCTCTAAGGCGGCACATTTCATTCCCCTCGCTAAACTTCCTTCCGCTAAGGAGACGGCACAAATCATTATTGAGAATGTATTCAGAATTCATGGCCTCCCGTTAGACGCCGTTTCAGACAGAGGCCCGCAATTCACGTCACAGTTTTGGAGGGAGTTCTGTCGTTTGATTGGTGCGTCCGTCAGTCTCTCTTCCGGGTTTCATCCCCAGTCTAACGGTCAAGCAGAGAGGGCCAATCAGACGATTGGTCGCATACTACGCAGCCTTTCTTTCAGAAACCCTGCGTCTTGGGCAGAACAGCTCCCCTGGGCAGAATACGCTCACAATTCGCTTCCTTCGTCTGCTACCGGGTTATCTCCGTTTCAGAGTAGTCTGGGTTACCAGCCTCCTCTGTTCTCATCCCAGCTTGCCGAGTCCAGCGTTCCCTCCGCTCAAGCGTTTGTCCAACGTTGTGAGCGCACCTGGAGGAGGGTGAGGTCTGCACTTTGCCGTTACAGGGCACAGACGGTGAGAGCCGCCAATAAACGCAGGATTAAGAGTCCAAGGTATTGTTGCGGCCAGAGAGTGTGGCTTTCCACTCGCAACCTTCCTCTTACGACAGCTTCTCGTAAGTTGACTCCGCGGTTCATTGGTCCGTTCCGTGTCTCCCAGGTCGTCAATCCTGTCGCTGTGCGACTGCTTCTTCCGCGACATCTTCGTCGCGTCCATCCTGTCTTCCATGTCTCCTGTGTTAAGCCCTTTCTTCGCACCCCCGTTCGTCTTCCCTCCCCCCTCCCGTCCTTGTCGAGAGCGCACCTATTTACAAGGTACATAAGATCATGGACATGCGTTCTCGGGGACGGGGTCACCAATACTTAGTGGATTGGGAGGGTTACGGTCCTGAGGAGAGGAGTTGGGTTCCGTCTCGGGACGTGCTGGACCGTTCACTCATCGATGATTTCCTCCGTTGCCGCCAGGATTCCTCCTCGAGTGCGCCAGGAGGCGCTCGGTGAGTGGGGGGTACTGTCATGTTTGTCATTTATTATCATGTCTTGTCCCTGTGCTCCCCATTCTATTCGTTTCCCTCTGCTGGTCTTATTTGGTTCTTTCCCTCTTTCTATCCCTCTCTCTCCCCCTCCCTCTCTCACTCTCTCGCTCTCTCTTCTCTCTATCGTTCCGTTCCTGCTCCCAGCTGTTCCTATTCCCCTAATCATCATTTAGTCTTCCCACACCTGTTCTCGATCCTTTCCCCTGATTAGAGTCCCTATTTATTCCTTTGTGTTCCGTTCCTGTCCCGTCGGTTCCTTGTTTAGTATTCACCATGCTGTGATTGCGTTTCGCCCTGTCCTGTCGTGTTTTTGCTGTGATTGTGTATCGCCCTGTCCTGTCGTGTTTTTGCCTTCATCAGATGCTGCGTGTGAGCAGGTGTCTCTGTCAACTACGGCCTGCGCCTACCCGAAGCGACCTGCAGTCTGTGGCCGCTTCTCCTGTTATTCCCCTCTACAGACTAGAGGATTTCTGTTATTCCCTGTTTGGACTTGAATAAACTCTGTTTCTGTTAAGTCGCTTTTGGGTCCTCTTTCACCTGCATGACACATGTGAACAATATCAGGAAAAAAATGGGATTGATAGATATATTTTATTTATTTTATTTCACCTTTATTTAACCAGGGTAGGCCAGTTGAGAACAAGTTCTCATTTACATCTGCGACCTGGCCACGATAAAGCAAAGCAGTGCGACACAAACAACAACACAGAGTTACACAAGGAGTAAATATATGCAGTGTGTTCAAATGTAGTTAGATTAGGGAGGTAAGGCAATAAATAGGCCATAGTGGCGAAGTAATTACAATTTAGCAATTAAACACTGGAGTGATAGATGTGCAGAAGATGAATGTGCAAGTAGAGATACTGATGAACCAGGCGAGGCAGTCATTAGAGAAACCAAGGCTGTTGAGTCTGCCGATAAGGATACAGTGATTGACAGAGTCGAAAGCCTTGGCCAGGTCGATGAATACGGCTGCACAATAATGTCTTATTGATGACGGTTATGCTATCATTTAGGACCTTGAGTGTGGCTGAGGTGCACCCATGACCAGCTATGAAACCAGATTGCACAGCGGAGAAGGTATGGTGGGATTCAAAATGGTCGGTAATCTGTTTGTTAACTTGGCTTTCGAAGACCTTAGAGATGCAGGGTAGGATAGATATAGGTCTGTAGCAGTTTGGGTCTAGAGTGTCACCCCCTTTGAGAGGGGGATGACCGCGGCAGCTTTCCAATCTTTGGGGATCTCAGACGATACGAAAGAGGTTGAATAGACTGGTAATAGGGGTTGCAACAATGATGGCAGATCATTTTAGAAAGAGAGGGTCCAGATTGTCTAGCCTGGCTGATTTGTACGGGTTCAGGTTTTGCAGCTCTTTCAGAACATCTGCTATCTGGATTTGGTGTGAAGGAGAAGCTGGGGAGGCTTGGGTAAGTAGCTGTGGGGGGTATGGAGCTGTTGGCCGGGGTTGGGGTAGCCAGGGTTGGGATAGCCAGGGTTGGGGTAGCCAGGAGAAAAGCATGGCCAGCCGTTGAGAAATGCTTATTGAACTTCTCGATTATCGTGGATTTATCCGTGGTGACAGTGTTTCCTGGCCTCAGTGCAGTGGGCAGCTGGGAGGAGGTGCTCTTATTCTCCATGGACTTTACAGTGTCCCAGAACCTTTTGGAGTTGGAGCTACAGGATGCATATATCTAACAACTAGTAAAGGACAGATGTTTTAATAAGTGGTATCAGATGTTTCCAAGAGTTTCCAAAGTGGCATGTCTGTAAAGTAGATAATTCCAGTGCTATTATATATTTGCAAACCGTTTCTACAACACCAACCTCTCTCAAACATTGTGGTGGTGTCGGGAGAAGCGTTTGTTTTTCAAAAGTGCCTGAACGTTTAGCCTATCCAATGTATTGGTCACACATACAAATAACCTGTTTACAAAAACAATATAAAAACAACAGATATACATAAAGTAATATATATAAAAACACAAACTTGGTTACACACGTGTCCTTCACTAAAACGGGTGCACCAATAGAAAGAAGCTGAACTATTTACAAAATGGCGTCTGGTTCCTTTTACATCTCCGGTGTAGATGATTAGATCTCCTGTCACCGCATCTTGTTCATGTCTTGATAATCTTTGAAGCAGCTCCTCTCTGACCAGGAAACAAAAAGCTAGCTGTCATTTTGGACAGAAGATCTTGACATTGTTCCCATTCCACCTCCTTGAGACATGGTCGTTATTGAATGCCTTATACTGTGTGGTGTGCATGTACCTTTATTTAACTAGGCAAGTCCATTCAAAGACGCCCTAGTGGGTTAACTGCCTTGTTCAGAGGCAGAACGACAGATTTTCACCTTGCCAGCTCGGGGGTTTGAACTTGTAACGTTCCGGTTGCTAGTCCAACGCTCTAACCACTAGGCTACCCTGCCTCCTCTACACTCTAACCACTAGGCTACCCTGCCTCCTCTACACTCTAACCACTAGGCTACCCTGCCGCCTCTACACTCTAACCATTAGGCTACCCTACCGCCTCTACACTCTAACCATTAGGCTACCCTGCCTCCTCTACACTCTAACCATTAGGCTACCCTACCGCCTCTACACTCTAACCATTAGGCTACCCTGCCTCCTCTACACTCTAACCATTAGGCTACCCTGCCGCCTCTACACTCTAACCATTAGGCTACCCTACCGCCTCTACACTCTAACCATTAGGCTACCCTGCCTCCTCTACACTCTAACCATTAGGCTACCCTGCCTCCTCTACACTCTAACCACTAGGCTACCCTGCCGCCTCTACACTCTAACCATTAGGCTACCCTGCCTCCTCTACACTCTAACCACTAGGCTACCTGCCTCCTCTACACTCTAACCAATAGCCTTTCTGTACAGCACTTTGAGATATCAGCTGATGTTCCGGTTCCGGTTGGAGCGAGTGGTCGCATCTGCACGTCGCTCCAACGGGTAGTATAACTTTTTCATTATATTTCATTATATCACAACGGTTTGATTTGTCTTATCTTAGCAATTTCTTCTCAGCTAGCTACATAGCCGTCTTTGTATCAAAGATAATTGCGTAATTATCGTATTTCGCCGTCCTAACGTAGTCTTCACTAGCCAGCTAGCTAACGTCCACTGATTAGCTGCACTGAGAAACTTTTACACTCAACTGAACGACTTGATTAGTTTAGTGTTAGCTACCTACATAGCTGTCTTTGCTGTCTTCGTATCATCGTATCATCGTATCCAAGATAATTGTGTTGTTTAGGTTTAGAGTGTGTAGTCTTAGAGTGATTATCTTAATTTACCGAGGTTAGCTAGCCAGCTATTTGTCGTCCTTAACGTAGGTGACTCTGCTAGCTAGCCAACAGCTAGCCAACGCTAGCCAACGTCTTCTGTATAGAACTCAACTACCCGGTCGCATTCACAGGTTGTATCACATTTTCACTTCATTTCATTACAGTACAACGGTTTGATTTGTTTGATCGTAGCTAGCTACTTAGCTAGCTACATAGCCGTCTTTGTATCAAAGATAATTGTGTAGTCTAGAGCGATTTTCTAGGTTCGCTAGCCATCTATTGTCGTTCTTTTAACGCAACGTAACGTAAACAACACTGCTAGCTAGCCTGCTAGCCCCGAATAGCAACACTGCAGAAACTATTACACTCAACGGAATGACTTGATTAGTGTAGTGTCAACAACGCACCCACTGCCAGCTGGCCTACTTCAGCAGTACTGTATCATTTTAATCATTTTAGTCAATAAGATTCTTGCTACGTAGCTTAACTTTCTGAACATTCGAGACGTGTAGTCCACTTGTCATTCCAATCTCCTTTGCATTAGCGTAGCCTCTTCTGTAGCCTGTCAACTATGTGTCTGTTTATCCCTGTTCTCTCCTCTCTGCACAGACCATACAAACGCTCCTCACCGCGTGGCCGCGGCCACCCTACTCTGGTGGTCCCAGCGCGCACGACCCACGTGGAGTTCCAGGTCTCCGGTAGCCTCTGGAACTGCCAATCTGCGGTCAACAAGGCAGAGTTCATCTCAGCCTATGCCTCCCTCCAGTCCCTCGACTTCTTGGCACTGACGGAAACATGGATCACCACAGACAACACTGCTACTCCTACTGCTCTCTCTTCGTCCGCCCACGTGTTCTCGCACACCCCGAGAGCATCTGGTCAGCGGGTGGTGGCACCGGGATCCTCATCTCTCCCAAGTGGTCATTCTCTCTTTCTCCCCTTACCCATCTGTCTATCGCCTCCTTTGAATTCCATGCTGTCACAGTTACTAGCCCTTTCAAGCTTAACATCCTTATCATTTATCGCCCTCCAGGTTCCCTCGGAGAGTTCATCAATGAGCTTGATGCCTTGATAAGCTCCTTTCCTGAGGACGGCTCACCTCTCACAGTTCTGGGCGACTTTAACCTCCCCACGTCTACCTTTGACTCTTTCCTCTCTGCCTCCTTCTTTCCACTCCTCTCCTCCTTTGACCTCACCCTCTCACCTTCCCCCCCTACTCACAAGGCAGGCAATACGCTCGACCTCATCTTTACTAGATGCTGTTCTTCCACTAACCTCACTGCAACTCCCCTCCAAGTCTCCGACCACTGCCTTGTATCCTTTTCCCTCTCGCTCTCCTCCAACACCTCCCACACTGCCCCTACTCGGATGGTATCGCGCCGTCCCAACCTTCGCTCTCTCTCCCCCGCTACTCTCTCCTCTTCCATCCTATCATCTCTTCCCTCCGCTCAAACCTTCTCCCACCTATCTCCTGATTCTGCCTCCTCAACCCTCCTCTCCTCCCTCTCTGCATCCCTTGACTCTCTATGTCCCCTATCCTCCAGGCCGGCTCGGTCCTCCCCTCCCGCTCCGTGGCTCGATGACTCATTGCGAGCTCACAGAACAGGGCTCCGGGCAGCCGAGCGGAAATGGAGGAAAACTCGCCTCCCTGCGGACCTGGCATCCTTTCACTCCCTCCTCTCTACATTTTCCTCCTCTGTCTCTGCTGCTAAAGCCACTTTCTACCACGCTAAATTCCAAGCATCTGCCTCTAACCCTAGGAAGCTCTTTGCCACCTTCTCCTCCCTCCTGAATCCTCCGCCCCTCCCCCCTCCTCCCTCTCTGCAGATGACTTCGTCAACCATTTTGAAAAGAAGGTCGACGACATCCGATCCTCGTTTGCTAAGTCAAACGACACCGCTGGTTCTGCTCACACTGCCCTACCCTGTGCTCTGACCTCTTTCTCCCCTCTCTCTCCAGATGAAATCTCGCGTCTTGTGACGGCCGGCCGCCCAACAACCTGCCCGCTTGACCCTATCCCCTCCTCTCTTCTCCAGACCATTTCCGGAGACCTTCTCCCTTACCTCACCTCGCTCATCAACTCATCCCTGACCGTTGGCTACGTCCCTTCCGTCTTCAAGAGAGCGAGAGTTGCACCCCTTCTGAAAAAACCTACACTCGATCCCTCCGATGTCAACAATTACAGACCAGTATCCCTTCTTTCTTTTCTCTCCAAAACTCTTGAACGTGCCGTCCTTGGCCAGCTCTCCCGCTATCTCTCTCTGAATGACCTTCTTGATCCAAATCAGTCAGGTTTCAAGACTAGTCATTCAACTGAGACTGCTCTCCTCTGTATCACGGAGGCGCTCCGCACTGCTAAAGCTAACTCTCTCTCCTCTGCTCTCATCCTTCTAGATCTATCGGCTGCCTTCGATACTGTGAACCATCAGATCCTCCTCTCCACCCTCTCCGAGTTGGGCATCTCCGGCGCGGCCCACGCTTGATTGCGTCCTACCTGACAGGTCGCTCCTACCAGGTGGCGTGGCGAGAATCTGTCTCCTCACCACGCGCTCTCACCACTGGTGTCCCCAGGGCTCTGTTCTTGGCCCTCTCCTATTCTCGCTATACACCAAGTCACTTGGCTCTGTCATAACCTCACATGGTCTCTCTTATCATTGCTATGCAGACGACACACAATTAATCTTCTCCTTTCCCCCTTCTGATGACCAGGTGGCGAATCGCATCTCTGCATGTCTGGCAGACATATCAGTGTGGATGACGGATCACCACCTCAAGCTGAACCTCGGCAAGACGGAGCTGCTCTTCCTCCCGGGGAAGGACTGCCCGTTCCATGATCTCGCCATCACGGTCGACAACTCCATTGTGTCCTCCTCCCAGAGCGCCAAGAACCTTGGCGTGATCCTGGACAACACCCTGTCGTTCTCAACTAACATCAAGGCGGTGGCCCGTTCCTGTAGGTTCATGCTCTACAACATCCGCAGAGTACGACCCTGCCTCACACAGGAAGCGGCGCAGGTCCTAATCCAGGCACTTGTCATCTCCCGTCTGGATTACTGCAACTCGCTGTTGGCTGGGCTCCTGCCTGTGCCATTAAACCCCTTCAACTCATCCAGAACGCCGCAGCCCGTCTGGTGTTCAACCTTCCCAAGTTCTCTCACGTCACCCCGCTCCTCCGTTCTCTCCACTGGCTTCCAGTTGAAGCTCGCATCCGCTACAAGACCATGGTGCTTGCCTACGGAGCTGTGAGGGGAACGGCACCTCAGTACCTCCAGGCTCTGATCAGGCCCTACACCCAAACAAGGGCACTGCGTTCATCCACCTCTGGCCTGCTCGCCTCCCTACCACTGAGGAAGTACAGCTCCCGCTCAGCCCAGTCAAAACTGTTCGCTGCCCTGGCCCCCCAATGGTGGAACAAACTCCCTCACGACGCCAGGACAGCGGAGTCAATCACCACCTTCCGGAGACACCTGAAACCCCACCTCTTTAAGGAATACCTAGGATAGGTTAAGTAATCCCTCTCACCCCACCCCCCTAAGTTTTAGATGCACTATTGTTAAGTGACTGTCCCACTGGATGTCATAAGGTGAATGCACCAATTTGTAAGTCGCTCTGGATAAGAGCGTCTGCTAAATGACTTAAATGTAAATGTAAATGTAAATAAATTTGATTTGATTTGATTTAACCACTAGGCTACCCTGCCTCCTCTACACTCTAACCACTAGGCTACCCTGCCGCCTCTACACTCTAACCATTAGGCTACCCTACCGCCTCTACACTCTAACCATTAGGCTACCCTGCCGCCTCTACACTCTAACCACTAGGCTACCCTGCCGCCTCTACACTCTAACCACTAGGCTACCCTGCCGCCTCTACACTCTAACCACAAAGCAACCCTGTCCTTACATTTCACAAAAAACACCTTGTTAGTCCTGATCCAACATATGGTGCCAAAAGCCCCTATTTTCTTTTTCAAGAGGTCTATGAAAAGTGGATGTAGAACTGTCAGATAGGGTGATTTACATAGTGGTGGGGGTGAAGACCTTGACTGGTGGGGTGATTTACATAGCAGTGGGGGTGAAGACCTTGACTGGTGGGGTGATTTACATAGCGGTGGGGGTGAAGACCTTGACTGGTGGGGTGATTTACATAGTGGTGGGGGTGAAGACCTTGACTGGTGGGGTGATTTACATAGTGGTGGGGGTGAAGACCTTGACTGGTGGGGTGATTTACATAATGGTGGGGGTGAAGACCTTGACTGGTGGGGTGATTTACATAGTGGTGGGGGTGAAGACCTTGACTGGTGGGGTGCACTTGTTGGCATCATCCAAATGCTCTGCATCCTCCACTCTGTACTGAATAAAATAAAGGGATATATTGTTGTAAGACACACAGAAATACAGTTTTTACTTAAACTAATTTACTAAACAACATTACTCTAAAGTAAAAACACCAAGCCTCAACTGTATATGTACAGTGACTCACACACAATGCAAACAGTAACACTGACAAAGGCAGAGGTGAGAACCACAAATAAACATTGGCCCTGATAGTTTAGTGGCCTCTCCAATGGCCCTGATAGTTTAGTGGCCTCTCCAATGGCCCTGAGAGTTGAGTGGCCTCTCCAATGGCCCTGATAGTTTAGTAGCCTCTCCAATGACCCTGATAGTTTAGTGGCCTCTTCAATGGCCCTGATAGTTTAGTAGCCTCTCCAATGGCCCTGATAGTTTAGTGGCCTCTCCAATGACCCTGAGAGTTTAGTGGGCTCTCCAATGGCCCTGAGAGTTTAGTGGCCTCTCCAATGACCCTGAGAGTTTAGTGGCCTCTCCAATGACCCTGATAGTTTAGTGGCCTCTCCAATGGCCCTGAGAGTTTAGTGGCCTCTCCAATGGCCCTGAGAGTTTAGTGGCCTCTCCAATGGCCCTGAGAGTTTAGTGGCCTCTCCAATGGCCCTGAGAGTTTAGTGGCCTCTCCAATGGCCCTGATAGTTTAGTGGCCTCTCCAATGGCCTTGAAAGTTGAATGGCCTCTCCAATGGCCCTGAGAGTTTAGTAGCCTCTCCAATGACCCTGCGAGTTTTAGTGGCCTCTCCAATGGCCTTGAAAGTTGAATGGCCTCTCCAATGGCCCTGAGAGTTTAGTAGCCTCTCCAATGACCCTGAGAGTTTAGTGGCCTCTCCAATGGCCCTGAGAGTTGAGTGGCCTCTCCAATGACCCTGAGAGTTGAGTGGCCTCTCCAATGACCCTGATAGTTTAGTGGCCTCTCCAATGGCCCTGAGAGTTTAGTGGCCTCTCCAATGACCCTGAGAGTTGAGTGGCCTCTCCAATGGCCCTGATAGTTTAGTGGCCTCTCCAATGACCCTGATAGTTTAGTGGCCTCTCCAATGACCCTGATAGTTTAGTGGCCTCTCCAATGACCCTGATAGTTTAGTGGCCTCTCCAATGACCCTGATAGTTTAGTGGCCTCTCCAATGGCCCTGAGAGTTTAGTGGCCTCTCCAATGACCCTGAGAGTTGAGTGGCCTCTCCAATGGCCCTGATAGTTTAGTGGCCTCTCCAATGACCCTGATAGTTTAGTGGACCTGATAGTTTAGTGGCCTCTCCAATGACCCTGATAGTTTAGTGGCCTCTCCAATGACCCTGATAGTTTAGTGGCCTCTCCAATGGCCCTGAGAGTTTAGTGGCCTCTCCAATGGCCCTGATAGTTTAGTGGCCTCTCCAATGACCCTGATAGTTTAGTGGCCTCTCCAATGGCCCTGAGAGTTTAGTGGCCTCTCCAATGGCCCTGATAGTTTAGTGGCCTCTCCAATGGTCCTGAGAGTTTAGTGGCCTCTCCAATGGCACTGAGAGTTTAGTGGCTTCAAACAGTGAACTAATATGAAACATAGTCAATAACTTCTACACCTGCATTGTTGCTGTTTGGGGTTTTAGGCTGGGTTTCTGTACAGCACTTTGAGATATCAGCTGATGTACGAAGGGCTATATAAATAAATTTGATTTGAACTACTTGGGAATGATATAACATTGAAATGACTTGTTACATAGGCCAATGTAAACCAAATCCAAAGCACAAAAAGCAGACAACTTATAAAAAACTAAATACATATAGGAAATTAACTTTATAAAGTCATGAAAATAATTTACTTATAATAAACTAAATACATATAGGAAATTAACTTTATAAAGTCATGAAAATAATTTACTTACAGATCTGAGAGTGGATCCAATCCTTCTAGAAACAAATCTTCGTCAGCCGAGTTGAAAACCTCTGTCCAAATCGCTCCCCCGAGCTGAGTCCGACTCCAGTATTTTATTCAAATCTCCTATGTCAGTTTAACCCGTTTTATAGAAACGCTTTGCTTAACAGATTCACTACATAGAACAACAGATCGTCCTTACTGCTATTAGTTCATAGAAACACATTGAATAACAGATAGTCCTTACTGCTATTAGCCAATAGAAACACATTGAATAACAGATAGTCCTTACTGCTATTAGCCCATAGAAACACATTGAATAACAGATAGTCCTTACTGCTATTAGAAACACATTGAATAACAGATAGTCCTTACTGCTATTAGCCCATAGAAACACATTGAATAACAGATAGTCCTTACTGCTATTAGAAACACATTGAATAACAGATAGTCCTTACTGCTATTAGCCAATAGAAACACATTGAATAACAGACAGTCCTTACTGCTATTAACCAATATAAACACATTGAATAACAGATAGTCCTTACTGCTATTAGAAACACATTGAATAACAGATAGTCCTTACTGCTATTAGCCCATAGAAACACATTGAATAACAGATAGTCCTTACTGCTATTAGAAACACATTGAATAACAGATAGTCCTTACTGCTATTAACCAATAGAAACACATTGAATAACAGATAGTCCTTACTGCTATTAGCCCATAGAAACACATTGAATAACAGATAGTCCTTACTGCTATTAGCCAATAGAAACACATTGAATAACAGATAGTCCTTACTGCTATTAGCCAATAGAAACACATTGAATAACAGATAATCCTTACTGCTATTAGCCCATAGAAACACATTGAATAACAGATAGTCCTTACTGCTATTAGCCCATAGAAACACATTGAATAACAGATAGTCCTTACTGCTATTAGCCAATAGAAACACATTGAACAACAGTTAGACCCCCCAAAAACAAAAGGAAGTTTGTTCTGAAGTGTCTGTCCAATATCTGAGAGATAGAAGAGAGATCAGGAAGCTATTCATATTGTTGTGTTTAACCCCTTATGTTAGGCACTAAACTATCTCCATATATACACTATATATACAAAATTATGTGGACACGCCTTCAAATTGGTGGATTCGGCTTACTCAGCCACACCTGTTGCTGACAGCTGTATAAAAATGAGCACACAGCCATGCAATCTCCATAGACAAACATTGGCAGTAGAAGGGCCTTTCTGAAGAGCTCAGTGACTTTCAACGTGGCACCGTCATAGGATGCCACCTTTCCAACAAGTCAGTTCGTTAAATTTCTACCCTGCTAGAGCTTCCCCCGGTCAACTGTAAGTGCAATGTCTAGGAGCAACAACGGCTCAGTCGTGAAGTGGTAGGCCACACAAGCTCACAGAATGGGACCGCCGAGTGCTGAAGCACGTAGAGCAATGAAAATCGTCTGTCCTCGGTTGCAGCACTCACTACCGGGTTCCAAACTGACTCTGGAACCAACGTCAGCACAATAACTGTTTGTCAGAAGGTTCATGAAATGGGTTTCCATGGTTGAACCATTGGACTCTGGAACAGTGGAAAAGTGTTGTCTGGTGAAATGAATCCCGCTTCACCATCTGGCAGTCCGGCGGACCAATTTGTGTTTTGGTGAAGATGGTGAAGAGTGATTCATCACTCCAGAGAACGCCAATGTTTGTCTATGGAGATTGCATGGCTGTTTTATCTCGATTCTATACACCTGTCAGCAACGGGTGTGGCTGAAATAGACAAATCCACTTTTGTATATATAGTGTATCTACTGTCTGTGAATGTAATGATACATTTTTCTACTGTCTGTGATAATGACACAGATATCTACTGTCTGTGATAATGACACAGATATTTACTGTCTATGGTAATGATACATCTATTTACTGTCTATGGTAATGATACATCTATTTACTGTCTATGGTAATGACACAGATATTTACTGTCTATGGTAATGATACATCTATTTACTGTCTATGGTAATGATACATCTATTTACTGTCTATGGTATTGATACATCTATTTACTGTCTGTGATAATGACACAGATATTTACTGTCTATGATAATGATACATCTATTTACTGTCTATGGTAATGATACATCTATTTACTGTCTATGGTAATGATACATCTATTTACTGTCTGTGATAATGACACAGATATTTACTGTCTATGGTAATGATACATCTATTTACTGTCTATGGTATTGATACATCTATTTACTGTCTGTGATAATTACACAGATATCTACAGTCTATGATAATGATACATCTATTTACTGTCTATGGTAATGACACAGATATTTACTGTCTATGGTAATGATACATCTATTTACTGTCTATGATAATGATACAGATGTCTACTGTCTGTGATAATGATACATCTATTTACTGTCTGTGATAATGACACAGATATTTACTGTCTATGGTAATGATACATCTATTTACTGTCTATGATAATGATACAGATGTCTACTGTCTGTGATAATGATACTGTGATAATGATATTATGATTCCCTGGCAGAGATAAAACAGTCTGACCATTTAAATACAGATAATATTTTTTACACAGGGGATTACACCAACAGTAAATACAGTGGGGAAAACAAGTATTTGATACATTTACATTTAAGTCATTTAGCAGACGCTCACTGCCGATTTTGCAGGTTTTCCTACTTACAAAGCATGTAGAGGTCTGTATTTTTTATCATAGGTACACTTCAACTGTGAGAGACGGAATCTAAAACAAAAATCCAGAAAATCATATTTTATGATTTTTAAGTAATTCATTTGTATATAAACAACACAGCTGGAGGAGGGGGGGGCATAGGTCCTTTTTAAAGGCTCACTTCCTGCCCTATCACACACACAGTAATTAAGAGGTAGGATGAGCAGTATGACATACTGTAGTTGTCTGTGAGAACATAGAACAGAATATATATTGCATCTCATTAGCAAATAATGTCCAGCTATTAGAGTTTTGCATTACACCAGTCTTCAAAGGTTTTCATCGAACAGTACGAATGAATTATCAAAACTGAAGACAGATTTGAAAAGTGTTTTATCTAAAGTTCTACTGAATCAATGAGGTCATCAGGAAGTGTTCTTGTATTGGAAGGAGAGTCACCTCTGACCCCTTTCCCCTGAACCAAACAAAGAGACAGAGTGGCTGCTGGGAGACAGACTGTCTCCGCTGGCACTGAAACACAAACTGACATGACCTCCCTGATACTCACTGGTATTTCCTGTATCAACCGCTGAGAACTATGTCACAAAGTCAGCATTAGAAACTACATCACGCACTAACCCAACAGTAGCATCAAGGAAAGATCTGGAAACACAACGAGACAGAGAGAGAGAGGAGATGCTGCGCTATAGATGTATACTGTGTACTGTAGTGACCAGGGTTAGTAACTATATACTGTAGTACTGTAGTGACCAGGGTTAGTAACTATATACTGTAGTGACCAGGGTTAGTAACTATATACTGTAGTGACCAGGGTTAGTAACTATATACTATAGTACTGTAGTGACCAGGGTTAGTAACTATATACTGTAGTACTGTAGTGACCAGGGTTAGTAACTATATACTGTAGTACTGTAGTGACCAGGGTTAGTAACTATATACTGTAGTACTGTAGTGACCAGGGTTAGTAACTATATACTGTAGTACTGTAGTGACCAGGGTTAGTAACTATATACTGTAGTACTGTAGTGACCAGGGTTAGTAACTATATACTGTAGTACTGTAGTGACCAGGGTTAGTAACTATATACTGTGTACTGTAGTGACCAGGGTTAGTAACTATATACTGTGTACTGTAGTGACCAGGGTTAGTAACTATATACTGTGTACTGTAGTGACCAGGGTTAGTAACTCTATACTGTAGTACTGTAGTGACCAGGATTAGTAACTATATACTGTAGTGACCAGGGTTAGTAACTATATACTGTAGTACTGTAGTGACCAGGGTTAGTAACTATATACTGTAGTACTGTAGTGACCAGGGTTAGTAACTATATACTGTAGTACTGTAGTGACCAGGGTTAGTAACTATATACTGTAGTACTGTAGTGACCAGGGTTAGTAACTATATACTGTAGTGACCAGGGTTAGTAACTATATACTGTAGTACTGTAGTGACCAGGGTTAGTAACTATATACTGTAGTGACCAGGGTTAGTAACTATATACTGTAGTGACCAGGGTTAGTAACTATATACTGTAGTACTGTAGTGACCAGGGTTAGTAACTATATACTGTAGTACTGTAGTGACCAGGGTTAGTAACTATATACTGTAGTGACCAGGGTTAGTAACTATATACTGTAGTACTGTAGTGACCAGGGTTAGTAACTATATACTGTAGTGACCAGGGTTAGTAACTATATACTGTAGTACTGTAGTGACCAGGGTTAGTAACTATATACTGTAGTACTGTACCAGGGTGTAACTATATACTGTAGTACTGTAGTGACCAGGGTTAGTAACTATATACTGTAGTACTGTAGTGACCAGGGTTAGTAACTATATAATGTAGTACTGTAGTGACCAGGGTTAGTAACTATATACTGTAGTACTGTAGTGACCAGGGTTAGTAACTATATACTGTAGTACTGTAGTGACCAGGGTTAGGAACTATATACTTTAGTGACCAGGGTTCGTAACTATATACTGTAGGTCTGTAGTGACCAGGGTTAGTAACTATATACTGTAGTACTGTAGTGACCAGGGTTAGTAACTATATACTGTAGTACTGTCGTGACAGGGTTAGTAACTATATACTGTAGTGACAGGGTTAGTAACTATATACTGTAGTACTGTAGTGACCAGGGTTAGTAACTATATACTGTAGTACTGTAGTGACAGGGTTAGTAACTATATACTGTAGTGACAGGGTTAGTAACTATATACTGTAGTACTGTAGTGACCAGGGTTAGTAACTATATACTGTAGTACTGTAGTGACCAGGGTTAGTAACTATATACTGTAGTACTGTAGTGACCAGGGTTAGTAACTATATACTGTAGTACTGTAGTGACCAGGGTTAGTAACTATATACTGTAGTACTGTACCAGGGTTAGAACTATATACAGTAGTGACCAGGGTTAGTAACTATATACTGTAGTACTGTAGTGACCAGGGTTAGTAACTATATACTGTAGTACTGTAGTGACCAGGGTTAGTAACTATATACTGTAGTGACCAGGGTTAGTAACTATATACTGTAGTACTGTAGTGACCAGGGTTAGTAACTATATACTGTAGTACTGTAGTGACCAGGGTTAGTAACTATATACTGTAGTACTGTCGTGACAGGGTTAGTAACTATATACTGTAGTGACAGGGTTAGTAACTATATACTGTAGTACTGTAGTGACCAGGGTTAGTAACTATATACTGTAGTACTGTCGTGACAGGGTTAGTAACTAGGTGACAGGGTTAGTAACTATATACTGTAGTACTGTAGTGACCAGGGTTAGTAACTATATACTGTAGTACTGTAGTGACAGGGTTAGTAACTATATACTGTAGTACTGTAGTGACCAGGGTTAGTAACTATATACTGTAGTACTGTAGTGACCAGGGTTAGTAACTATATACTGTAGTACTGTAGTGACCAGGGTTAGTAACTATATACTGTAGTACTGTAGTGACCAGGGTTAGTAACTATATACTGTAGTACTGTAGTGACCAGGGTTAGTAACTATATACTGTAGTACTGTCGTGACAGGGTTAGTAACTATATATTGTAGTGACAGGGTTAGTAACTATATACTGTAGTACTGTAGTGACCAGGGTTAGTAACTATATACTGTAGTACTGTAGTGACAGGGTTAGTAACTATATACTGTAGTACTGTAGTGACCAGGGTTAGTAACTATATACTGTAGTGACCAGGGTTAGTAACTATATACTGTAGTACTGTAGTGACCAGGGTTAGTAACTATATACTGTAGTACTGTAGTGACCAGGGTTAGTAACTATATACTGTAGTACTGTAGTGACCAGGGTTAGTAACTATATACTGTAGTACTGTAGTGACCAGGGTTAGTAACTATATACTGTAGTACTGTAGTGACCAGGGTTAGTAACTATATACTGTAGTGACCAGGGTTAGTAACTATATACTGTAGTGACCAGGGTTAGTAACTATATACTGCAGTACTGTAGACCAGGGTTAGTAACTATATACTGTAGTAATGTAGTGACCAGGGTTAGTAACTATATACTGTAGTACTGTAGTGACCAGGGTTAGTAACTATATACTGTAGTGACCAGGGTTAGTAACTATATACTGTAGTACCAGGGTTAGTAACTATATACTGTAGTAGTGACCAGGGTTAGTAACTATATACTGTAGTGACCAGGGTTAGTAACTATATACTGTAGTACTGTAGTGACCAGGGTTAGTAACTATATACTGTAGTACTGTAGTGACTTAGTAACTATATACTGTAGTACTGTAGTGACCAGGGTTAGTAACTATATACTGTAGTACTGTAGTGACCAGGGTTAGTAACTATATACTGTAGTACTGTAGTGACCAGGGTTAGTAACTATATACTGTAGTACTGTAGTGACCAGGGTTAGTAACTATATACTGTAGTACTGTAGTGACCAGGGTTAGTAACTATATACTGTAGTACTGTAGTGACCAGGGTTAGTAACTATATACTGTAGTGACCAGGGTTAGTAACTATATACTGTAGTACTGTAGTGACCAGGGTTAGTAACTATATTCTGTAGTACTGTAGTGACCAGGGTTAGTAACTATATACTGTAGTACTGTAGTGAACAGGGTTAGTAACTATATACTGTAGTACTGTAGTGACCAGGGTTAGTAACTATATACTGTAGTGACCAGGGTTAGTAACTATATACTGTAGTACCGTAATGACCAGGGTTAGTAACTCTATACTGTAGTGACCAGGGTTAGTAACTATATACTGCAGTACTGTAGTGACCAGGGTTAGTAACTATATACTGTAGTAATGTAGTGACCAGGGTTAGTAACTATATACTGTAGTACTGTAGTGACCAGGGTTAGTAACTATATACTGTAGTGACCAGGGTTAGTAACTATATACTATAGTACCGTAGTGACCAGGGTTAGTAACTATATACTGTAGTGACCAGGGTTAGTAACTATATACTGTAGTACTGTAGTGACCAGGGTTAGTAACTATATACTGTAGTACTGTAGTGACCAGGGTTAGTAACTATATACTGTAGTAACCAGGGTTAGTAACTATATACTGTAGTACTGTAGTGACCAGGGTTAGTAACTATATACTGTAGTACTGTAGCGACCAGGGTTAGTAACTATATACTGTAGTACTGTAGTGACCAGGGTTAGTAACTATATACTGTAGTACTGTAGTGACAGGGTTAGTAACTATATACTGTAGTACTGTAGTGACCAGGGTTAGTAACTATATACTGTAGTACTGTAGTGACAGGGTTAGTAACTATATACTGTAGTACTGTAGTGACCAGGGTTAGTAACTATATACTGTAGTGACCAGGGTTAGTAACTATATACTGTAGTGACCAGGGTTAGTAACTATATACTGTAGTACTGTAGTGACCAGGGTTAGTAACTATATACTGTAGTACTGTAGTGACCAGGGTTAGTAACTATATACTGTAGTACTGTAGTGACCAGGGTTAGTAACTATATAATGTAGTACTGTAGTGACCAGGGTTAGTAACTATATACTGTAGTACTGTAGTGACCAGGGTTAGTAACTATATACTGTAGTACTGTAGTGACCAGGGTTAGGAACTATATACTTTAGTGACCAGGGTTCGTAACTATATACTGTAGGTCTGTAGTGACCAGGGTTAGTAACTATATACTGTAGTACTGTAGTGACCAGGGTTAGTAACTATATACTGTAGTGACCAGGGTTAGTAACTATATACTATAGTACCGTAGTGACCAGGGTTAGTAACTATATACTGTAGTGAACAGGGTTAGTAACTATATACTGTAGTACTGTAGTGACCAGGGTTAGTAACTATATACTGTAGTACTGTTGTGACCAGGGTTAGTAACTATATACTGTAGTAACCAGGGTTAGTAACTATATACTGTAGTACTGTAGTGACCAGGGTTAGTAACTATATACTGTAGTACTGTAGTGACCAGGGTTAGTAACTATATACTGTAGTGACCAGGGTTAGTAACTATATACTGTAGTACTGTAGTGACCAGGGTTAGTAACTATATACTGTAGTGACCAGGGTTAGTAACTATATACTGTTGTACTGTAGTGACAGGGTTAGTAACTATATACTGTAGTACTGTAGTGACCAGGGTTAGTAACTATATACTGTAGTACTGTAGTGACCAGGGTTAGTAACTATATACTGTAGTGACCAGGGTTAGTAACTATATACTGTAGTACTGTAGTGACCAGGGTTAGTAACTATATACTGTAGTGACCAGGGTTAGTAACTATATACTGTAGTACTGTAGTGACCAGGGTTAGTAACTATATACTGTAGTACTGTAGTGACCAGGGTTAGTAACTATATACTGTAGTACTGTAGTGACCAGGGTTAGTAACTATATAATGTAGTACTGTAGTGACCAGGGTTAGTAACTATATACTGTAGTACTGTAGTGACCAGGGTTAGTAACTATATACTGTAGTACTGTAGTGACCAGGGTTAGTAACTATATACTGTAGTGACCAGGGTTAGTAACTATATACTGTAGTAACCACGGTTAGTAACTATATACTGCAGTACTGTAGTGACCAGGGTTAGTAACTATATACTGTAGTAATGTAGTGACCAGGGTTAGTAACTATATACTGTAGTGACCAGGGTTAGTAACTATATACTGTTAGTGACCAGGGTTCGTAACTATATACTGTAGGTCTGTAGTGACCAGGGTTAGTAACTATATACTGTAGTACTGTAGTGACCAGGGTTAGTAACTATATACTGTAGTGACCAGGGTTAGTAACTATATACTATAGTACTGTAGTGACCAGGGTTAGTAACTATATACTGTAGTGACCAGGGTTAGTAACTATATACTGTAGTACTGTAGTGACCAGGGTTAGTAACTATATACTGTAGTACTGTTGTGACCAGGGTTAGTAACTATATACTGTAACCAGGGTTAGTAACTATATACTGTAGTACTGTAGTGACCAGGGTTAGTAACTATATACTGTAGTACTGTAGTGACCAGGGTTAGTAACTATATACTGTAGTACTGAGTGACCAGGGTTAGTAACTATATACTGTAGTACTGTAGTGACCAGGGTTAGTAACTATATACTGTAGTGACCAGGGTTAGTAACTATATACTGTTGTACTGTAGTGACAGGGTTAGTAACTATATACTGTAGTACTGTAGTGACCAGGGTTAGTAACTATATACTGTAGTACTGTAGTGACCAGGGTTAGTAACTATATACTGTAGTACTGTAGTGACCAGGGTTAGTAACTATATACTGTAGTGACCAGGGTTAGTAACTATATACTGTAGTACTGTAGTGACCAGGGTTAGTAACTATATACTGTAGTACTGTAGTGACCAGGGTTAGTAACTATATACTGTAGTACTGTAGTGACCAGGGTTAGTAACTATATAATGTAGTACTGTAGTGACCAGGGTTAGTAACTATATACTGTAGTACTGTAGTGACCAGGGTTAGTAACTATATACTGTAGTACTGTAGTGACCAGGGTTAGTAACTATATACTGTAGTACTGTAGTGACCAGGGTTAGTAACTATATACTGTAGTGACCAGGGTTAGTAACTATATACTGTAGTACTGTAGTGACCAGGGTTAGTAACTATATACTGTAGTACTGTAGTGACCAGGGTTAGTAACTATATACTGCAGTACTGTAGTGACCAGGGTTAGTAACTATATACTGTAGTAATGTAGTGACCAGGGTTAGTAACTATATACTGTAGTGACCAGGGTTAGTAACTATATACTTTAGTGACCAGGGTTCGTAACTATATACTGTAGGTCTGTAGTGACCAGGGTTAGTAACTATATACTGTAGTACTGTAGTGACCAGGGTTAGTAACTATATACTGTAGTGACCAGGGTTAGTAACTATATACTATAGTACCGTAGTGACCAGGGTTAGTAACTATATACTGTAGTGACCAGGGTTAGTAACTATATACTGTAGTACTGTAGTGACCAGGGTTAGTAACTATATACTGTAGTACTGTTGTGACCAGGGTTAGTAACTATATACTGTAGTAACCAGGGTTAGTAACTATATACTGTAGTACTGTAGTGACCAGGGTTAGTAACTATATACTGTAGTACTGTAGTGACCAGGGTTAGTAACTATATACTGTAGTGACCAGGGTTAGTAACTATATACTGTAGTACCGTAGTGACCAGGGTTAGTAACTATATACTGTAGTGACCAGGGTTAGTAACTATATACTGTTGTACTGTAGTGACAGGGTTAGTAACTATATACTGTAGTACTGTAGTGACCAGGGTTAGTAACTATATACTGTAGTACTGTAGTGACCAGGGTTAGTAACTATATACTGTAGTACTGTAGTGACCAGGGTTAGTAACTATATACTGTAGTGACCAGGGTTAGTAACTATATACTGTAGTACCGTAGTGACCAGGGTTAGTAACTATATACTGTAGTACTGTAGTGACCAGGGTTAGTAACTATATACTGTAGTACTGTAGTGACCATGGTTAGTAACTATATAATGTAGTACTGTAGTGACCAGGGTTAGTAACTATATACTGTAGTACTGTAGTGACCAGGGTTAGTAACTATATACTGTAGTACTGTAGTGACCAGGGTTAGTAACTATATACTGTAGTGACCAGGGTTAGTAACTATATACTGTAGTACCGTAGTGACCAGGGTTAGTAACTATATACTGTAGTGACCAGGGTTAGTAACTATATACTGTAGTACTGTAGTGACCAGGGTTAGTAACTATATACTGTAGTAATGTAGTGACCAGGGTTAGTAAATATATACTGTAGTGACCAGGGTTAGTAACTATATACTTTAGTGACCAGGGTTCGTAACTATATACTGTAGTACTGTAGTGACCAGGGTTAGTAACTATATACTGTAGTACTGTAGTGACCAGGGTTAGTAACTATATACTGTAGTACTGTAGTGACCAGGGTTAGTAACTATATACTGTAGTACTGTAGTGACCAGGGTTAGTAACTATATACTGTAGTGACCAGGGTTAGTAACTATATACTGTAGTACCGTAGTGACCAGGGTTAGTAACTATATACTGTAGTGACCAGGGTTAGTAACTATATACTGTAGTACTGTAGTGACCAGGGTTAGTAACTATATACTGTAGTGACCAGGGTTAGTAACTATATACTGTAGTACTGTTGTGACCAGAGTTAGTATCTATATACTGTAGTACTGTAGTGACCAGGGTTCGTAACTATATACTGTATTGACAGGGTTAGTAACTATATACTGTAGTGACCAGGGTTCGTAACTATATACTGCAGTGACCAGGGTTAGTAACTATATACTGTAGTACTGTAGTGAGGGGGTTAGTAACTATATACTGTAGTGACCAGGGTTAGTAACTATATACTGTAGTACTGTAGTGACAGGGTTAGTAACTATATACTGTAGTACTGTAGTGACCAGGGTTTGTAACTATATACTGTAGTACTGTAGTGACCAGGGTTTGTAACTATATACTGTAGTACTGTAGTGACCAGGGTTTGTAACTATATACTGTAGTACTGTAGTGACCAGGGTTAGTAACTATATACTGTAGTACTGTAGTGACCATGGTTAGTAACTATATACTGTAGTACTGTAGTGACCAGGGTTAGTAACTATATACTGTAGTACTGGGTTAGTAACCAGGGTTACTGTAGTACTGTAGTGACCAGGGTTGTAACTATATACTGTAGTGACCAGGGTTAGTAACTATATACTGTTGTACTGTAGTGACCAGGGTAAGTAACTATATACTGTAGTACTGTAGTGACCAGCGTTAGTAACTATATACTGTAGTGACCAGGGTTAGTAACTATATACTGTAGTATTGTAGTGACCAGGGTTAGTAACTATATACTGTAGTACTGTAGTGACCAGGGTTAGTAACTATATACTGTAGTGACGAGGGTTAGTAAATATATACTGTAGTACTGTAGTGACCAGGGTTGGTAACTATATACTGTAGTGACCAGGGTTAGTAACTATATACTGTAGTACTGTAGTGACCAGGGTAAGTAACTATATACTGTAGTACTGTAGTGACCAGGGTTAGTAACTATATACTGTAGTACTGTAGTGACCAGTGTTAGTAACTATATACTGTAGTATTGTAGTGACCAGGGTTCGTAACTATATACTGTAGTGACCAGGGTTAGTAACTATATACTGTAGTACTGTAGTGACCAGGGTTAGTAACTATGTACTGTATTACTGTAGTGACCAGGGTTAGTAACTATATACTGTAGTGACCAGGGTTAGTAACTATATACTGTAGTACTGTAGTGACCAGGGTTAGTAACTATATACTGTAGTACTGTAGCGACCAGGGTTAGTAACTATATACTGTTGTACTGTAGTGACAGGGTTAGTAACTATATACTGTAGTACTGTAGTGACCAGGGTTAGTAACTATATACTGTAGTACTGTTGTGACCAGGGTTAGTAACTATATACTGTAGTGACTTAGTAACTATATACTGTAGTACTGTAGTGACCAGGGTTAGTAACTATATACTGTAGTACTGTAGTGACAGGGTTAGTAACTATATACTGTAGTACTGTAGTGACCAGGGTTAGTAACTATATACTGTAGTACTGTAGTGACAGGGTTAGTAACTATATACTGTAGTACTGTAGTGACCAGGGTTAGTAACTATATACTGTAGTACTGTAGTGACAGGGTTAGTAAATATATACTGTAGTAATGTAGTGACAGGGTTAGTAACTATGTACTGTAGTACTGTAGTGACCAGGGTTAGTAACTATATACTGTAGTGACCAGGGTTAGTAACTATATACTGTAGTACTGTAGCGACCAGGGTTAGTAACTATATACTGTTGTACTGTAGTGACATGGTTAGTAACTATATACTGTAGTACTGTAGTGACCAGGGTTAGTAACTATATACTGTAGTACTGTAGTGACCAGGGTTAGTAACTATATACTGTTGTACTGTAGTGACATGGTTAGTAACTATATACTGTAGTACTGTAGTGACCAGGGTTAGTAACTATATACTGTAGTACTGTAGCGACCAGGGTTAGTAACTATATACTGTAGTAATGTAGTGACCAGGGTTAGTAACTATATACTGTAGTACTGTAGTGACCAGGGTTAGTAACTATATACTGTAGTGACCAGGGTTAGTAACTATATACTGTAGTACTGTTGTGACCAGAGTTAGTATCTATATACTGTAGTACTGTAGTGACCAGGGTTCGTAACTATATACTGTATTGACAGGGTTAGTAACTATATACTGTAGTGACCAGGGTTCGTAACTATATACTGCAGTGACCAGGGTTAGTAACTATATACTGTAGTACTGTAGTGACCAGGGTTAGTAACTATATACTGTAGTGACCAGGGTTAGTAACTATATACTGTAGTACTGTAGTGACAGGGTTAGTAACTATATACTGTAGTACTGTAGTGACCAGGGTTTGTAACTATATACTGTAGTACTGTAGTGACCAGGGTTTGTAACTATATACTGTAGTACTGTAGTGACCAGGGTTTGTAACTATATACTGTAGTACTGTCGTGACCAGGGTTAGTAACTATATACTGTAGTACTGTAGTGACCAGGGTTAGTAACTATATACTGTAGTACTGTAGTGACCAGGGTTAGTAACTATATACTGTAGTGACGAGGGTTAGTAAATATATACTGTAGTACTGTAGTGACCAGGGTTGGTAACTATATACTGTAGTGACCAGGGTTAGTAACTATATACTGTAGTACTGTAGTGACCAGGGTAAGTAACTATATACTGTAGTACTGTAGTGACCAGGGTTAGTAACTATATACTGTAGTACTGTAGTGACCAGTGTTAGTAACTATATACTGTAGTATTGTAGTGACCAGGGTTAGTAACTATATACTGTAGTACTGTAGTGACCAGGGTTAGTAACTATATACTGTAGTACTGTAGCGACCAGGGTTAGTAACTATATACTGTTGTACTGTAGTGACAGGGTTAGTAACTATATACTGTAGTACTGTAGTGACCAGGGTTAGTAACTAGATACTGTAGTACTGTTGTGACCAGGGTTAGTAACTATATACTGTAGTGACCAGGGTTAGTAACTATATACTGTAGTACTGTAGTGACCAGGGTTAGTAACTATATACTGTAGTATTGTAGTGACAGGGTTAGTAACTATATACTGTAGTACTGTAGTGACCAGGGTTAGTAACTATATACTGTAGTACTGTAGTGACAGGGTTAGTAACTATATACTGTAGTACTGTAGTGACCAGGGTTAGTAACTATATACTGTAGTACTGTAGTGACAGGGTTAGTAAATATATACTGTAGTAATGTAGTGACAGGGTTAGTAACTATGTACTGTAGTACTGTAGTGACCAGGGTTAGTAAATATATACTGTAGTGACCAGGGTTAGTAACTAAATACTGTAGTACTGTAGCGACCAGGGTTAGTAACTATATACTGTTGTACTGTAGTGACATGGTTAGTAACTATATACTGTAGTACTGTAGTGACCAGGGTTAGTAACTATATACTGTAGTACTGTAGTGACCAGGGTTAGTAACTATATACTGTTGTACTGTAGTGACATGGTTAGTAACTATATACTGTAGTACTGTAGTGACCAGGGTTAGTAACTATATACTGTAGTACTGTAGCGACCAGGGTTAGTAACTATATACTGTAGTAATGTAGTGACCAGGGTTAGTAACTATATACTGTAGTACTGTAGTGATCAGGGTTAGTAACTATATACTGTAGTGACCAGGGTTAGTAACTATATACTGTAGTACTGTTGTGACCAGAGTTAGTATCTATATACTGTAGTACTGTAGTGACCAGGGTTCGTAACTATATACTGTATTGACAGGGTTAGTAACTATATACTGTAGTGACCAGGGTTCGTAACTATATACTGCAGTGACCAGGGTTAGTAACTATATACTGTAGTACTGTAGTGAGAGGGTTAGTAACTATATACTGTAGTGACCAGGGTTAGTAACTATATACTGTAGTACTGTAGTGACAGGGTTAGTAACTATATACTGTAGTACTGTAGTGACCAGGGTTTGTAACTATATACTGTAGTACTGTAGTGACCAGGGTTTGTAACTATATACTGTAGTACTGTAGTGACCAGAGTTTGTAACTATATACTGTAGTACTGTCGTGACCAGGGTTAGTAACTATATACTGTAGTACTGTAGTGACCAGGGTTAGTAACTATATACTGTAGTACTGTAGTGACCAGGGTTAGTAACTATATACTGTAGTGACGAGGGTTAGTAAATATATACTGTAGTACTGTAGTGACCAGGGTTGGTAACTATATACTGTAGTACTGTAGTGACCAGGGTTAGTAACTATATACTGTAGTACTGTAGTGACCAGGGTTAGTAACTATATACTGTAGTACTGTAGTGACCAGGGTTAGTAACTATATACTGTAGTACTGTAGTGACCAGTGTTAGTAACTATATACTGTAGTATTGTAGTGACCAGGGTTCGTAACTATATACTGTAGTGACCAGGGTTAGTAACTATGTACTGTATTACTGTAGTGACCAGGGTTAGTAACTATATACTGTAGTGACCAGGGTTAGTAACTATATACTGTAGTACTGTAGTGACCAGGGTTAGTAACTATATACTGTAGTACTGTAGCGACCAGGGTTAGTAACTATATACTGTTGTACTGTAGTGACAGGGTTAGTAACTATATACTGTAGTACTGTAGTGACCAGGGTTAGTAACTATATACTGTAGTACTGTTGTGACCAGGGTTAGTAACTATATACTGTAGTGACCAGGGTTAGTAACTATATACTGTAGTACTGTAGTGACCAGGGTTAGTAACTATATACTGTAGTACTGTAGTGACAGGGTTAGTAACTATATACTGTAGTACTGTAGTGACCAGGGTTAGTAACTATATACTGTAGTACTGTAGTGACAGGGTTAGTAACTATATACTGTAGTACTGTAGTGACCAGGGTTAGTAACTATATACTGTAGTACTGTAGTGACAGGGTTAGTAAATATATACTGTAGTAATGTAGTGACAGGGTTAGTAACTATGTACTGTAGTACTGTAGTGACCAGGGTTAGTAACTATATACTGTAGTGACCAGGGTTAGTAACTATATACTGTAGTACTGTAGCGACCAGGGTTAGTAACTATATACTGTTGTACTGTAGTGACATGGTTAGTAACTATATACTGTAGTACTGTAGTGACCAGGGTTAGTAACTATATACTGTAGTACTGTAGTGACCAGGGTTAGTAACTATATACTGTTGTACTGTAGTGACATGGTTAGTAACTATATACTGTAGTACTGTAGTGACCAGGGTTAGTAACTATATACTGTAGTACTGTAGCGACCAGGGCTAGTAACTATATACTGTAGTAATGTAGTGACCAGGGTTAGTAACTATATACTGTAGTACTGTAGTGACCAGGGTTAGTAACTATATACTGTAGTGACCAGGGTTAGTAATGATATACTGTAGTGACCAGGGTTAGTAACTATATACTGTAGTACTGTAGTGACCAGGGTTAGTAACTATATACTGTAGTACTGTAGTGACAAGGGTTAGTAACTATATACTGTAGTGACCAGGGTTAGTAACTATATACTGTAGTACTGTAGCGACCAGGGTTAGTAACTATATACTGTTGTACTGTAGTGACATGGTTAGTAACTATATACTGTAGTACTGTAGTGACCAGGGTTAGTAACTATATACTGTAGTACTGTAGCGACCAGGGTTAGTAACTATATACTGTTGTACTGTAGTGACATGGTTAGTAACTATATACTGTAGTACTGTAGTGACCAGGGTTAGTAACTATATACTGTAGTACTGTAGCGACCAGGGTTAGTAACTATATACTGTAGTAATGTAGTGACCAGGGTTAGTAACTATATACTGTAGTACTGTAGTGACCAGGGTTAGTAACTATATACTGTAGTGACCAGGGTTAGTAATTATATACTGTAGTGACCAGGGTTAGTAACTATATACTGTAGTACTGTAGTGACCAGGGTTAGTAACTATATACTGTAGTACTGTAGTGACAAGGGTTAGTAACTATATACTGTAGTGACCAGGGTTAGTAACTATATACTTTAGTGACCAGGGTTAGTAACTATATACTGTAGTATTGTAGTGACCAGGGTTAGTAACTATATACTGTAGTACTGTAGTGACCAGGGTTAGTAACTATATACTGTAGTGACCAGGGTTAGTAACTATATACTGTAGTACTGTAGTGACCAGGTTAGTAACTATATACTGTAGTACTGTAGTGACAGGGTTAGTAACTATATACTGTAGTACTGTAGTGACAGGGTTAGTAACTATATACTGTAGTACTGTAGTGACCAGGGTTAGTAACTATATACTGTAGTACTGTAGTGACCAGGGTTAGTAACTATATATGGTAGTACTGTAGTGACCAGGGTTAGTAACTATATACTGTAGTACTGTAGTGACAGGGTTAGTAACTATATACTGTAGTACAGTAGTGACCAGGGTTAGTAACTATATATTGTAGTACTGTAGTGACCAGGGTTAGTAACTATATATTGTAGTGACCAGGGTTAGTAACTATATACTGTAGTACTGTAGTGACCAGGGTTAGTAACTATATACTGTAGTGACAGGGTTAGTAACTATATACTGTAGTACTGTAGTGACAGGGTTAGTAACCATATACTGTAGTACTGTAGTGACCAGGGTTAGTAACTATATACTGTAGTACTGTAGTGACCAGGGTTAGTAACTATATATTGTAGTACTGTAGTGACCAGGGTTAGTAACTATATACTGTAGTACTGTAGTGACAGGGTTAGTAACTATATACTGTAGTACTGTAGTGACCAGGGTTAGTAACTATATATTGTAGTACTGTAGTGACCAGGGTTAGTAACTATATATTGTAGTGACCAGGGTTAGTAACTATATACTGTAGTACTGTAGTGACCAGGGTTAGTAACTATATACTGTAGTGACCAGGGTTAGTAACTATATACTGTAGTACTGTAGTGACCAGGGTTAGTAACTATATATTGTAGTACTGTAGTGACCAGGGTTAGTAACTATATACTGTAGTACTGTAGTGACAGGGTTAGTAACTATATACTGTAGTACTGTAGTGACCAGGGTTAGTAACTATATACTGTAGTACTGTAGTGACACGGTTAGGGTTAATAACTGTGTATTGTGTTTTCCTGAACAGCAACTTATCTCCTGCAGTAATGTCGTGAAGCGTGTAGTGAAGCTTATCTCCTGCTACAGTCTGGTTTTATTTAACTACAGACTTCCTGACCTCCTGCGTCTTCTGCTTTTACTAGAAGCCATGATCACACACACTACGACAAGAGAAGACACGGACAGACAGACAGACACACACACTACGACAAGAGAAGACAAGGACAGACAGACACACACACACACACTATGACAAGAGAAGACACGGACAGACAGACACACACACACACACACACACACTACGACAAGAGAAGACACGGACAGACAGACACACACACACACACTACGACAAGAGAAGACACGGACAGACAGACACACACACACTACGACAAGAGAAGACAAGGACAGACAGACACACACACACACACTACGACAAGAGAAGACACGGACAGACAGACACACACACACACTACGACAAGAGAAGACACGGACAGACAGACACACACACACACTACGACAAGAGAAGACACGGACAGACAGACACACACACTACAACAAGAGAAGACACGGACAGACAGACACACACACACACTACGACAAGAGAAGACACGGACAGACACACACACACACACTACGACAAGAGAAGACACGGACAGACAGACACACACACACTACGACAAGAGAAGACACGGACAGACAGACACACACACACACTACGACAAGAGAAGACACGGACAGACAGACACACACACACACTACGACAAGAGAAGACACGGACAGACAGACACACACACTACGACAAGAGAAGACACGGACAGACAGACACACACACACACTACGACAAGAGAAGACAAGGACAGACAGACACACACACACACTACGACAAGAGAAGACACGGACAGACAGACACACACACTACGACAAGAGAAGACACGGACAGACAGACAGACACACACACTACGACAAGAGAAGACACGGACAGACAGACACACACACTACGACAAGAGAAGACACGGACAGACAGACAGACACACACACTACGACAAGAGAAGACACGGACAGACAGACACACACACACTACGACAAGAGAAGACACGGACAGACAGACAGACACAGATCCTGAAAGAAAGAGGGACACAGACCCTGACAGACAGACAGACAGACAGACAGACAGACAGACAGACAGACAGACAGACAGACAGACAGACAGACAGACAGACAGACAGACAGACAGACAGACAGACAGACAGACAGACAGACAGACCCTGACAGACAGACAGACACAGACCCTGACAGACAGACACAGACCCTGACAGACCCTGACAGACAGACACAGACCCTGACAGACAGACAGACACAGACCCTGACAGACAGACAGACACAGACCCTGACAGACAGACAGAGACCCTGACAGACAGAGGGACACAGACCCTGACAGACAGAGGGACACAGACCCTGACAGACAGAGGGACACAGACCCTGACAGACAGATAGACACAGACCCTGACAGACAGACATAGACCCAGACAGACAGACACAGACCCTGACAGACAGAGACCCTGACAGACAGAGGGACTCAGACCCTGACAGACAGAGGGACACAGACCCTGACAGACAGACAGACACAGACCCTGACAGACAGACAGAAACCCTGACAGACAGAGGGACACAGACCCTGACAGACAGAGGGACACAGACCCTGACAGACAGACACAGACCCTGACAGACAGACAGACACAGACCCTGACAGACAGACACAGACCCTGACAGACAGCCAGACACAGACCCTGACAGACCCTGACAGACAGACACAGACCCTGACAGACCCTGACAGACAGACACAGACCCTGACAGACAGACACAGACACAGACCCTGACAGACAGAGGGACACAGACCCTGACAGACAGAGGGACACAGACCCTGACAGACAGACAGACACAGACCCTGACAGACAGACAGACAGACACAGACCCTGACAGACAGACACAGACCCTGACAGACAGACACAGACCCTGACAGACAGACACAGACCCTGACAGACAGACACAGACACAGACCCTGACAGACAGACACAGACCCTGACAGACAGACAGACACAGACCCTGACAGACCCTGACAGACAGACACAGACCCTGACAGACAGACACAGACCCTGACAGAGGGGCTCAGACCCTGACAGAGGGACTCAGACCCTGACAGACAGACAGACACAGACCCTGACAGAGGGGCTCAGACCCTGACAGAGGGACTCAGACCCTGACAGAGGGACTCAGACCCTGACAGAGGTGCTCAGACCCTGACAGACCCTGACAGAGGGACTCAGACCCTGACAGACCCTGACAGAGGGACTCAGACCCTGACAGACCCTGACAGAGGGACTCAGACCCTGACAGACCCTGACAGAGGGACACAGACCCTGACAGAGGGACTCAGACCCTGACAGACCCTGACAGACAGACACAGACCCTGACAGACAGACACAGACCCTGACAGACCCTGGCAATACATAGCGCTGCTCTCTTATTCTAATTTGCAATCGTCTCACCAGCAGCTTCAGAGCTTCACACTTTTAAAACAATGGAGATCAGCTGTGAAGCTCCAGTGATCTGGTTTTAGATGTTAGCTAGTTCAACAGCTAGTCTTCATTGACAGCTTCTGAAGCCTGGTGTCTGTACCAAATACTCCCTATGGTGTCCTGGTCAAAAGCTACGCAGAGAACAAGGGTGACAGTTGGGATGCAACTTGTGATTCTGATGGGCTTCTGAAAGCCTGGTTTTATACATCTTCTAAAGGCTGAGGGTTTACTGAGACTCATAGAGACTGAGAATCTCTCTGACATGATATAGTCTCATGTTACAGAGCTGATGTGGGGGGGGGTGAGGGGTGGGGGGGGGTAGAGGGGCATGGAAATAGGAGGTAGCTACTAGCTGACACCGCAACTCAAAGTGAAATCGAAGCAGGTGGTCTTACAAGCAAACATTCCTTCAGAGGGCACAACATAAACTAGGGCAATGAATGAATGAGCAGCCGGCGACAGGAAAGAGCAAACACACACACATTTCTACATGAGACTTCAAAACACGAGCTGATTTACTTTGTACAAAAATGATCCGTAAACAAGGTGCTGGAACATACCTCCATATTTGGAATCCGTATCCAACCACTGAGGAAAACAGTAGTTTGTTTAGTTAGTAGAGTTCACAGGTCCTCCTCTATACCGTCAATCATAACTAACGTTCTGTCTGTCTGTCTGCTCGTCTGTCTGGTGAATCCAGTGCTTGACTTGAGCAGGAACGCACTGGAACTAAGGCGAAATGTTCAACTGCTTTGAGTTCCTGCACCTCTTGTAGAATATTGGTCTAGAAAGACTGCAGTTCTGGCACCTAAATATAAACAGGATGGGCACCTATTTCAGTTAAAGCACGGGATGAATCCTCTCTGTGAAGCAGAGTTGCGGTGGTTGTCCCTCTCTCCCTCTCTGAAACACATTGTGTGCTTGTCACAGAGTCCCAGACCCTTCACTGAAGGGGCAGAACACTCAGCGGCTTTGACAGATTGGGTTTCCTGGTTTCTCACTGGCTGGCTGAAGCACCCCTCTCTCCTTGGCCACACCCTCATCCCTCAAACTCAAACCTCACCTCGCTAACTCACCCCTCACACCGCTAAGTCACTCCTTACCCCTCAAACTCACCCCTCACGCCGCTAACTCACCCCTCACCCCGCTAACTCACCCCTCACCCCACTAACTCACCCAGCTAACTCATCCGTCACCCCGCTAACTCACTCCTCACCTCGCTAACTCACCCCTCACCCAGCTAACTCACCCCTCACCCCGCTAACTCACCCCTCACCCAGCTAACTCATCCCTCACCGCGCTAACTCACCCCTCACCCTTCTAACTCACCCCTCACTCCGGTAACTCACACCTCACCCCGGTAATTCACACCTCACCCCGCTAACTCACCTCTCACCCCGCTAACTCACACCTCACCCGCTAACTCACCCCTCACCCGCTAACTCACACCTCACCCGCTAACTCACCCCTCACCCCGCTAACTCACACCTCACCCGCTAACTCACACCTCACCCCACTACCTCACTCCTCACACCGCTAACTCACCCCTCACCCCGCTAACTCACTCCTCACGCCGCTAACTCACACCTCACCCAGCTAACTCACACCTCACCCCGCTAACTCACTACTCACCCCGCTAACTTACTCCTCACCCCCCCGCTAACTCACCCCTCACCCCACTAACTCACTCCTCACCCCACTACCTCACTCCGCTAACTCACACCTCACCCAGCTAACTCACACCTCACCCCGCTAACTCACACCTCACCCCGGTAACTCACTACCTCACCCCGCTAACTCACACCTCACCCAGCTAACTCACTACTCAACCCGCTAAATCACTCCTCACCCAGCTAACTCACCCCTCACCCAGCTAACTCACTCCTCACCTACCTCACCTCGCTAACCTACCCCTCACCCAGCTAACTCACCCCAGTAACTCACTCCTCACCTCATTAACTCACTCCGGTAACTCACTTCTCACCCCGCTAACTCACCCGTCACCCCACTAAATCATTCCTCACCTCGCTAACTCACCCCTCACCTCATTAACTGACCCCGGTAACTCACTTCTCACCCGTCACCCCACTAACTCACCCCTCATCCCGCTAACTCACCCCACTAACTCACTCCTCACCCCGGTAACTCACTAACTCACCCCGGTAACTCACTCCTCAACCCGCTAACTTACTCCTCACCCCGCTAACTCACCCCTCACCTCACTAACTCACCCCGCTAACTCATTCCTCACCTCACTAACTCACTCCCTCACCTCACTAACTCACCCCGCTAACTTACTCCTCACCCCACTAACTCACTCCTCACCTCACTAACTCACCCCTCACCCCGCTAACTCACCCCTCACCCCGCTAACTCACTCCTCACCTCACTAACTCACCCCGCTAACTCATTCCTCACCTCACTAACTCACCCGCTAACTCACCCCTCACCTCACTAACTCACCCCGCTAACTCACTCCTCGCCTCACTAACTCACTCCTCACTAACTCACCCCGCTAACTCACTCCTCACCCCGCTAACTCACCCCTCACCCCGCTAACTCACCCCTCAAACTCACTCCTCACCCCGCTAACTCACTCCTCACCCCGCTAACTCACTCCTCACCTCACTAACTTACTCCTCACCCCACTAACTCACTCCTCACCCCGCTAACTCACTCCTCACCCCGCTAACTCACTCCTCCTCACCCCCCGCTAACTCACTCCTCACCTCACTAACTCACCCTCACTAACTCACCCCTCACCTCGCTAACTCACCCCTCACCCCGCTAACTTACTCCTCACCTCACTAACTCACCCCACTAACTCACTCCTCACCTCGCTAACTCACTCTTCCACTCTTTTTTCACACCAGGGACCATAACTAGCTCATGTGTGGATCGAAAGCAGAAGTGTGTCATTTGGTTTTATGGTTTCTTCTGGTTTTTCATTTCCCTTTTTTACTCAGTTTCATTCCTCTGTTCATCTCAGAGGTTTAGTTATTTAGGTGTTTTTGTTTGTAAGTCCTGGATTCTTCAATCTCTAGTCTTAGAGGATAATATAACAAGTTGCCTGGGATTTGACTGACTGTGTTGGGGGATATAACTGGGTTGGGCGTATGGGGGACATGCCTGGGTTGGGGGGATATGACTGGGTTGGGGGACATGACTGGGTTGGAGGGATATGACTGGGTTGGGGGGGATATTACTGGGTTGGGGGAATGGGGGACATGACTGGGTTGGGGGACATGACTGGGTTGGGGGACATGACTGGGTTGGGGGATATGACCTGGTTGGGGGATATGACTGGGTTGGGGGATATGACTGGGTATGGGGGATATGACTGGGTTGGGGGTATGGGGGATATGACTGGGTTGGGGTATGGGGGATATGACTGGGTTGGGGGTATATGACTGGGTTGGGGGATATGACTGGGTTGGGGAACATGACCTGGTTGGGTGATATGACTGGGTTGGGGGACATGACTGGGTTGGGGGAAATGACTGAGTTGGGGGGACATGACTGGGTTGGGGGTAGATAACTGGGTTGGGGGATATGACTGGGTTGGGGGACATGACCTGGTTGGGGGATATGACTGGGTTGGGGGGATATGACTGGGTTGGGGGATATAACTGGGTTGGGGGGATATGACTGGGTTGGAGGTATGGGGTTTATGACTGGGTTGGGGGTATAACTGGGTTGGGGATATGACTGGGTTGCGGATATAACTTGGTTGGGAGAATGGGGTATATGACTGGGTTGGGGGTATAAACCCAAACAAGGGCACTGCGTTCATCCACCTCTGGCCTGCTCGCCTCCCTACCACTGAGGAAGTACAGTTCCCGCTCAGCCCAGTCAAAACTGTTCGCTGCTCTGGCGGAACAATGGTGGAACAAACTCCCTCACAACGCCAGGACAGCGGAGTCAATCACCACCTTCCGGAGACACCTGAAACCCCACCTCTTTAAGGAATACCTAGGATAGGATAAGTAATCCCTCTCACCCCCCCCCCCTTTAAGATTTAGATGCACTATTGTAAAGTGACTGTTCCACTGGATGTCATAAGGTGAATGCACCAATTTGTAAGTCGCTCTGGATAAGAGCGTCTGCTAAATGACTTAAATGTAATGTAATGTAAATGGGTCGGGAGTATGGGGTATATGACTGGGTTGGGGGTATGACTGGTTTGGGAGTATGACTGGGTTGGGGGTATGACTGGCTTGGGGAAATGACTGGGTTGGGGGACATGACTGGGTTGGGGGACATGATTGAGTTGGGGGGACATGACTGGGTTGGGGGTATATGACTGGGTTGGGGGATATGACCTGGTTGGGGGACATGACCTGGTTGGGGGATATGACCGGGTTGGGGGACATGACTGGGTTGGGGGACATGACTGGGTTGGGGGACATGACTGAGTTGGGGGGACATGACTGGGTTGGGGGTATGGGGGATATGACTGGGTTGGGGTATGGGTATATGACTGGATTGGGGTATATGACTGGGTTGGGGGATATGACTGGGTTGAGTGATATGACTGGGTTGGGGGTATATGACTGGGTTGGGGGGATATGTCTGGGTTGGGGATATATGACTGGGTATGGGGATATGACTGGGTTGGGGGGATATGACTGGGTATGGGGATATGACTGGGTTGGGGGGTATGTCTGGGTTGGGGATATATGACTGGGTATGGGGATATGACTGGGTTGGGGGTATATGACTGGGTTGGGGGATATGACTGGGTTGGGGGACATGACTGGGTTGGGGGATATGACTGGGTTGGGGGACATGACTGGGTTGGGGGATATGACTGGGTTGGGAGGGGATATGTCTGGGTTGGGGATATCTGACTGGAATGGTGTATGGGGATATGACTGGGTTGGGGGATATGACTGGGTTGGGGGATATGACTGGGTTGGGGTACATGACTGGGTTGGTTGGGTTGGGGTACATGACTGGGTTGGGGTACATGACTGGGTTGGGGTACATGACTGGGTTGGGGACATGACTGGGTTGGGGGACATGACTGGGTTGGGGGGGGGGGATATGACTGGGTTGGGGGTATGACTGGGTTGGGGGGATATGACTGGGTTGGGGGGATATGACTGGGTTGGGGGACATGACTGGGTTGGGGGGGATATGACTGGGTTGGGGGTATGGGGTATATGACTGGGTTGGGGGATATGACTGGTTTGGGGGACATGACCTGGTTGGGGGATATGACTGGGTTGGGGGACATGACTGGGTTGGGGGACATGACTGTGTTGGGGGGACATGACTGGGTTGGGGGTATATGACATGACCTGGTTTGGGGGATATGACTGGGTTGGGGGACATGACTGAGTTGTGGGGGATATGACTGAGTTGGGGGATATGACTGGGTTGGGGTACATGACTGGGTTGGGGTACATGACTGGGTTGGGGTACATGACTGGGTTGGGGTACATGACTGGGTTGGGGGACATGACTGAGTTGGGGGGACATGACTGGGTTGGGGGACATGACTGAGTTGGGGGGACATGCCTGAGTTGGGGGGACATGCCTGAGTTGGGGGGACATGACTGGGTTGGGGGACATGACTGAGTTGGGGGGGACATGACTGAGTTGGGGCGACATGACTGGGTTGGGGTATGGGGATATGACTGGTTTGGGGTATGGGGATATGACTGGGTTGAGGGATATGACTGGGTTGGGGGTATATGACTGGGTATGGGGATATGACTGGGTATGGGGATATTGACTGGGTTGGGGGTATATGACTGGGTTGGGGGATATGACTGGGTTGGGGATATATGACTGGGTATGGGGATATGACTGGGTTGGGGGTATATGACTGGGTTGGGGGTATATGACTGGGTATGGGGATATGACTGGGTTGGGGGTATATGACTGGGTATGGGGACATGACTGGGTTGGGGGTATATGACTGGGTTGGGGGATATGACTGGGTTGGGGGTATGACTGGGTTGGGGGACATGACTGGGTTGGGGGGATATGACTGCGTATGGGGATATGACTGGGTTGGTGTATGGGGATATGACTGGGTTGGGGGTATATGACTGGGTTGGGGGTATATGACTGGGTTGGGGGATATGACTGGGTTGGGGGATATGACTGGGTTGGAGGGATATGACTGGGTTGGGGGATATGACTGGGTTGGAGGGATATGACTGGGTTGGGGGACATGACTGGGTTGGGGGATATGACTGGGTTGGAGGGATATGACTGGGTTGGGGGACATGACTGGGTTGGGGATATATGACTGGGTATGGGGATATGACTGGGTTGGGGGTATATGACTGGGTTGGGGGTATATGACTGGGTATGGGGATATGACTGGGTTGGGGGTATATGACTGGGTATGGGGACATGACTGGGTTGGGGGTATATGACTGGGTTGGGGGATATGACTGGGTTGGGGGTATGACTGGGTTGGGGGACATGACTGGGTTGGGGGGATATGACTGCGTATGGGGATATGACTGGGTTGGTGTATGGGGATATGACTGGGTTGGGGGTATATGACTGGGTTGGGGGTATATGACTGGGTTGGGGGATATGACTGGGTTGGGGGATATGACTGGGTTGGAGGGATATGACTGGGTTGGGGGACATGACTGGGTTGGGGGATATGACTGGGTTGGGGGATATGACTGGGTTGGGGGATATGACTGGGTTGGGGGTATGACTGGGTTGGGGGTATGGGGATATGACTGGGTTGGGGGGTATGACTGGGTTGGGGTATATGACTGGGTTGGGGGATATGACTGGGTTGGGGGACATAAGACTGGGTTGGGGGATATGACTGGGTTGGGGGACATGACTGGGTTGGGGGACATGACTGGGTTGGGGGACATGACTGGGTTGGGGGATATGACTGGGTTGGGGGTATGACTGGGTTGGGGGATATGACTGGGTTGGGGGATATGACTGGGTTGGGGGACATGACTGGGTTGGGGGGATATGACTGGGGGGGGATATGACTGGTTTGGGGGACATGACCTGGTTGGGGGATATGACTGGGTTGGGGGACATGACTGGGTTGGGGGACATGACTGTGTTGGGGGACATGACTGGGTTGGGGGTATATGACATGACCTGGTTTGGGGGATATGACTGGGTTGGGGGACATGACTGAGTTGTGGGGGGACATGACTGGGTTGGGGGTATGGGGGATATGACTGGGTTGGGGGACATGACTGAGTTGGGGGACATGACTGGGTTGGGGGACATGACTGAGTTGGGGGGACATGCCTGAGTTGGGGGGACATGCCTGAGTTGGGGGGACATGACTGGGTTGGGGGACATGACTGAGTTGGGGGGACATGACTGAGTTGGGGGGGACATGACTGGGTTGGGGTATGGGGATATGACTGGTTTGGGGTATGGGGATATGACTGGGTTGAGGGATATGACTGGGTTGGGGGTATATGACTGGGTATGGGGATATGACTGGGTATGGGGATATTGACTGGGTTGGGGGTATATGACTGGGTTGGGGGATATGACTGGGTTGGGGATATATGACTGTGTATGGGGATATGACTGGGTTGGGGGTATATGACTGGGTTGGGGGTATATGACTGGGTTGGGGGTATATGACTGGGTATGGGGATATGACTGGGTTGGGGGTATATGACTGGGTATGGGGACATGACTGGGTTGGGGGTATATGACTGGGTTGGGGGTATATGTCTGGGATGGGGATATGACTGGGTTGGGGGACATGACTGGGTTGGGGGATATGACTGGGTTGGGGGATATGACTGGGTTGGGGGTATGACTGGGTTGGGGGACATGACTGGGTTGGGGGGGATATGACTGCGTATGGGGATATGACTGGGTTGGTGTATGGGGATATGACTGGGTTGGGGGTATATGACTGGGTTGGGGGTATATGACTGGGTTGGGGGATATGACTGGGTTGGGGGATATGACTGGGTTGGAGGGATATGACTGGGTTGGGGGACATGACTGGGTTGGGGGATATGACTGGGTTGGGGGATATGACTGGGTTGGGGGGGATATGACTGGGTTGGGGGATATGACTGGGTTGGGGGTATGACTGGGTTGGGGGTATGGGGATATGACTGGGTTGGGGGGTATGACTGGGTTGGGGTATATGACTGGGTTGGGGGATATGACTGGGTTGGGGTATATGACTGGGTTGGGGGGATTTGACTGGGTTGGGGGACATGACTGGGTTGGGGGGATATGACTGGGTTGGGGGATATGACTGGATTGGGGGTATGACTGGGTTGGGGGTATGGGGATATGACTGGGTTGGGGGTATGACTGGGTTGGGGTATATGACTGGGTTGGGGGATATGACTGGGTTGGGGGATATGACTGGGTTGGGGGATATGACTGGGTTGGGGGATATGACTGGGTTGGGGGTATGACTGGGTTGGGGGTATGGGGATATGACTGGGTTGGGGGTATATGACTGGGTTGGGGGTATGACTGGGTTGGGGTATATGACTGGGTTGGTGGATATAACAGGGTATGGGGATATGACTGGGTTGGGGGTATGGGGATATGACTGGGTTGGGGGATATGACTGGGTTGGGGGATATGACTGGGTTGGGGGTATATGACTGGGTTGGGGGTATATGACTGGGTTGGGGGATATGACTGTTTTGGGGTATATGACTGGGTTGGGGGTATATGACTGGGTTGGGGGTATATGACTGGGTTGGGGGTATATGACTGGGTTGGGGGTATATGACTGGGTTGGAGGGGGGTATATGACTGGGTTGGGGGGATATGACTGGGTTGGGGGATATGACTGGGTTGGGGGTATGACTGGGTTGGGGGTGATATGACTGGGTTGGGGGATATGACTGGGTTGGGGGGGGTATGACTGGGTTGGGGGATATGACTGGGTTGGGGGATATAACTGGGTTGGGGGATATGACTGGGTTGGGGGACATGACTGGGTTGGGGGATATGACTGGGTTGGGGGTATGACTGGGTTGGGGGATATAACTGGGTTGGGGGTATGACTGGGTTGGGGGATATGACTGGGTTGGGGGATATAACTGGGTTGGGGGGTATGACTGGGTTGGGGGACATGACTGGGTTGGGGGGGATATGACTGGGTTGGGGGTATGACTGGGTTGGGGGATATGACTGGGTTGGGGGATATGACTGGGTTGGGAGAATGGGGTATATGACTGGGTTGGGAGTATAAATGGGTCGGGATATGGGGTATATGACTGGGTTGGGGGTATGACTGGTTTGGGAGTATGACTGGGTTGGGGGTATGACTGGCTTGGGGAAATGACTGGGTTGGGGATATTACTGGGTTGGGGGTATGGGGGATATGACTGGGTTGGGGGTATGGGGATATGACTGGGTTGGGGGTATGGGGATATGACTGGGTTGGGGGTATGGGGGATATGACTGGGTTGGGGGTATGGGGGATATGACTGGGTTGGGGGTATGGGGGATATGACTGGGTTGGGGGTATATGACTGGGTTGGGGGATATGACTGGGTTGGGGTATGGGGGATATGACTGGGTTGGGGGTATCGGGGTATGACTGGGTCGGGGGGGGGATATGACTGGGTTGGGGGTATAACTGGGTTGGGGGTATGGGGATATGACTGGGTTGGGGGTATGGGGATATGACTGGGTTGGGGGTATGGGGATATGACTGGGTTGGGGGTATGACTGGGTTGGGGGTATAACTGGGTTGGGGGTATGGGGGATATGACTGGGTTGGGGGTATGGGGATATGACTGGGTTGGGGGTATGGGGGATATGACTGGGTTGGGGGTATAACTGGGTTGGGGGTATGGGGGATATGACTGGGTTGGGGGTATGGGGGATATGACTGGGTTGGGAGTATGGGGGATATGACTGGGTTGGGGGTATATGACTGGGTTGGGGGTATGGGGGATATGACTGGGTTGGGGGTATGGGGGATATGACTGGGTTGGGGGTATGGGGGATATGACTGGGTTGGGGGTATGGGGGATATGACTGGGTTGGGGGTATGGGGGATATGACTGGGTTGGGGGTATGGGGGATATGACTGGGTTGGGGGTATGGGGGATATGACTGGGTTGGGGGTATGGGGATATGACTGGGTTGGGGGTATGGGGGATATGACTGGGTTGGGGGTATGGGGGATATGACTGGGTTGGGGGTATGGGGGATATGACTGGGTTGGGGGTATGGGGGATATGACTGGGTTGGGGGTATGGGGGATATGACTGGGTTGGGGGTATGGGGGATATGACTGGGTTGGGAGTATGGGGGATATGACTGGGTTGGGGGTATGGGGGATATGACTGGGTTGGGGGTATGGGGGATATGACTGGGTTGGGAGTATGGGGATATGACTGGGTTGGGGGTATGGGGGATATGACTGGGTTGGGGGTATGGGGGATATGACTGGGTTGGGAGTATGGGGGATATGACTGGGTTGGGAGCTTTTCAAATGACGTTAAATCACGTTATATGTACAGTAGCTTTGATTGGACTGATCATGTCAACATCATACTTTCACAATCTTAGCTAGCGGTCATCATGAATCAAGTTCTCCATTAGACATAAACATTACACAAATTGGAAATCGCAAATTTAACAATGAGGGGTTTGGAAGGAATCAGTGGCTAACTACAAACATTGCAAAGTAATCATTAGCCTGCGATTCAATGGAGTGGCTGTGTGGTCCCAAGTCTAAGATTAAGGGTCTCTTTTCCTACTTTAAAATGATAAACATTCAACATTGGCCACGCTGTCAATGAAGTATGATTTGTGGTAAGGTGTTGGAACAGCTTTATGTAGGCCTTAATAGTTTGTGGGCATTGCTCGTCACAGTTATAGTGCAATGAATGTATTGGTTAGCGCTGTGTTGTGGCTTTGCTGGCGTGTTTCCCACCAAGACTAACATGCGAAAATTGGCACTGATGTCAGGTTATATTGTGGTATGAGTCAGAACAGAATAACGCTGTAGGTTTTCCTGTGTAAATGTGCAAACCCCACCGACTAGCAGCAAACATCGGTCTATTGTGAAGTTTCCTATGTGCTCAGCCTAAACCACTGACCACAGCAACAGCCAATCACTGAGAAAGCTGTGGTCTCCTGCGTCAGTGAGGTCTGTTAGCTCTCTCTCTCTGTTTCTCCACCTAACACCCATAGCCCAACTTTATGACATCGCTTCAGCCAACTGGTGTTTCTTCGCCACCATGAGCCCCAACGATTTCTGGAATTTAAACTCATTCTGACCGTTCTCATTGCTCTCAGAAACCGATGGGTTGGACAAATCAAATCAAATTGATTTATATAGCCCTTCGTACATCAGCTGATATCTCAAGGTGCTGTACAGAAACCCAGCCTAAAACCCCAAACAGCAAGCAATGCAGGTATAGAAGCACGGTGGCTAGGAAAAACTCCCTAGAAAGGCCAAAACCTAGGAAGAAACCTAGAGGAACCAGGCTATGTGGGGTGGCCAGTCCTCTTCTGGCTGTGCCGGGTGGAGATTATAACAGAACATGGCCAAGATGTTCAAATGTTCATAAATGACCAGCATGGTCGAATAATAGTAAGGCAGAACAGTTGAAACTGGAGCAGCAGCACAGTCAGGTGGACTGGGGACAGCAAGGAGTCATCATGTCAGGTAGTCCTGGGGCACGGTCCTAGGGCTCAGGTCCTCAGAGAGAGAGAGAAAGAAAGAGAGAATTAGAGAGAGCATATGTGGGGTGGCCAGTCCTCTTCTGTTCTCTTCTGATACTCTGATATGTTAAACGATACAATCGCTGATAAGTTCGTGTACAACGCCCCTCAATTTGAAGTCACACAAACGACTTCTAGGATGGCAGTTTAGACTGAACATACAGAGTGGACAAAACATTAAGAACAACCTGCTCTTTCCTTGACAGACTGACCAGGTGAAAGAGGGAGAATTTGCGAAATATTTAAATGCCTTTGAACAGGGTATGGTAGTAGGTGCCAGGTGTTAGGAACTCTAACGCTTCTTGGTTTTTTCCACGTGCAACAGTTTCCCGTGTGTATCAAGAATGAACCACCACCCAAAGGACATCAAGCTAATTTGACACAACTGTGGGAAGCATTGGAGTCAACATGGGCCAGTATCCCCGTGGAACGCTTTCGACCCCTTGTAGAGTCCACGCCCCGATGACTTGAGGCTTTCCTGAGGGCAAAATGGGGGGGGGGGGGTTACTTGCTGTACGCAGCGATCGATAGAGCTCCGGAATTAAATTCATGGTGAATCGTCATGCAGGTGTTTCTCTAATCTGGGTCCTGGTCTGTTTCATTGTCAATCCAAATGTCTGATTGAACTAGAAGAGCAGAAACAGACCAGGACCCAGGTCAGTGTTTCTCACAAAAAAAGGTATAATTCTTATGTGTATATGATTAGCAAAAACAGGGAAACATCACTTCAATGTTTTAATACAAATCTGTGACAGACAGAAAGACAAAAAATAAATTAGATAAGAAGAATAAGAAGTTAAAACACTCAACAACAAAGTTTTTTTTTTTTAAATCAAAAGATTAAATCAAAATATGAATGTCATATTCAAAATAATCAAAATAAAATAACTAAAATAACTATCATCATTCATTATTTAGATTCCAAATAACGTTGTTCATTTAAAATCAACCAGATCTCTATAGACAGGACCACACCTCATAATAAACAGATCTCTATAGACAGACCTCATAATAAACAGAACTCTATAGACAGACCTCATAATAAACAGAACTCTATAGACAGACCTCATAATAAACAGATCTCTATAGACAGACCTCATAATAAACAGATCTCTGTAGACAGACCTCATAATAAACAGATCTCTATAGACAGACCTCATAATAAACAGAACTCTATAGACAGACCTCATAATAAACAGATCTCTATAGACAGACCTCATAATAAACAGATCTCTATAGACAGACCTCATAATAAACAGATCTCAGACAGACTCATAATAAACAGATCTCTATAGACAGACCTCATAATAAACAGATCTCTATAGACAGACCTCATAATAAACAGATCTCTATAGACAGACCTCATAATAAACAGATCTCTATAGACAGACCTCATAATAAACAGATCTCTATAGACAGACCTCATAATAAACAGAACTCTATAGACAGACCTCATAATAAACAGATCTCTATAGACAGGACCAGACCTCATAATAAACAGATCTCTATAGACAGACCTCATAATAAACAGATCTCTATAGACAGACCTCATAATAAACAGATCTCTATAGACAGACCTCATAATAAACAGATCTCTATAGACAGGACCAGACCTCATAATAAACAGATCTCTATAGACAGACCTCATAATAAACAGATCTCTATAGACAGACCTCATAATAAACAGATCTCTATAGACAGACCTCATAATAAACAGATCTCTGTCGACAGACCTCATAATAAACAGATCTCTGTAGACAGGACCACACCTCATAATAAACAGATCTCTATAGACAGGACCAGACCTCATAATAAACAGATCTCTATAGACAGACCTCATAATAAACAGATCTCTATAGACAGGACCTCACCTCATAATAAACAGATCTATATAGACAGACCTCATAATAAACAGATCTCTATAGACAGACCTCATAATAAACAGATCTATATAGACAGACCTCATAATAAACAGATCTCTATAGACAGACCTCATAATAAACAGATCTCTATAGACAGACCTCATAATAAACAGATCTCTGTAGACAGACCTCATAATAAACAGATCTCTATAGACAGGACCAGACCTCATAATAAACAGATCTCTATAGACAGACCTCATAATAAACAGATCTATATAGACAGACCTCATAATAAACAGATCTCTATAGACAGGACCAGACCTCATAATAAACAGATCTCTATAGACAGACCTCATAATAAACAGATCTCTATAGACAGACCTCATAATAAACAGATCTCTGTAGACAGGACCTCACCTCATAATAAACAGATCTCTATAGACAGACCTCATAATAAACAGATCTATATAGACAGGCCTCATAATAAACAGATCTCTATAGACAGACCTCATAATAAACAGAACTCTATAGACAGACCTCATAATAAACAGATCTATATAGACAGACCTCATAATAAACAGAACTCTATAGACAGACCTCATAATAAACAGATCTCTATAGACAGACCTCATAATAAACAGATCTATATAGACAGGACCACACCTCATAATAAACAGATCTCTATAGACAGACCTCATAATAAACAGATCTCTATAGACAGACCTCATAATAAACAGATCTCTATAGACAGACCTCATAATAAACAGATCTCTATAGACAGACCTCATAATAAACAGATCTCTATAGACAGACCTCATAATAAACAGATCTCTATAGACAGACCTCATAATAAACAGATCTCAGTAGACAGACCTCATAATAAACAGAACTCTATAGACAGACCTCATAATAAACAGATCTCTATAGACAGACCTCATAATAAACAGATCTCTATAGACAGGACCTCACCTCATAATAAACAGATCTCTATAGACAGACCTCATAATAAACATATCTCTATAGACAGACCTCATAATAAACAGATCTCTGTAGACAGACCTCATAATAAACAGATCTCTGTTTACACCAAGAGAGAAAGACACACACACACACTAAGAGAGAAACACACACACACAGACACCAAGACAGAGACACATGAACAGACACACACAAGGAGAGAGACACACACACACCAAGAGAGAGAGAGACGCACACCAAGAGAGAGAGAGACACACACACACCAAGAGAGAGACAGACGCACACCAAGAGAGAAAGACACACACACACACACACTAAGAGAGAGACACACACACACACCAAGAGAGAGACACACACACACCAAGAGAGAGAGAGACACACACCAAGAGAGAGACACACACACCAAGACAGAGACACATGAACAGACACACACAAAGAGAGAGACACACACACACACACTAAGAGAGAAAGACACACACACACACCAAGAGAGAGACACACACACCAAGAGAGAGAGAGACACACACCAAGAGAGAAAGACACACACACACACACCAAGACAGAGACACATGAACAGACACACACAAAGAGAGAGACACACACACACCAAGAGAGAGACACACACACACACCAAGAGAGACACACACACACACCAAGAGAGAGACACACACACATCAAGAGAGAGACACACACACACCAAGAGAGAGAGAGAGAGACACACACACACCAAGAGAGAGAGAGACACACACCAAGAGAGAGACACACGCACACCAAGAGAGAGAGAGAGACACACACCAAGAGAGAGAGACACACACACACCAAGAGAGAGAGAGAGACACACACACACCAAGAGAGAGAGAGACACACACACCAAGAGAGAGAGAGACACACACACACCAAGAGAGAGAGAGACACACACACCAAGAGAGAGAGAGCGACACACACACACCAAGAGAGAGACACACACACACCAAGAGAGAGAGAGAGACACACACACCAAGAGAGACACACACACACACACCAAGAGAGAGAGAGACACACACACACCAAGAGAGAGAGAGACACACACACACCAAGAGAGAGAGAGACACACACACACCAAGAGAGAGACACACACACACCAAGAGAGAGAGAGACACACACACACCAAGAGAGAGAGAGACACACACACACCAAGAGAGAGAGAGACACACACACACCAAGAGAGAGACACACACACACCAAGAGAGAGAGAGACACACACACACCAAGAGAGAGACACACACACACCAAGAGAGAGAGAGACACACACACCAAGAGAGAGAGAGACACACACACACCAAGAGAGAGACACACACACACCAAGAGAGAGACAGACGCACACCAAGAGAGAAAGACACACACACACACACTAAGAGAGAGACACACACACACACCAAGACAGAGACACATGAACAGACACACACAAAGAGAGAGACACACACACACACTAAGAGAGAAAGACACACACACACACACCAAGAGAGAGACACACACACACCAAGAGAGAGAGAGACACACACCAAGAGAGAAAGACACACACACACACACCAAGACAGAGACACATGAACAGACACACACAAAGAGAGAGACACACACACACCAAGAGAGAGACACACACACACACAAGAGAGACACACACACACACCAAGAGAGACACACACACACATCAAGAGAGAGACACACACACACCAAGAGAGAGAGAGAGACACACACACACCAAGAGAGAGAGAGACACACACCAAGAGAGAGACACACGCACACCAAGAGAGAGAGAGAGACACACACCAAGAGAGAGAGAGACACACACACACCAAGAGAGAGAGACACACACACACCAAGAGAGAGAGAGACACACACACACCAAGAGAGAGAGAGACACACACACACCAAGAGAGACACACACACACACACACACACACCAAGAGAGAGAGAGAGACACACACACACCAAGAGAGAGACACACACACACCAAGAGAGAGAGAGACACACACACCAAGAGAGAGAGAGAGACACACACACACCAAGAGAGAGAGACACACACCAAGAGAGAGACACACACACACCAAGAGAGAGAGAGACACACACCAAGAGAGAGAGAGACACACACACACCAAGAGAGAGAGAGAGACACACACACACCAAGAGAGAGAGACACACACACACCAAGAGAGAGAGAGACACACACACACACCAAGAGAGAGACACACACCAAGAGAGAGAGAGACACACACCAAGAGAGAGAGACACACACACACCAAGAGAGAGACACACACACACCAAGAGAGAGAGACACACACACCAAGAGAGAGACACACACACACACCAAGAGAGAGAGAGACACACACACACCAAGAGAGAGAGAGACGCACACCAAGAGAGAGAGAGACACACACACACCAAGAGAGAGACAGACGCACACCAAGAGAGAAAGACACACACACACACACTAAGAGAGAGACACACACACACACCAAGAGAGAGACACACACACACCAAGAGAGAGAGAGACACACACCAAGAGAGAGACACACACACCAAGACAGAGACACATGAACAGACACACACAAAGAGAGAGACACACACACACACACTAAGAGAGAAAGACACACACACACACCAAGAGAGAGACACACACACCAAGAGAGAGAGAGACACACACCAAGAGAGAAAGACACACACACACACACCAAGACAGAGACACATGAACAGACACACACAAAGAGAGAGACACACACACACCAAGAGAGAGACACACACACACACCAAGAGAGACACACACACACACCAAGAGAGAGACACACACACATCAAGAGAGAGACACACACACACCAAGAGAGAGAGAGAGAGACACACACACACCAAGAGAGAGAGAGACACACACCAAGAGAGAGACACACGCACACCAAGAGAGAGAGAGACACACACACCAAGAGAGAGACACACACACACCAAGAGAGAGAGACACACACACACCAAGAGAGAGAGAGACACACACACCAAGAGAGACACACACACACCAAGAGAGAGAGACACACACACCAAGAGAGACACACACACACCAAGAGAGAGAGAGACACACACACACACACCAAGAGAGAGAGAACAGACACACACACCAAGAGAGAGACACACACACACCAAGAGAGAGAGACACACACACACCAAGAGAGAGAGAGACACACACACACAAGAGAGAGAGAGACACACACACACCAAGAGAGACACACACACACCAAGAGAGAGAGAGACACACACACACACCAAGAGAGAGACACACACACACCAAGAGAGAGAGACACACACACACCAAGAGAGAGACACACACACACCAAGAGAGAGAGAGACACACACACACCAAGAGAGAGACACACACACACCAAGAGAGACACACACACCAAGAGAGAGAGAGACACACACACAAGAGAGAGACACACACACACAAGAGAGACACAGACGCACACCAAGAGAGAAAGACACACACACACACACTAAGAGAGAGACACACACACACACCAAGACAGAGACACATGAACAGACACACACAAAGAGAGAGACACACACACACACTAAGAGAGAAAGACACACACACACACACCAAGAGAGAGACACACACACACCAAGAGAGAGAGAGACACACACCAAGAGAGAAAGACACACACACACACACCAAGACAGAGACACATGAACAGACACACACAAAGAGAGAGACACACACACACCAAGAGAGAGACACACACACACACCAAGAGAGACACACACACACACCAAGAGAGACACACACACACATCAAGAGAGAGACACACACACACCAAGAGAGAGAGAGAGACACACACACACCAAGAGAGAGAGAGACACACACCAAGAGAGAGACACACGCACACCAAGAGAGAGAGAGAGACACACACCAAGAGAGAGAGAGACACACACACACCAAGAGAGAGAGAGACACACACACACCAAGAGAGAGAGAGACACACACACACCAAGAGAGACACACACACACACACACACACCAAGAGAGAGAGAGAGACACACACACACCAAGAGAGAGACACACACACACCAAGAGAGAGAGAGACACACACACCAAGAGAGAGAGAGAGACACACACACACCAAGAGAGAGAGACACACACACCAAGAGAGAGAGAGAGACACACACACACCAAGAGAGAGAGACACACACACCAAGAGAGAGAGAGAGACACACACACACCAAGAGAGAGACACACACCACCAGAGAGAGAGAGAGACACACACACACCAGAGAGAGACACACACACACCAAGAGAGAGAGAGACACACACACCAAGAGAGAGAGAGAGAGACACACACACCAAGAGAGAGAGAGACACACACACCAAGAGAGAGACACACACACACCAAGAGAGAGAGAGACACACCAAGAGAGAGAGAGACACAAGACCAAGAGAGAAGGCACACACCAGAGAGACACACACACACCAAGAGAGAGACACACACACACCAACTGTCCCTAGAGAGAGACACACACACACACCAAGAGAGAGAGACACACACACCAAGAGAGACACACACCACAGACCAGAGAGAGAGACACACACACACACACACCAAGAGAGAGACACACACACACAGACAGTAGAAGAGACACACCACACACCAAGAGAGACACACACACACCAAGTAGAGAGAGACACACACACCAAGAGAGAGAGACTGTCACACCAATGACACACACACCCAGACTGTCACACACAGACCAGAGAAGAGACACACACAAGAGAGAGACACACAGACCAGAGAGAGAGAGACTGACACACACCAAAGAGAGACACACACACACCAAGAGAGAGAGAGACACACACCAAGAGAGACACACACACACCAAGAGAGAGAGAGACACACACACACACCAAGAGAGAGACACACACACACACCAAGAGAGACACACACACACCCTAAGAGAGAGACACACACACCCTACACCAGAGAGAGACACACACACCACCAGTAGAGAGAGACACACACACACAGACCAGTAGAGAGAGACACACACACCAAGAGAGAGAGAGACACACCAAGAGAGACACACAGACCAGTATGTGTTTGAAGGAGATGTGTTTGAGACCCACTGTCCCTACAGACCAGTATGTGTTTGAAGGGTGGACCAGCACAGACCAGTATGTGTTTGACACACTGTCCCTACAGACCACACACATGTTTGAGGCCCAGACTGACACACACAGATCTGTTTGAAGGCCCAGACTGTCCCTACAGACCAGTATGTGTTTGAAGACCCTAACTGTCCCTACAGACCAGTATGTGTTTGAAGGCCCTAACTGTCCCTACAGACCAGTATGTGTTTGAAGGCCCAGACTGTCCCTACAGACCAGTATGTGTTTGAAGGCCCAGACTGTCCCTACAGACCAGTATGTGTTTGAAGTCCCTACAGACACACACCCCAAACTGTCCCTAAGACCAGTGTCCCTACAGACCAGTATGTGTTTGAAGGCCCACACCAGTGTCCCTACAGACCAGTATGTGTTTGAAGGCCCAGACTGTCCCTACAGACCAGTATGTGTTTGAAGGTCCCTACAGACCAGTATGTGTTTGAAGGCCCTGTCCCTACAGACCAGTATGTGTTTGAAGGCAGTCCCCCAGACTGTCACACACAGTATGTGTTTGAAGGCCCAGAACTGTCCCTACAGACCAGTATGTGTTTGAAGGCCCAACTGTCCCTACAGACCAGTATGTGTTTGAGGCCCAGACTGTCCCTACAGACCAGTATGTGTTTGAAGGCCCAGACTGTCCCTACAGACCAGTATGTGTTTGAAGGCCCAGACTGTCCCTACAGACCAGTATGTGTTTGAAGGCCCTAACTGTCCCTACAGACCAGTATGTGTTTGACGGCCCAAACTGTCCCTACAGACCAGTATGTGTTTGACGGCCCAACTGTCCCTACAGACCAGTATGTGTTTGAAGGCCCAGACTGTCCCTACAGACCAGTATGTGTTTGAAGGCCCTGTGTCCCTACAGACCAGTATGTGTTTGAAGGCCCAGACTGTCCCTACAGACCAGTATGTGTTTGAAGGCCCTAACTGTCCCTACAGACCAGTATGTGTTTGAAGGCCCAGACTGTCCCTACAGACCAGTATGTGTTTGAAGGCCCAGACTGTCCCTACAGACCAGTATGTGTTTGAAGGCCCAACTGTCCCTACAGACCAGTCACTGTTAAGGCCCTAACTGTCCCTACAGACCAGTATGTGTTTGAAGGCCCTAACTGTCCCTACAGACCAGTATGTGTTTGAAGGCCCTAACTGTCCCTACAGACCAGTATGTGTTTGAAGGCCCAGACTGTCCCTACAGACCAGTATGTGTTTGAAGGCCCTAACTGTCCCTACAGACCAGTATGTGTTTGAAGGCCCTAACTGTCCCTACAGACCAGTATGTGTTTGAAGGCCCAGACTGTCCCTACAGACCAGTATGTGTTTGAAGGCCCTAACTGTCCCTACAGACCAGTATGTGTTTGAAGGCCCAGACTGTCCCTACAGACCAGTATGTGTTTGACGGCCCAGACTGTCCCTACAGACCAGTATGTGTTTGAAGGCCCTAACTGTCCCTACAGACCAGTATGTGTTTGACGGCCCAACTGTCCCTACAGACCAGTATGTGTTTGACGGCCCAGACTGTCCCTACAGACCAGTATGTGTTTGACGGCCCAGACTGTCCCTACAGACCAGTATGTGTTTGAAGGCCCAGACTGTCCCTACAGACCAGTATGTGTTTGACGGCCCAGACTGTCCCTACAGACCAGTATGTGTTTGACGGCCCAGACTGTCCCTACAGACCAGTATGTGTTTGACGGCCCTAACTGTCCCTACAGACCAGTATGTGTTTGAAGGCCCAGACTGTCCCTACAGACCAGTATGTGTTTGACGGCCCAGACTGTCCCTACAGACCAGTATGTGTTTGACTGTCCCTACAGACCAGCCCAGACTGTCCCTACAGACCAGTATGTGTTTGACGGCCCAGACTGTCCCTACAGACCAGTATGTGTTTGAAGGCCCTAACTGTCCCTACAGACCAGTATGTGTTTGACGGCCCAGACTGTCCCTACAGACCAGTATGTGTTTGACGGCCCTAACTGTCCCTACAGACCAGTATGTGTTTGACGGCCCTAACTGTCCCTACAGACCAGTATGTGTTTGAAGGCCCAGACTGTCCCTACAGACCAGTATGTGTTTGAAGGCCCAGACTGTCCCTACAGACCAGTATGTGTTTTACGGCCCAGACTGTCCCTACAGACCAGTATGTGTTTGACGGCCCAGACTGTCCCTACAGACCAGTATGTGTTTGACGGCCCAGACTGTCCCTACAGACCAGTATGTGTTTGACGGCCCAGACTGTCCCTACAGACCAGTATGTGTTTGACGGCCCTAACTGTCCCTACAGACCAGTATGTGTTTGAACTGTCCCTAACTGTCCCTGTCCCTACAGACCAGTATGTGTTTGACGGCCCAGACTGTCCCTACAGACCAGTATGTGTTTGACGGCCCAGACTGTCCCTACAGACCAGTATGTGTTTGACGGCCCAACTGTCCCTACAGACCAGTATGTGTTTGACGGCCCTGTCCCTACAGACCAGTATGTGTTTGACGGCCCAGACTGTCCCTACAGACCAGTATGTGTTTGACTAACTGGCCCAACTGTCCCTACAGACCAGTATGTGTTTGACGGCCCTAACTGTCCCTACAGACCAGTATGTGTTTGAAGGCCTACAGACCAGTTCTCCGTGTGTGTTTGACACAGGCCCTAACTGTCCCTACAGACCAGTATGTGTTTGAAGGCCCTAACTGTCCCTACAGACCAGTATGTGTTTGAAGGCCCAGACTGTCCCTACAGACCAGTATGTGTTTGAAGGACCCTAACTGTCCCTACAGACCAGTATGTGTTTGAAGGCCCAGACTGTCCCTACAGACCAGTATGTGTTTGACGGCCCAGACTGTCCCTACAGACCAGTATGTGTTTGACGGCCCAGACTGTCCCTACAGACTCTGGGCGTCGGCGCTGAAACTCCAGGTCGATGTGTCGGACCACCTGACTGCACCATCATCGTTCTCCACGGGAATGAACGATACAGTTCATTAAAACACTGTATACAGGTTGCTAGGATACTGCACAACACTGTAGACAGGTTGCTAGGATACTGCACAACACTGTAGACAGGTTGCTAGGATACTGCACAACACTGTAGACAGGTTGCTTGGATACTGCACAACACCGTAGACAGGTTGCTAGCATACTGCACAACACCGTAGACAGGTTGCTAGGATACTGCACAACACCGTAGACAGGTTGCTAGCATACTGCACAACACTGTAGACAGGTTGCTAGCATACTGCACAACACTGTAGACAGGTTGCTAGGATACTGCACAACACTGTAGACAGGTTGCTAGGATACTGCACAACACTGTAGACAGGTTGCTAGGATACTGCACAACACTGTAGACAGGTTGCTAGGATACTGCACAACACTGTAGACAGGTTGCTAGCATACTGCACAACACTGTAGACAGGTTGCTAGCATACTGCACAACAATGTAGACAGGTTGCTAGCATACTGCACAACACTGTAGACAGGTTGCTAGGACACTGCACAACACTGTAGACAGGTTGCTAGCATACTGCACAACACTGTAGACAGGTTGCTAGCATACTGCACAACACTGTAGACAGGTTGCTAGCATACTGCACAACACTTGCTAGTACTGCACAGTAGACAGGTTGCTAGCATACTGCACAACACTGTAGACAGGTTGCTAGGATAGCATACTGCACAACACTGTAGACAGGTTGCTAGGATACACTGCACAACACTGTAGACAGGTTGCTAGGATACTGCACAACACTGTAGACAGGTTGCTAGATACTGCACAACACTGTAGACAGGTTGCTAGGATACTGCACAACACTGTAGACAGGTTGCTAGGATACTGCACAACACTGTAGACAGGTTGCTAGGATACTGCACAACACTGTAGACAGGTTGCTAGCATACTGCACAACACTACTGCACAACACTGTTGCTAGCATGCACAACACTGTAGACAGGTTGCTAGCATACTGCACAACACTGTAGACAGGTTGCTACAACACACTGTAGACAGGTTGCTAGTAGACATACTGCACAACACCGTAGACAGGTTGCTAGGATACTGCACAACACTGTAGACAGGTTGCTAGGATACTGCACAACACTGTAGACAGGTTGCTAGGATACTGCACAACACTGTAGACAGGTTGCTAGGATACTGCACAACACTGTAGACAGGTACTGCACAACAGGTTGCTAGTACTGCACAACACTGTAGACAGGTTTGCTGCAGTAGATTGCTAGGATACTGCACAACACTGTAGACAGGTTGCTAGGATACTGCACAACACTGTAGACAGGTTGCTAGCATACTGCACAACACTGTAGACAGGTTGCTAGCATACTGCACAACACTGTAGACAGGTTGCTAGGCATACTGCACAACACTGTAGACAGGTTGCTAGCATACTGCACAACACAGGTTGCTAGTAGACAGGTTGCTAGCATACTGCACAACACTGTAGACAGGTTGCTAGGCACAACACTGTAGACAGGTTGCTAGGATACTGCACAACACTGGATTGCTAGGATACTGCAACACTGTAGACAGGTTGCTAGGATACTGCACAACACTGTAGACAGGTTGCTAGGATACTGCACAACACTGTAGACAGGTTGCTAGCATACTGCACAACACTGTAGACAGGTTGCTAGCATACTGCACAACACTGTAGACAGGTTGCTAGCATACTGCACAACACCGTAGACAGGTTGCTAGCATACTGCACAACACCGTAGACAGGTTGCTAGCATACTGCACAACACTGTAGACAGGTTGCTAGGATACTGCACAACACTGTAGACAGGTTGCTAGGATACTGCACAACACTGTAGACAGGTTGCTAGGATACTGCACAACACTGTAGACAGGTTGCTAGGATACTGCACAACACTGTAGACAGGTTGCTAGGATACTGCACAACACTGTAGACAGGTTGCTAGGATACTGCACTGTCGCCATTTGCAAGGCAAGATTGATGGATGAAATGACGGAATATAGTACAACCCAAAACAGTGACATGTAGCTGGTATCCTGATATGTTTTATTTATTTTTAATTTAATTTAACCTTTATTTAACCAGGCAAGTCAGTTAAGAAGAAATTCTTATTTTCAATGACGGCCTGGGAACAGTGGGTTAACTGCCTGTTCAGGGGCAGAAGGACAGATTTGTACCTTGTCAGCTCAGGGATTTGAACTTGCAACCTTCTGGTTACTAGTCCAACGCTCTAACCACTAGGCTACCCTGGACCCAAAACAGTGACATGATAATCAATTAGATTCAGCCACAGACTGATTTTTTGTTGAGCAGAGGGGTCAGGGGCAGAAAAGAATTACAAATCATCTGTAGACTGCAAGAAACAAATATAATATTTTACTATAAAAAATAATGTCAAACCTTACATTTATATAGGATCATGTCTCTATTACCTAAATAAAACATCACATGAATGATGCGTGGGAATATGTCTTGACCTCTGGGATCAGGCTGTTAGACGCGTTGGTGTGACATTCATTCAACAGCTGGCTGATGATCAGCTGGTAAAGGTGCTGGCGGTCCTGTAGTGTCGGTTTGGGACCAAACATCTCGGCTCAGGCTTCAATGGGACGATTACAACTCGGCTACAATGGATCAAAACATGGTCAGCATTAGTTGCCATCAATAATGTTGTTATTATCGACTTCTATAGTTAGTTAAACCATCCACAACGCCAGAAATGGGTTTTCTAAGCTAGCTAACTTACCAATTGAACCTACAATGCGAGATAGTTAAACTTAAGATATTAACTAGCAAGGTACAGTAGCTTGCTACAACAAAACAAATCGTAGGCAAACGGTGAACAAACACCTTATGTTTGAAAAATAACTTGTACCGACCAAGTTTAGGGACCTAAAATCAAATACTTTATGTTCAACTAATTAATTAATTTACTAGCTATCCCAACATTGTGCAAGCAACGATTGCACCAAACGTACTCTTATGTACAACACAAAAAGAATATCAAACTATCGCTTCACATCCTGAAAAATACCTCGTTGAAAACGGCGCTTCGTTCATGCGCATGCGCGTACACGTCACTTGCGTTGTGCCTCATGTCTGTGCGTCATTACGTCACTTGTTGACGAGTTTCAACATGGCGAAGGGCTTCAAGTCCAGTTCTAACAACTAAACAATAGTAGAATAGTATGGCTGCAGTTGACGAGGCAGTTCTCATCGGACTGTGTGATGGGGAAATCGATTCAAAGCGATATCCGATGTCTTACTTGACGAACAAAATTGGCGACCAACCGGACAAGCTTCCAGTGATATCATGGCAACGTCCACGCTGTGGTCTATGCAGCGCGGTCATGGCCCATGTGGTGCAGGTGTACTGCCCCCTAGCGGCGTCTCCCTACCACCGCACCCTGAATGTGTTCGCCTGCCCCGGGCCACAGTGCAGCGGACAACCGGAAAGCTGGAGGGTTCTGCGTTCTCAGTGTCTGGAATCAGAGGTCAGAACCAACCATGTGGTCCAACCTCCAGGCCACGCCCCAGTTAAAGAGGTTCCCATGACAACCACATACTGGTGTGATGGGACTGATGACTGGGGCGAGGAAGAGGACAAGCAGGAGGGGGGAGATGGATGGGACAAGGCCCAGAACCAAGCTCATATGGGGGGAGAGGATCCTGAGATCCTCTTACTCACCGGGACCTCCGTTGAGCTGGATGTGAGTGGCAAGCTTCAGGGACTCAGTCTGGAAGGAGGAGAAAAGGTGGTGGAGGAGGAAGGGGAGGTAACGGGTAACATCCCTACCTACAGACCTTTCTACATCAGTGTGGTGGATGAGACGGACCTGGGTGGTCAGTCAGACCTGGAGCACGCTGAGACTCTGCTGAGGGAGTACGAGCAGAGAGAGGGAGTAGGGATGATCGGGAGCACTGAGGGGGGAGGAGGGGAGGAGAGGTACGAGAAGGACAACCCCAGACATGGAGACGCAGTGTTCTCCCGCTTCATGAAGAGGATCTCTGTGTGTCCGGAGCAGGTGTTGCGGTACAGCTGGCACGGGTCTCCTCTCTTCTTGTCTGACCCCCCCTCGGACCTGCCTTGGATTAAACCTGGCTGCTGTCACTGTGGAGAAATCAGGGTGTTTGAGTTACAACTGATGCCTGCTCTGGTCAGCCTGCTGCAGAGGACAGACACTGGGTCAAGGTCGGCGGTAGAGACGGGGGATGTAGAGATGAATCCGGGGCTGGAGTTTGGTACTGTGATGGTGTTTACTTGTAGAAACAGCTGTTGGTCGTCAGGCTCAACCTCACCTGTGGAAGAGTTAATCTATCTACAGGCAGATCCAGACCAGAAACTCTTCAAATAACTCACTCGGTTTCCATCCACAGTTTTTATGCGAGTGAAGTGATCATATTTTTGTTAAGACATGGTGGGATGTTTTTGTGTCAAATTAAATATGCTTTTATGTGCAAATATTGGTATAATAACGAAGTAAAGTTGGGAGTCGTGATGATATGGTGTGTGGTCCTCCCACCACGACTCGGGAAAGCATTTATTAGGCTACAGATGAAATAAGTTATGATGAACATCACTGGGGGGGGGGGGGGGCACAAGGTGATGAGCTTGATGCTCTTTTCCAATAAATATAATAATATAATAATAATATATCGGGGGTCTTATTCTGGTCATATGATGATTAATGCTTGACTGCTGTTTGCCAAATAAAAATATTACCACTGTTATCCACTATAATGTCCTCATGTAGAGTAGCCTACCAGCACTGAGCTGTTGGCTATAGAGCTAGTGCCAAGATCAAGCTAGGCCCATGCGCTATTTTAACGCCACAGTCTTTGTGACAAAACTATCATTGGAGTGAAAAATGCATTGGAAACACATTTAACTTTACATTGTGATTTGGTATATGAAATTGCTCTGCCATTTCCTGGTTGCAGAAAATTCTAATAGTTTGTTTAATTTCAGTTTATGTGACAAAAACAAGCAGTCATTGTGTAGAGAAACATTGTAAACCACTGTGAAATATATTTCCCATGACCATAAATATTGTATTTTCAGCCGTTTGAAGCTGGTGTACAAAACCGGTAAGTAAAAGACGCAAAGACGAAACTTAGGCATGTGAAGCATAGAAATAGCATGCATAGAACAGATCTATCGCCCCTTAGACTGGCTTCCAATGAGAATGACAGATCTATCGCCCCTTAGACTGGCTTCCAATGAGAATGACAGATCTACCGCCCCTTAGACTGGCTTCCAATGAGAATGACAGATCTACTGCCCCTTAGACTGGCTTCCAATGAGAATGACAGATCTATCGCCCCTTAGACTGGCTTCCAATGAGAATGACAGATCTATCGCCCCTTAGACTGGCTTCCAATGAGAATGACAGATCTACAACTCACATTTCTATGTGAATTTGACCGGGTCACCCAAAAAGTGACATATTGCAGCTTTTAGCGAAACATTTATTTTTGTGTTCAGTACGTCATCACGTTCGGATTGTTATCCACACAAAATTCCGTTTGGCGGAAACACCACTGGTGGGAAAATGCACATATTTTCTTCATGCAGATTTTGGAATATTCACATGAACAATGTGGCCTATTGGATGGAAGAATAAAGATGTTTCTTGCTTTGTTTTGGAAAGAATTCAGAAAGTTAAACATTGTTTGCCAAAATAAATAATGCATAAAATAAAGACAAACATTGAAAAATAAAAGAGCCTGAGTAGAAACTGGAGAACGTTCTCGTTTTCACTACCTTGGCTAAATTATAGAGACATTCTGTAATGAGAGAATCCACAGGAGGGCGCTGACATCACAGCAGTTGATGTTGAGTTCTATAGTTGCCATGGTGCCATAATAGCAGCCTAAGCACAGAGCTCCTGTAAATTTGTACATATTATGTTATTTTTTAGGTGTTTTTCATAGTTTTTTTTTTAATCAGCTCTTTTGTTTTTGATAACAATGAGTTTTTATTGCATATATCTGGTGTTTTTGAGCCACAGATGTGCAGGTTGACTGACAGGTTAACACTTTGTGGCTTGGCTAGCTAGCTTTTGTTTGGAAAAAAAAATGCATCTGGGCACAGTACTATCTTTTTTATTTAATCTGGCTGCCAATTGCAGATCTTTGGAGAACATCATTTAAGGAGTGGCCTGAAGCGTGATAAGAATGGGAGACAGGAAGACAACAGTGCTGAGGCAGAGGGCTCATAGTGAGGACGACTGGCTACTATTCTGAACGGTGTGTGCTGAGCTTTCTGGAGCATCAGCCAAGTGACTGCTACCCACGATTTGGAAGAGTTTGACTTAACCCTCTAGGAGATCACCAGAAGACTCTATCGTCTACCATCCTCTGACCAGCTCTCTCTGCTCAAGCTATGAACTGACCCTCTTCTATCTTCAGCTGAAGCAGCTTTCAAAGACTTGGCCTCTATTGGTTGACCTGTCATGGCGTATGGCCTGTTTGTTGTTTTGCTTTGAGGTGCTATGAAAAGCGTTATAGAAGTATACTAAATGATGATGATTATTGTTGTTGCACAGTCAACTGAGCTGTGTTGTCTAATGTACAATCGTCACCTGTCTGGCTTTGTTGATGAATTTCTCTGAATGTAATGTAGCCTCTATGTGAGAGCCTGATATGTAGGCTATTTGGCTTCGATGTCTTCATTTGAATTACTAACAACAAGATGGCTTTGTTTTGGAGCCCATTTCTTCCCATTTAATAAATAACAGTTAGGCCTACCTGTTGACAGACATATTAGTCTACAGGCTGCTATATCCATAGATTTGTCAGGTTACACCTCATATTTTATTTGATTTTTATCTATCTGCTTGTTTGTAGGTGACCAAATACTTATTTTCCACCATAATTTGCAAATAAATTCATTAAAAATCCTACAATGTGATTTTCTGGATTTTTTTTCTCATTTTGTCTGTCATAGTTGAAGTGTCCCTATGATGAAAATTACAGGATCTCTCATCTTTTTAAGTGGGAGAACTTGCACAATTGGTGGCTGACTCAATACTTTTTTGCCCCACTGTAAGTCTCCAACTTCATTGATTCTTGCAATTCGTTCCAGTCATTGGCAGCAGAGAACTGGAAGGAAAGACGGCCAAAAGAGGAGTTGGCTTTGAGGATGACCAGTGAGATATACCTTCTGGAGCGCTTGCTACAGGTGGGTGTTGCTATGGGGATCAGTGAGCTGAGATAAGGCGGAGCTTTACCTAGCATAGACTTTTGTGGGTCTGGGAACAATTTTTTTTATCATTTGTTATTTTACTAGGCAAGTCAGTTAAGAACAAATTCTTATTTTCAATGACAGTCTAGGAACAGTGAGTTAACTGCCTTGTTCAAGGGCAGAACAACACATTTTTACCTTGTCAGCTCGGGGATTTGATCTTACAACCTTTTGGTTACAAGTCCAACGCTCTAACCACTAGGCTACCTGCCTCACTGAAGGTTTTCACACCTGAAATGCCTTGCAGTGTCTGACAGAATGCATTCTGGAACACCACTGGAGCCGAAGAGATACCAAGGTATTAATAGCCGACCACAGCCTCAGAGCCTCGTATTAACATGAACTAGGTCATATTCTAACACTGACTCTTGGTCAAGTCAAAAGTTCATTTAGTAAATGCTCAAAATGCAAAAAGTATGAAGCCAGTTGAGTATGATGAAATCTGTGTAATAATTTCAGAATGTCATTTGGTCTCCACAAGGTGGCAGTAGGTGATCACAGTTCCTTTCAGATCCCCTGTAGATGTTGTCAGAGTTTCCTCACAGCTCATTGTAGAGGGGCATCATGTAACCTGTACCAATTCATTGTAAATGTAAAGCGTACCTTGTTGAACTCTTAACATGGGTTTAGCCTTGATGCCTTGTGCTCAGTCTAACGTTAAGTTTTAGGAGTATAGTTTTAGTTTACACTTCAACAGCAACAACCCTGTTACTGTCACTTCCTTTAAGACAGTCAGTTCTACTGTCACTTCCTGTTAGACAGTCGGTTTTAATGTCACTTCCTGTTAGACAGTCAGTTCTACTGTCACTTCCTTTAAGACAGTCAGTTCTACTGTCACTTCCTGTAAGACAGTCAGTTCTACTGTCACTTCCTGTAAGACAGTCAATTCTACTGTCACTTCCTTTAAGACAGTCAGTTCTACTGTCACTTCCTGTAAGACAGTCAGTTCTACTGTCACTTCCTGTCAGACAGTCAGTTCTACTGTCACTTCCTGTAAGACAGTCAGTTCTACTGTCACTTCCTGTTAGACAGTCAGTTCTACTGTCACTTCCTGTAAAACAGTCAGTTCTACTGTCACTTCCTGTTAGACAGTCAGTTCTACTGTCACTTCCTGTAAGACAGTCAGTTCTACTGTCACTTCCTGTTAGACAGTCAGTTCTACTGTCACTTCCTGTAAGACAGTCAGTTCTACTGTCACTTCCTGTTAGACAGTCAGTTCTACTGTCACTTCCTGTAAGACAGTCAGTTCTACTGTCACTTCCTGTTAGACAGTCAGTTCTACTGTCACTTCCTGTAAGACAGTCAGTTCTACTGTCACTTCCTGTTAGACAGTCAGTTCTACTGTCACTTCCTGTTAGACAGTCAGTTCTACTGTCACTTCCTGTAAGACAGTCAGTTCTACTGTCACTTCCTGTTAGACAGTCAGTTCTACTGTCACTTCCTGTTAGACAGTCAGTTCTACTGTCACTTCCTGTAAGACAGTCAGTTCTACTGTCACTTCCTGTTAGACAGTCAGTTCTACTGTCACTTCCTGTAAGACAGTCAGTTCTACTGTCACTTCCTGTTAGACAGTCAGTTCTACTGTCACTTCCTGTTAGACAGTCAGTTCTACTGTCACTTCCTGTTAGACAGTCAGTTCTACTGTCACTTCCTGTAAGACAGTCAGTTCTACTGTCACTTCCTGTAAGACAGTCAGTTCTACTGTCACTTCCTGTTAGACAGTCAGTTCTAGGAGGAAGAGTTTGTTTCATGATCAACATCTCATGATGTGATTGTAGGTGTGTACAAAACCCGTCAGAGTTTCTATGTCCCCCTGACCTGGAATCACGATCAAATGCAAGTCAAATCAAATGTATTTATATAGCCCTTCATACATCAGCTGATATCTCAAAGTGCTGTACAGAAACCCAGCCTAAAACCCCCCAAACAGCAAGCAATGCAGGTGTAGAAGCATAGTGGCTAGGAAAAACTCCCTAGAAAGGCCAAAACCTAGGAAGAAACCTAGTGAGAAACCAGGCTATGTGGGGTGGCAAGTCCTCTTCTGGCTGTGCCGGGTGGAGATTATAACAGAACATGGCCAAGATGTTCAAATGTTCAGAAATGACCAGCATGGTCAAATAATAATAATCACAGTAGTTGTCGGTTCCTCTACCTCCTCTCTAAATGCAGACCTCATTATCTCCTGAAAGAATTCCCAGCTGTTTGTATCACGGCTGTGTACATCACCCTCACAAGCCGACACTGCGCTTGCCCCCAAGGAAATACACAGGGAATTTTGAACAAATTGGAAAACAGCATATCCCAAGGCTTCATTCATGGTAGCCGGGGAATAAAGCCCAATTTTGTTACATATCAGTCTTCTCTATGATGTATATCAAGTTTAATATTGGGATACAAACTCAAAATTGAATACATTTTGACTCTATTTGTAAAATAGGTGTCTTCTTTCTTTAAGCCTATAACCGTGTCTGTGAGCTGTAGACTTTTGTTTCAAAGTAGATTTGTTTAAGACTAAATCAAATCAAAATTGTATTTGTTTATTTGTCACAGATGTTAATGTGAGTGTAGCGAAATGCTACCCAGGAACACTCTGTGTGAGCCTGATTTAGACCATTGAAGTAAACGTTTAAGAAACCAACACATCTCACTCGTGGGAATAGGACATCGGATCGTTGTTATTCGCCATTTCAAGACGGATACAAAAGCCCCCCGCCCCCTGCTCCCCGCCCCCGCCCCCCCGCCCCCTGCAAATTAGACCATGACTCAATTCTGAGTCATGATGAAATTATGAAAAGAGGAAGCAGCCATGTTTAGGTCTGTCCAATGCCGGTCTGACCAATCTGTTTTGATCATGTGGGCTTGGATATGTTCTGCGGACTATGGGCTCCCGATCTCTGTAGTTGACGTGTGTAGTGTGTTAACCCTCGCAAGGCTGACAGCTCGGATGGCATCCCAAGCCGTGTCCTCAGAGTATGCAGCCGGCTGGAGTGTTTATTGACATTTTCAACCTCTCTCTATCCCAGTCTTCCTCACTTGCTTCAAGATGGCCACCATTGCTCCTGTACCCAAGCAAACCAAGGTAACTGAACTAAATGACTATCGCCCCCCCCCTACTCCCTGTTCACCCATGCCTGCGTGGCCACACACATACTCCAACTCAATCATCAAGTTTGCTGATGACACGACAGTAGTAGGCCTGATTACCAACAACGATGAGACATCCTACAGGGAGGAGGTGAGGGCAGGAAAACAACCCTTCCATCAACTGAAATAGACTCACCAGACCGACATCGTGGCACAACAACGCCTCTTCAACCTCAGGCAGCTGAAGAAATTTGGTAATGCCGCTAAGACCCTGACAACATCCTATAGATGCACCATTGAGAGCATTCTGTAGGGCAGCACACATACTTAACCCCTTCATTTAGTTGGCACAAAACTAGCTCCATACTTCCATTCATTTGTATGGGTTACCTTTAGAATAGGCCCGTGACACGGGTGGGGGTTGTAGAGCAAAACGGAGAACATCGTGTTCATGGGAGTCTCCCCTTTCCATAGAGGGTTAGAGAGGAGGTAGAGGAGGTTAGAGAGGAGGTAGAGGAGGACAGAGAGGAGGTAGAGGAGGATAGAGAGGAGGTAGAGGAGGACAGAGAGGAGGTAGAGGAGGTTAGAGAGGAGGGAGAGGAGGTTAGAGAGGAGGGAGAGGAGGTTAGAGAGGAGGTAGAGGAGGACAGAGAGGAGGTAGAGGAGGTTAGAGAGGAGGGAAAGGAGGTTAGAGAGGAGGTAGAGGAGGACAGAGAGGAGGTAGAGGAGGTTAGAGAGGAGGGAGAGGAGGTTAGAGAGGAGGTAGAGGAGGATAGAGAGGAGGTAGAGGAGGTTAGAGAGGAGGGAGAGGAGGTTGTAGAGGAGGATAGAGAGGAGGTAGTGGAGGTTAGAGAGGAGGGAGAGGAGGTTAGAGAGGAGGTAGAGGAGGACAGAGAGGAGGTAGAGGAGGTTAGAGAGGAGGGAGAGGAGGATAGAGAGGAGGGAGAGGAGGATAGAGAGGAGGGAGAGGAGGTTATAGAGGAGGTAGAGGAGGATAGAGAGGAGGTAGAGGAGGATAGAGAGGAGGTAGAGGAGGACAGAGAGGAGGTAGAGGAGGTTAGAGAGGAGGGAGAGGAGGTTAGAGAGGAGGTAGAGGAGGATAGAGAGGAGGTAGAGGATAGAGAGGAGGGAGAAGAGGTTAGAGGAGGTAGAGGAGGATAGAGAGGAGGTAGAGGAGGACAGAGAGGAGGTAGAGGAGGACAGAGATGAGGGAGAGGAGGTTAGAGAGGAGGGAGAGGAGGTTAGAGAGGAGGTAGGGGAGGACAGAGAGGAGGTAGAGGAGGTTAGAGAGGAGGTTAGAGAGGAGGTAGAGGAGGATAGAGAGGAGGTAGAGGATAGAGAGGAGGTAGAGGAGGATAGAGAGGAGGTAGAGGATAGAGAGGAGGTAGAGAGGAGGGAGAGGAGGATAGAGAAGAGGGAGAGGAGGATAGAGGAGGATAGAGAGGAGGTAGAGGAGGTTAGAGAGGAGGTAGAAAATAGAGAGGAGGTAGAGGAGGATATAGAGGAGGGAGAGGAGGATAGAGAGGAGGTAGAGGAGGTAGAGGATAGAGAGGAGGATAGAGAGGAGGATAGAGAGGAGGGAGAGGAGGATAGAGAGGAGGTAGAGGATAGAGAGGAGGGAGAGGAGGATAGAGAGGAGGATAGAGAGGAGGTAGAGGAGGATAGAGAGGAGGGAGAGGAGGGGAGAGAGGAGGTAGAGGAGGACAGAGAGGAGGTAGAGGAGGATAGAGAGGAGGTAGAGGAGGATAGAGAGGAGGGAGAGGAGGTTAGAGAGGAGGGAGAGGAGGTTAGAGAGGAGGTAGGGGAGGACAGAGAGGAGAGGAGGTTAGAGAGGAGGTTAGAGAGGAGGGAGGATAGAGAGGGAGGTAGAGGAGAGAGGAGGTAGGATAGAGAGGAGGTAGAGGGAGGAGGTAGAGAGGAGGGAGAGGAGGATAGAGAGGGAGAGGAGGATAGAGGAGGATAGAGAGGAGGTAGAGGAGGTTAGAGAGGAGGAGAAAATAGAGATAGAGGAGGATATAGAGGAGGGAGAGGAGGATAGAGAGGAGGTAGAGGAGGTAGAGGATAGAGAGGAGGATAGAGAGGAGGATAGAGAGGAGGGAGAGGAGGATAGAGAGGAGGTAGAGGATAGAGAGGAGGGAGAGGAGGATAGAGAGGAGGATAGAGAGGAGGTAGAGGAGGATAGAGAGGAGGGAGAGGAGGGGAGAGAGGAGGTAGAGGAGGACAGAGAGGAGGTAGAGGAGGATAGAGAGGAGGTAGAGGAGGATAGAGAGGAGGGAGAGGAGGTTAGAGAGGAGGGAGAGGAGGAAAGAGAGGAGGTAGAGGATAGAGAGGAGGTAGAGGGGGTTAGATGAGGGGTAATTAGGAGCGTGGAGGGGCTTCCAGGAAGGTTAAGGGGTTCTCCAGGGGGACTCACTGTGCCTGCCTCTTCTCCAGCCATCTGACATGCAGTCTGAAATATAAACTCTCACTTCTCTTAAAGCAACTCTGCACAGAGGTAAGAGTTCAGCCAAACTCAATACACACACACACACACACACACACACACACACACACACACACACACACACACACACACACACACACACACACACACACACACACACACACACACACACACACACACACACACACACACACACACACACACACAGCAGAGCAGTTGTTTCTCATCAGATTAATTGCCTCTGTAGCAGTACAACGTATAGCTCCATATACTAGACTGTGTAAATGCTAGTCTGTATGTCTGTGTATATGCTAGTTTGTGCATATGGTAGTCTGTGTGTCTGTATATGTTAGTCTGTGAATTTGCTAGTCTGTGTATATGCTAGTCTGTGTATATGCTAGTCTGTGTATATGCTAGTCTGTGTATATGTTAGTCTGTGTATATGTTAGTCTGTGTATATGTTAGTCTGTGTATATGCTAGTCTGTGTATATGCTAGTCTGTGTATATGATATACTGTGTATAGGCTAGTCTGTGTATATGCTAGTCTGTGTATATGATAGACTGTGTATAGGCTAGTCTGTGTATATGCTAGTCTGTGTATATGTTAGTCTGTGTGTCTGTGTATATGCTAGACTGTGTGTCTGTGTATATGCTAGACTGTGTATATGCTAGTCTGTGTATATGCTAGTTTGTGCATATGGTAGTCTGTGTGTCTGTATATGTTAGTCTGTGAATTTGCTAGTCTGTGTATATGCTAGTCTGTGTATATGCTAGTCTGTGTATATGCTAGTCTGTGTATATGTTAGTCTGTGTATATGTTAGTCTGTGTATATGTTAGTCTGTGTATATGCTAGTCTGTGTATATGCTAGTCTGTGTATATGATATACTGTGTATAGGCTAGTCTGTGTATATGCTAGTCTGTGTATATGATAGACTGTGTATAGGCTAGTCTGTGTATATGCTAGTCTGTGTATATGTTAGTCTGTGTGTCTGTGTATATGCTAGACTGTGTGTCTGTGTATATGCTAGACTGTGTATATGCTAGTCTGTGTATATGCTAGTCTGTGTATATGCTAGTCTGTGTATATGTTAGTCTGTGTATATGATAGACTTTGTATATGCTAGTCTGTGTATATGTTAGTCTGTGTATATCCTAGTCTGTGTATATGTTAGTCTGTGTGTCTGTGTATATGCTAGACTGTGTGTCTGTGTATATGCTAGACTGTGTATATGCTAGTCTGTGTATATGCTAGTTTGTGTATATGCTAGTCTGTGTATATGTTAGTCTGTGTATATGATAGACTTTGTATATGCTAGTCTGTGTATATGTTAGTCTGTGTATATGCTAGTCTGTGTATATGCTAGTCTGTGTATATGCTAGTCTGTGTGTCTGTGTATATGCTAGTCTGTGTATAGGCTAGTCTGTGTATATGCTAGTCTGTGTATATGCTAGTCTGTGTGTCTGTGTATATGCTAGTCTGTGTATATGCTAGTCTGTGTATATGCTAGTCTGTGTATAGGCTAGTCTGTGTATATGCTAGTCTGTGTATAGGCTAGTCTGTGTATATGCTAGTCTGTGTATATGCTAGTATGTGTATATGCTAGTCTGTGTATATGCTGGTCTGTGTATATGTTAGTCTGTGTATATGTGTATATGTTAGTCTGTGTGTCTGTGTATATGCTAGTCTCTGTATATGCTAGTCTGTGTATATGCTAGTCTGTGTATATGCTAGTCTGTGATATTGGTGTGCAAAAGAGCAGAAAAGTAAATAAATATAAACAGTATGGGGATGAGGTAGGTAAAAATGGGTGGGCTATTTACCGATAGACTATGTACAGCTGCAGCGATCGGTTAGCTGCTCAGATAGCAGATGTTTGAAGTTGGTGAGGGAGATAAAAGTCTCCAACTTCAGCGATTTTTGCAATTCGTTCCAGTTACAGGCAGCCGAGAACTGGAACGAAAGGTGACCAAATGAGGTGTTGGCTTTAGGGATGATCAGTGAGATACATCTGCTGGAGCGCGTGCTACGGGTGGGTGTTGCCATCGTGACCAGTGAACTGAGATAAGGCGGAGCTTTACCTACTATGCTCTTGTAGATCACCTGGAGCCAGTGGGTCTGGCGACTAATATCGAAGATGAAACGTGGCTGGGTCTTTCAGCATGACAATGATCCCAAACACACCGCCCGGGCAACGAAGGAGTGGCTTCGTAAGAAGCATTTCAAGGTCCTGGAGTGGCCCAGCCAGTCTCCAGATCTCAACCCCATAGAAAATCTTTGGAGGGAGTTGAAAGTCTGTGTTGCCCAGCAACAGCCCCAAAACATCACTGCTCTAGAGGAGATCTGCATGGAGGAATGGGCCAAAATACCAGAAACAGTGTGTGAAAACCTTGTGAAGACTTACAGAAAACGTTTGACCTCTGTCATTGCTAACAAAGGGTATATAACAAAGTATTGAGATAAACTTTTGTTATTGACCAAATACTTATTTTCCACCATAATTTGCAAATAAATTCATAAAAAAATCCTACATTGTGATTTTCTGGATTTTTTTCCTTATCTTGTCTGTCATAGTTGAAATGTACCTATGATGAAAATTACAGGCCTCTCTCATCTTTTTAAGTGGGAGAACTTGCACAATTGGTGGCTGACTAAATACTTTTTTGCCCCACTGTATATGCTAGTCTGTGTGTTTGTGTATATGCTAGTCTGTGTATATGTTAGTCTGTGTATATGTCAGTCTGTGTATATGTTAGTCTGTGTATATGCTAGTCTGTGTGTCTGTCTATAGGCTAGTCTGTGTATATGTTAGTCTGTGTATATGTCAGTCTGTGTATATGCTAGTCTGTGTATATGTTAGTCTGTGTATATGCTAGTTTGTGTATATGCTAGTCTGTGTATATGCTAGTCTGTGTATATGTTAGTCTGTGTGTCTGTGTATAGGCTAGTCTGTGTATATGCTAGTCTGTGTATATGTCAGTCTGTGTATAGGCTAGTCTGTGTATATGTTAGTCTGTGTATATACTAGTCTGTGTATATGCTAGTCTGTGTATATGTTAGTCTGTGTGTCTGTGTATAGGCTAGTCTGTGTATATGCTAGTCTGTGTATATGTCAGTCTGTGTATAGGCTAGTCTGTGTATATGTTAGTCTGTGTATATACTAGTCTGTGTATATGCTAGTCTGTGTATATGCTAGTCTGTGTATATGCTAGTCTGTGTGTCTGTGTATATGCTAGTCTGTGTATATGTTAGTCTGTGTGTCTGTGTATAGGCTAGTCTGTGTATATGCTAGTCTGTGTATATGTCAGTCTGTGTATAGGCTAGTCTGTGTATATGTTAGTCTGTGTATATACTAGTCTGTGTATATGCTAGTCTGTGTATATGCTAGTCTGTGTATATGCTAGTCTGTGTGTCTGTGTATATGCTAGTCTGTGTATATGTTAGTCTGTGTGTCTGTGTATATGCTAGTCTGTGTATATACTAGTCTGTGTATATGCTAGTCTGTGTATATGCTAGTCTGTGTATATGCTAGTCTGTGTGTCTGTGTATATGCTAGTCTGTGTATATGCTAGTCTGTGTATATACTAGTCTGTGTATATGCTAGTCTGTGTATATGCTAGTCTGTGTATATGCTAGTCTGTGTATATACTAGTCTGTGTATATACTAGTCTGTGTATATGCTAGTCTGTGTATATGCTAGTCTGTGTATATACTAGTCTGTGTATATACTAGTCTGTGTATATGCTAGTCTGTGTATATGCTAGTCTGTGTATATGTTAGTCTGTGTATATGCTAGTCTGTGTATATGTTAGTCTGTGTATATGCTAGTCTGTGTATATGCTAGTCTGTGTATAGGCTAGTCTGTTACGTTAGGAAGCACTAGATCTCAGATGTTCTGGCTGGGTGAGGGAGACATCTGCATCCCAAATGGCACCCTATTCCCTATATAGTGCACTACGTTAGACCAGAGTCCTATTCCCTATATAGTGCACTACTATAGACCAGGACCCTATTCCCTATATAGTGCACTACTTTAGACCAGGACCCTATTCCCTATATAGAGCACTACTATAGACCAGGACCCTATTCCCTATATAGAGCACTACTATAGACCAGGACCCTATTCCCTATATAGTGCACTACTTTAGACCAGGACCCTATTCCCTATATAGAGCACTACTATAGAACAGGACCCTATTCCCTATATAGTGCACTACTTTAGACCAGGACCCTATTCCCTATATAGAGCACTACTATAGAACAGGACCCTATTCCCTATATAGTGCACTACTTTAGACCAGGGCCCTATTCCCTATATAGTGCACTACGTTAGACCAGAGTCCTATTCCCTATATAGTGCACTACGTTAGACCAGAGTCCTATTCCCTATATAGTGCACTACTTTAGACCAGGCTGTATTCCCTATATAGTGCACTACTTTAGACCAGAGCCCTATTCCCTATTAAAGTGCACTACTTTATACCAGTGCCCTATTCCCTACATAGTGCACTACTTTATACCAGGGCACTATTCCCTATAAAGTGCACTACTTTATACCAGTGCCCTATTCCCTACATAGTGCACTACTTTATACCAGTGCCCTATTCCCTACATAGTGCACTACTTTATACCAGGGCCCTATTCCCTATATAGTGCACTACTTCCGGCCGCTGTCGGCTATAGGGAAGGGATTCCTAACCAGGGGTAGGAGGACCATCCACAAGGTGAACCTCAGAAGAACTCAAGAGAGATACATTCAGTCTGAGGCAGAGTAACTGGAAAAGGTTGACAATCACTGCTATAGGCAATACTGTGGGGCTGGCCAATATATAGAGGAATACTGTGGGGCTGGCCAATACATAGAGGAATACTGTGGGGCTGGCCAATATATAGAGGAATACTGTGGGGCTGGCCAATACATAGAGGAATACTGTGGGGCTGGCCAATATATAGAGGGATACTGTGGGGCTGGCCAATATATAGAGGAATACTGTGGGGCTGGCCAATATATAGAGGAATACTGTGGGGCTGGCCAATACATAGAGGAATACTGGGGGGCTGGCCAATATATAGAGGAATACTGTGGGGCTGGCCAACACATAGAGGAATACTGTGGGGCTGGCCAATATGTAGAGGGATAATGTGGGGCTGGCCAATATATAGAGGGATAATGTGGGGCTGGCCAATATAGAGCTGACTACTGTGGGGTTAGCCAATATATAGAGGAATACTGTGGGACTGGCCAATACATAGAGGAATACTGTGGGGCTTGCCAATACAGAGCTGACTACTCAGTTGTCCTGAGTCTGCACAACTCTGCCAGGACCTAGGATCAAGAGACACTCAAGTGTTTTAGTACTATATCTCTTGACACAATGATGAAAATAATCATGGCCTCTAAACCTTCAAGCTGCATACTGGACCCTATTCCAACTAAAGTACTGAAAGAGCTGCTTCCTGTGCTTGGCCCTCCTATGTTGAACATAATAAACGGCTCTCTATCCACCGGATGTGTACCAAACTCACTAAAAGTGGCAGTAATAAAGCCTCTCTTGAAAAAGCCAAACCTTGACCCAGAAACTATAAAAAACTATCGGCCTATATCGAATCTTCCATTCCTCTCAAATTTTTTCGAAAAGGCTGTTGCGCAGCAACTTACTGCCTTCCTGAAGACAAACAATGTATACGAAATGCTTCAGTCTGGTTTTAGACCCCATCATAGCACTGAGACGGCACTTGTGAAGGTGGTAAATGACATTTTAATGGCATTGGACCGAGGCTCTGCATCTGTCCTCGTGCTCCTAGACCTTAGTGCTGCTTTTGATACCATCGATCACCATATTCTTTTGGAGAGATTGGAAACCCAAATTGGTCTACACGGACATGTTCTGGCCTGGTTTAGATCTTATCTGTCGGAAAGATATCAGTTTGTCTCTGTGAATGGTTTGTCCTCTGACAAATCAACTGTAAATTTCGGTGTTCCTCAAGGTTCTGTTTTAGGACCACTATTGTTTTCATTATACATTTTACCTCTTGGGGATGTTATTCGAAAACATAATGTTAACTTTCACTGCTATGCGGATGACACACAGCTGTACATTTCAATGAAACATGGTGAAGCCCCAAAATTGCCCTCGCTAGAAGCATGTGTTTCAGACATAAGGAAGTGGATGGCTGCAAACTTTCTACTATTAAACTCGGACAAAACAGAGATGCTTGTTCTAGGTCCCAAGAAACAAAGAGATCTTCTGTTGAATCTGACAATTAATCTTAATGGTTGTACAGTCGTCTCAAATAAAACTGTGAAGGACGTCGGCGTTACTCTGGACCCTGATCTCTCTTTTGAAGAACATATCAAGACCATTTCGAGGACAGCTTTTTTCCATCTACGTAATTTTGCAAAAATCAGAAACTTTCTGTCCAAAAATGATGCACAAAAATTAATCCATGCTTTTGTCACTTCTAGGTTAGACTACTGCAATGCTCTACTTTCCGGCTACCCGGATAAAGCACTAAATAAACCCAGTTAGTGCTAAATACGGCTGCTACAATCCTGACTAGAACCAAAAAATGTGATCATATTACTCCAGTGCTAGCCTCTCTACACTGGCTTCCTGTCAAAGCAAGGGCTGATTTCAAGGTTTTACTGCTAACCTACAAAGCATTACATGGGCTTGCTCCTACCTATCTCTCTGATTTGGTCCTGCCGTACATACCTACACGTACGCTACGGTCACAAGACGCAGGCCTCCTAATTGTCCCTAGAATTTCTAAGCAAACAGCTGGAGGCAGGGCTTTCTCCTATAGAGCTCCATTTTTATGGAACGGTCTGCCTACCCATGTCAGAGACGCAAACTCTGTCTCAACCTTTAAGTCTTTACTGAAGACTCATCTCTTCAGTGGGTCATATGATTGAGTGTAGTCTGGCCCAGGAGTGGGAAGGTGAACGGAAAGGCTCTGGAGCAACGAACCGCCCTTGCTGTCTCTGCCTGGCCGGTTCCCCTTTTCCACTGGGATTCTCTGCCTCTAACCCTATTACAGGGGCTGAGTCACTGGCTTACTGGGGCTCTCTCATGCCATCCCTGGGAGGGGTGCGTCACCTGAGTGGGTTGATTCACTGTTGTGGTAATCCTTTCTGGGTTGGTGCCCCCCCCCTTGGGTTGTGCCGTGGCGGAGATCTTTGTGGGCTATACTCAGCCTTGTCTCAGGATGGTAGTTGGTGGTTGAAGATATCCCTCTAGTGGTGTGGGGGCTGTGCTTTGGCAAAGTGGGTGGGGTTATATCCTTCCTGTTTGGCCCTGTCCGGGGGTGTCCTCGGATGGGGCCACAGTGTCTCCTGACCCCTCCTGTCTCAGCCTCCAGTATTTATGCTGCAGTAGTTTGTGTCGGGGGGCTAGGGTCAGTTTGTTATATCTGGAGTACTTCTCCTGTCCTATTCGGTGTCCTGTGTGAATCTAAGTGTGCATTCTCTAATTCTCTCCTTCTTTCTTTCTCTCTCTCTCTCGGAGGACCTGAGCCCTAGGACCATGCCCCAGGACTACCTGACATGATGACTCCTTGCTGTCCCCAGTCCACCTGGCCATGCTGCTGCTCCAGTTTCAACTGTTCTGCCTTACTATTATTTGACCATGCTGGTCATTTATGAACATTTGAACATCTTGGCCATGTTCTGTTATAATCTCCACCCGGCACAGCCAGAAGAGGACTGGCCACCCCACATATGCTCTCTCTAATTCTCTCTTTCTTTCTCTCTCTCTGAGGACCTGAGCCCAAGGACCGTGCCCCAGGACGACCTGACATGATGACTCCTTGCTGTCCCCAGTCCACCTGACTGTGCTGCTGCTCCAGTTTCAACTGTTCTGCCTTGTTATTATTCAACCATGCTGGTCATTTATGAACATTTGAACATCTTGGCCATGTTCTGTTATCTTCACCCGGCACAGCCAGAAGAGGACTGGCCACCCCACATAGCCTGGTTCCTCTCTAGGTTTTGGCCTTTCTAGGGAGTTTTTCCTAGCCACCGTGCTTCTACACCTGCATTGCTTGCTGTTTGGGGGGTTTTAGGCTGGGTTTCTGTACAGCACTTTGAGATATCAGCTGATGTACGAAGGGCTATATAAATACATTTGATTTGATTTGATTCGATTTGACTACTGTGGGGCTGGCCAATACAGAGCTGAGAGGGGCGTGTCTGTATGTACTGTGCGTAAATAATGCCTTCTTCTTCAATCAACTCCTCTGTGTTGAGACAGGCTTATTGCCCCATAGGGAAATGTGTCTGGCAACAATACAAGCTATAATAACACAATACTCAGTCTTCACTGATTTGCACTTCACTGATATACATTGTAGAATAATAGTGAAGACATACAAACTATGAAGTAACACATATGGATTCATGTAGTAACCAAAAAAGTGATAAACAAATCAAAACATATTTTAGATTCTTCAAAGTAGCCACCCTTCGCCTTGATGACAGCTTTGCACATTCTTGGCATTCTCTCAACCAGCTTCATGAGGTAGTCACCTGGAATGCATTTTTATTTACAGGTGTGCCTTGTTAAAAGTACATTTGTGGAATTTATTTCCTTTGAGCCAATCAGTCGTGTTGGCATACAGAAGATAAACCTATTTGGTAAAAGACCAAGTCCATATTATGGCAAGAACAGCTTAAATAAGCAAAGAGAAATGACAATTCATTATTATTTTAAGACATGAAGGACAGTCAACATGGAACATTTTAAGAACTTTTCTTCAAGTAGAGTCACAAAAATCAAATTAAATCAAATGGTATAAGTCACATGGGCCGTGAATTATGAGCTCCAAACCGACAGTTTAAAAAATAAGAATAACAATAATAAAAAAGCAACAAATAATTAAAGAGCAGAAGTAAAATAACAACAGGTACAGAGTCAATGTGGAGGCTATATACAGGGTATTACGGTACAGAGTCAATGTGGAGACTATATACAGGGTATTACGGTACAGAGTCAATGTGGAGGCTATATACAGGGTATTACGGTACAGAGTCAATGTGGAGACTATATACAGGGTATTACGGTACAGAGTCAATGTGGAGACTATATACAGGGTATTACGGTACAGAGTCAATGTGGAGGCTATATACAGGGGGTACCGGTACAGAGTCAATGTGGAGACTATATACAGGGTATTACGGTACAGAGTCAATGTGGAGGCTATATACAGGGGTACCGGTACAGAGTCAATGTGGAGGCTATATACAGGGGGAGTACCAGGTACAGAGTCAATGTGGAGGCTATATACAGGGGTACGGTACAGAGTCAATGTGGAGGCTATATACAGGGGGGTACCGGTACAGAGTCAATGTGGAGGCTATATACAGGGGGTACTGGTACAGAGTCAATGTGGAGGCTATATACAGGGTGTACTGGTACAGAGTCAATGTGGAGGCTATATACAGGGGTACTGGTACAGAGTCAATGTGGAGGCTATATACAGGGGGTACTGGTACAGAGTCAATGTGGAGGCTATATACAGGGGGTACTGGTACAGAGTCAATGTGGAGGCTATATACAGGGGTACTGGTACAGAGTCAATGTGGAGGCTATATACAGGGGGTACTGGTACAGAGTCAATGTGGAGGCTATATACAGGGGGTACCGGTACTGAGTCAATGTGGAGGCTATATACAGGGGGTACTGGTACTGAGTCAATGTGGAGCGTCTTCTAAATGACTTAAATGTAAATGTAAATGTGGAGGCTATATACAGGGGGTACTGGTACTGAGTCAATGTGGAGGCTATATACAGGGGGAGGCTACCGGCACAGAGTCAATGTGGAGGCTATATACAGGGGGTACAGTACAGAGTCAATGTGGAGGCTATATACAGGGGGGTACCAGCACAGAGTCAATGTGGAGGCTATATACAGGGGGTACCAGTACAGGGTCAATGTGGAGGCTATATACAGGGGGTACAGTACAGAGTCAATGTGGAGGCTATATACAGGGGGTACTGGTACTGAGTCAATGTGGAGGCTATATTATTATTATTATTATTATTATTATTATATATACAGGGGGTACTGGTACAGAGTCAATGTGGAAACTATATACAGGGGGTACTGGTACAGAGTCAATGTGGAGGCTATATACAGGGGGGTACAGTACAGAGTCAATGTGGAGGCTATATACAGGGGGGTACTGGTACAGAGTCAATGTGGAGGCTATATACAGGGGGTACCGGTACAGAGTCAATGTGGAGGCTATATACAGGGGGTACCAGTACAGAGTCAATGTGGAGGCTATATACAGGGTGTACCGGTACAGAGTCAATGTGCGGGGGCACCGGTTAGTTGAGGTAATATTTACATGGAGGTAGAGTTATTAAAGTGACTATGCATAGAGGATAACAACAGAGAGCAGCAGCAGTTTAATTAAAAGAGGGAGAGGGGGGGCAATGCAAATAGTCTGGGTAGCCATTTGATTAGATGTTCAGGAGTCTTATGGCTTCGGGGTAGAAGCTGTGTAGAAGCCTCCGGTACTGCTTGCCGTGCGGTAGCAGAGAGAACAGTCTATGACTAGGGTGGCTGGAGTCTGATATTTTTTAGGGTCTTCCTCTGACACCGCCTGGTATAGAGATCCTGGATGGCAGAACGCTTGGCCCCAGTGATGTACTGGGCCGTACGCATTACCCTCTGTTGTGCCTTGCGGTCAGAGGCCGAGTAGTTGCCATAACAGGTGGTGCAGCTGTAAAACCTTTTGAGGATCTTAGGACCCATGCCAAATCTTTTCAGTCTCCCGAGGGGGAATAGGTTTTGTCGTGCCCTCTTCATGACTGTTTAGGTGTGCTTGGACCAAAATCCATCAAGTGATATGATGAAACTGTCTCTCATGAGGACAGCCACAGGAAAGGAAGACCCAGAGTTACCTCTGCTGCAGATGATACGTTTATTAGAGTTACCAGCCTCAGAAGTTGCAGCCCAAATAAATGCTTCACATTGGTCAAATAACAGACACATCTCAACATCAACTGTTCAGTGGAGACTGTGTGAATCAGTCCTTCATGGTCGAATTGCTGTAAAGAAACCACTACTAAAGGACACCAATAAGAAGAAGAGAATTGCTTGGGCCAAGAAACACGAGCAATGGACATTAGACCGGTGAAATCTGTCCTTTGGTCTGATGAGTCCAAATTTGAGATTTTTGGTTCCAACCGCCGTGTCTTTGTGAGATGCAGAGTAGGTGAACGGATGATCTCTGCATGTGTATTTCCCACCGTGAAACATGGAGGAGGAGGTGGGATGGTGTGGGGGTGCTTTGCTGGTGACACTGTCTGTGATTTATTCAAGGCACACTTAACCAGCATGGCTACCACAGCATTCTGCAGCGATACACCATCCCATCTGGTGTGCGTTTAGTGGGACTATAATTTGTTATTTAACAGGACAATGACTCAACACATCTCCAGGCTGTGTAAGGGCTATTTTACCAAGAGAGAGAGTGATGGAGTGCTGCACCAGATGACCTGGCCTCCACAATCACCCGACCTCAACTCAATTGAGATGGTTGGGGATGAGTTGGACCACGGAGTGTAGATAAAGCAGCCAACAAGTGCTCAGCATATGTGGGAAGTCCTTCAAGACTGTTGGAAAAGCATTCCAGACAAAGCTGGTTGAGAGAGTGCCAAGAGTGTGCAAAGCTGTCATCAAGGCAAAGGGTAGCTACTTTGAAGAATCTAAAATCTAAAATATATTTTGAGTTATTTAACACTGTTTTGGTTACTACATGATTCCATATGTGTTATTTCATAGTTTTGACATCTTCACTATTATTCTACAATGTAGAAAATAGTAAAAAATAAAGAAATCCCCTTGACTGAATAGGTGTGTCCAAACTTTTGACTGAAACTTTATTTAAAGTGCCTTCGGGAAAGTATTCAGACCCCTTGACTTTTTCCACATTTTTTTACTTTACAGCCTTATCCTAAAATGGATTAAATAAACACATTTTGTCATCAAGCTACACAAGATGTAGCCTCTATTTAACTAGGTAAGTGAGTTAGGAACAAATTCTTACTTACAATGACGGCCTATTCCGGCCAAACCCCGGACGATGCTGGGTCAATTGCGTGCCGCGCTACGGGACTCCCAATCACAGCCAGATGTGATACAGGCTGGATTCAAACCAGGTACTGTAGTAACACTTCTTGCACTGAGGATTCAGTGCCTTGGACTGCTGCGTCACTCGGGAGCCCTGACAAAATGAAAACAGGTTTGTAGAAATTTGTGGGGGGAAAAAAAAGTAAATATGAAACAAAAATACATGATTGACTCTATGAGACTCTGAATAAAGCTCAGGTGCTTCCTGTTTCCATTTATCATCCTTGATAAGTAGCTACAACTTGATTGGAGTCCACCTGTGGTAATTTCAATTGATTGGACATGATTTGGAAAGGCACACACCTGTCTATATAATTTGCACTGTTGACAGTGCATGTCAGAGCAAAAACCAAGCCATGAGATCGAAGGAATTGTTTGTAGAGCTCTGAGACAGGATTTTGTCGAGGCACAGATCTGGGGAATTGTACCAAAAATGTATGCAGCATTGAAAGTCCTGAAGAACACAGTGGCCTCCATTATTCTTAAATGGAAGAAGTTTGGAACTACCAAAACTCTTCCTGGAGCTGGTCGCCCGGCCAAACCTAGCAACCGAGAGAAGGACCTTGGTCAGGGAGGTGAACAAGAACCCGATGGTCACTCTGACAGAGCTCCAGAGTTCCTCTGTGGCAATGGGAGAAACTTCCAGAAGGACAACCATCTCTCAGAACCTTAAACTGGGGTGAAGGTTCACTTTCCAACAGGAAGTCAACCCTAAGCACACAGCCAAGACAATGCGGGAGTGGAGGCAGGTTAATTCTCTGAATGTCCAGACAAGGCCCTACAATAGAGTGCACTAGTAGAGTTAGGGCCCCTACAGTAGAGTGTACTAGTAGAGTTAGGGCCCCTACAATAGAGTGTACTAGTAGAGTTAGGGCCCCTACAGTAGAGTGTACTAGTAGAGTTAGGGCCCCTACAATAGAGTGTACTAGTAGAGTTAGGGCCCCTACAGTAGAGTGTACTAGTAGAGTTAGGGCCCCTTCAGTAGAGTGTACGAGTAGAGTTAGGGCCCCTACAGTAGAGTGCACAAGTAGAGTTAGGGCCCTACAATAGAGTGCACAAGTAGAGTTAGGGCCCCTACAATAGAGTGTACTAGTAGAGTTAGGGCCCCTACAGTAGAGTGTACTAGTAGAGTTAGGGCCCCTTCAGTAGAGTGTACGAGTAGAGTTAGGGCCCCTAGAGTAGAGTGTACGAGTAGAGTTAGGGCCCCTTCAGTAGAGTGTACGAGTAGAGTTAGGGCCCCTACAGTAGAGTGTACTAGTAGAGTTAGGACCCCTACAGTAGAGTGTACTAGTAGAGTTAGGGCCCCTACAATAGAGTGTACTAGTAGAGTTAGGACGCCTACAGTAGAGTGTACTAGTAGAGTTAGGACCCCTACAGTAGAGTGTACTAGTAGAGTTAGGACCCCTACAATAGAGTGCACAAGTAGAGTTAGGGCCCCTACAGTAGAGTGTACTAGTAGAGTTAGGACCCCTACAATAGAGTGCACAAGTAGAGTTAGGGCCCCTACAGTAGAGTGTACTAGTAGAGTTAGGACCCCTACAATAGAGTGTACTAGTAGAGTTAGGGCCCCTACAGTAGAGTGTACTAGTAGAGTTAGGACACCTACAGTAGAGTGTACTAGTAGAGTTAGGGCCCCTACAGTAGAGTGTACTAGTAGAGTTAGGGCCCCTACAATAGATTGCACAAGTAGAGTTAGGGCCCCTTCAGTAGAGTGCACAAGTAGAGTTAGGGCCCCTACAGTAGAGTGTACTAGTAGAGTTAGGGCCCCTACAGTAGAGTGCACAAGTAGAGTTAGGGCCCCTACAATAGAGTGCACAAGTAGAGTTAGGGCCCCTTCAGTAGAGTGTACTAGTAGAGTTAGGACCCCTACAGTAGAGTGTACTAGTAGAGTTAGGGCCCCTACAATAAAGTGTACTAGTAGAGTTAGGGCCCCTACAGTAGAGTGTACTAGTAGAGTTAGGGCCCCTGCAGTAGAGTGTACTACTAGAGTTACATTACATTTACATTTAAGTCATTTAGCAGACGCTCTTATTCAGAGCGACTTACAAATTGGTGCATTCACCTTATGACATCCAGTGGGACAGTCACTTAACAATAGTGCATCTAAAACTTAAGGGGGGGCGGGGTGAGAGGGATTACTTATCCTATCCTAGGTATTCCTTAAAGAGGTGGGGTTTCAGGTGTCTCCGGAAGGTGGTGATTGACTCCGCTGTCCTGGCGTCGTGAGGGAGTTTGTTCCACCATTGGGGGGCCAGGGCAGCGAACAGTTTTGACTGGGCTGAGCGGGAGCTGTACTTCCTCAGTGGTAGGGAGGCGAGCAGGCCAGAGGTGGATGAACGCAGTGCCCTTGTTTGGGTGTAGGGCCTGATCAGAGCCTGGAGGTACTGAGGTGCCGTTCCCCTCACAGCTCCGTAGGCAAGCACCATGGTCTTGTAGCGGATGCGAGCTTCAACTGGAAGCCAGTGGAGAGAACGGAGGAGCGGGGTGACGTGAGAGAACTTGGGAAGGTTGAACACCAGACGGGCTGCGGCGTTCTGGATGAGTTGAAGGGGTTTAATGGCACAGGCAGGGAGCCCAGCCAACAGTGAGTTGCAGTAATCCAGACGGGAGATGACAAGTGCCTGGATTAGGACCTGCGCCGCTTCCTGTGTGAGGCAGGGTCGTACTCTGCGGATGTTGTAGAGCATGAACCTACAGGAACGGGCCACCGCCTTGATGTTGGTTGAGAACGACAGGGTGTTGTCCAGGATCACGCCAAGGTTCTTGGCGCTCTGGGAGGAGGACACAATGGAGTTGTCAACCGTGATGGCGAGATCATGGAACGGGCAGTCCTTCCCCGGGAGGAAGAGCAGCTCCGTCTTGCCGAGGTTCAGCTTGAGGTGGTGATCCGTCATCCACACTGATAGTTAGGGCCCCTACAGTAGAGTGTACTAGTAGAGTTAGGACCCCTACAGTAGAGTGTACTAGTAGAGTTAGGGCCCCTACAATAGAGTGTACTAGTAGAGTTAGGGCCCCTACAGTAGAGTGTACTAGTAGAGTTAGGACCCCTACAGTAGAGTGTACTAGTAGAGTTAGGGCCCCTACAGTAGAGTGTACTAGTAGAGTTAGGACCCCTACAGTAGAGTGTACTAGTAGAGTTAGGGCCCCTACAGTAGAGTGTACTAGTAGAGTTAGGGCCCCTACAATAGAGTGCACAAGTAGAGTTAGGGCCCCTTCAGTAGAGTGCACAAGTAGAGTTAGGGCCCCTACAATAGAGTGCACAAGTAGAGTTAGGACCCCTACAATAGAGTGCACAAGTAGAGTTAGGGCCCCTACAGTAGAGTGTACTAGTAGAGTTAGGACCCCTACAGTAGAGTGTACTAGTAGAGTTAGGGCCCCTACAATAGAGTGTACTAGTAGAGTTAGGGCCCCTACAGTAGAGTGTACTAGTAGAGTTAGGGCCCCTGTAGTAGAGTGTACTAGTAGAGTTAGGGCCCCTACAGTAGAGTGTACTAGTAGAGTTAGGACCCCTACAGTAGAGTGTACTAGTAGAGTTAGGGCCCCTACAATAGAGTGTACTAGTAGAGTTAGGACGCCTACAGTAGAGTGTACTAGTAGAGTTAGGACCCCTACAGTAGAGTGTACTAGTAGAGTTAGGACCCCTACAATAGAGTGCACAAGTAGAGTTAGGGCCCCTACAGTAGAGTGTACTAGTAGAGTTAGGACCCCTACAATAGAGTGCACAAGTAGAGTTAGGGCCCCTACAGTAGAGTGTACTAGTAGAGTTAGGACCCCTACAATAGAGTGTACTAGTAGAGTTAGGGCCCCTACAGTAGAGTGTACTAGTAGAGTTAGGACACCTACAGTAGAGTGTACTAGTAGAGTTAGGGCCCCTACAGTAGAGTGTACTAGTAGAGTTAGGGCCCCTACAATAGAGTGCACAAGTAGAGTTAGGGCCCCTTCAGTAGAGTGTACTAGTAGAGTTAGGGCCCCTACAGTAGAGTGTACTAGTAGAGTTAGGGCCCCTACAGTAGAGTGCACAAGTAGAGTTAGGGCCCCTACAATAGAGTGCACAAGTAGAGTTAGGGCCCCTTCAGTAGAGTGTACTAGTAGAGTTAGGACCCCTACAGTACATTTACATTTACATTTAAGTCATTTAGCAGACGCTCTTATCCAGAGCGACTTACAAATTGGTAGTGTACTAGTAGAGTTAGGGCCCCTGTAGTAGAGTGTACTAGTAGAGTTAGGGCCCCTACAGTAGAGTGTACTAGTAGAGTTAGGACCCCTACAGTAGAGTGTACTAGTAGAGTTAGGGCCCCTACAATAGAGTGTACTAGTAGAGTTAGGACGCCTACAGTAGAGTGTACTAGTAGAGTTAGGACCCCTACAGTAGAGTGTACTAGTAGAGTTAGGACCCCTACAATAGAGTGCACAAGTAGAGTTAGGGCCCCTACAGTAGAGTGTACTAGTAGAGTTAGGACCCCTACAATAGAGTGTACTAGTAGAGTTAGGACCCCTACAGTAGAGTGTACTAGTAGAGTTAGGGCCCCTACAATAGAGTGTACTAGTAGAGTTAGGGCCCCTACAGTAGAGTGTACTAGTAGAGTTAGGACCCCTACAGTAGAGTGTACTAGTAGAGTTAGGGCCCCTACAGTAGAGTGTACTAGTAGAGTTAGGACCCCTACAGTAGAGTGTACTAGTAGAGTTAGGGCCCCTACAGTAGAGTGTACTAGTAGAGTTAGGACCCCTACAGTAGAGTGTACTAGTAGAGTTAGGGCCCCTACAGTAGAGTGTACTAGTAGAGTTAGGGCCCCTACAATAGAGTGCACAAGTAGAGTTAGGGCCCCTTCAGTAGAGTGCACAAGTAGAGTTAGGGCCCCTACAATAGAGTGCACAAGTAGAGTTAGGGCCCCTACAGTAGAGTGTACTAGTAGAGTTAGGGCCCCTACAATAGAGTGCACAAGTAGAGTTAGGGCCCCTACAGTAGAGTGTACTAGTAGAGTTAGGACCCCTACAATAGAGTGTACTAGTAGAGTTAGGACCCCTACAGTAGAGTGTACTAGTAGAGTTAGGGCCCCTACAATAGAGTGTACTAGTAGAGTTAGGGCCCCTACAGTAGAGTGTACTAGTAGAGTTAGGACCCCTACAGTAGAGTGTACTAGTAGAGTTAGGGCCCCTACAGTAGAGTGTACTAGTAGAGTTAGGACCCCTACAGTAGAGTGTACTAGTAGAGTTAGGGCCCCTACAGTAGAGTGTACTAGTAGAGTTAGGACCCCTACAGTAGAGTGTACTAGTAGAGTTAGGGCCCCTACAGTAGAGTGTACTAGTAGAGTTAGGGCCCCTACAATAGAGTGCACAAGTAGAGTTAGGGCCCCTTCAGTAGAGTGCACAAGTAGAGTTAGGGCCCCTACAATAGAGTGCACAAGTAGAGTTAGGGCCCCTACAGTAGAGTGTACTAGTAGAGTTAGGGCCCCTACAATAGAGTGCACAAGTAGTTAGGACCCCTTAGAGTGTACTAGTAGAGTTAGGGCCCCTACAATAGAGTGTACTAGTAGAGTTAGGGCCCCTACAGTAGAGTGTACTAGTAGAGTTAGGGCCCCTGTAGTAGAGTGTACTAGTAGAGTTAGGGCCCCTACAGTAGAGTGTACTAGTAGAGTTAGGACCCCTACAGTAGAGTGTACTAGTAGAGTTAGGGCCCCTACAATAGAGTGTACTAGTAGAGTTAGGACGCCTACAGTAGAGTGTACTAGTAGAGTTAGGACCCCTACAGTAGAGTGTACTAGTAGAGTTAGGACCCCTACAATAGAGTGCACAAGTAGAGTTAGGGCCCCTACAGTAGAGTGTACTAGTAGAGTTAGGACCCCTACAATAGAGTGCACAAGTAGAGTTAGGGCCCCTTCAGTAGAGTGTACTAGTAGAGTTAGGACCCCTACAGTAGAGTGTACTAGTAGAGTTAGGGCCCCTACAATAAAGTGTACTAGTAGAGTTAGGGCCCCTACAGTAGAGTGTACTAGTAGAGTTAGGGCCCCTGCAGTAGAGTGTACTACTAGAGTTAGGGCCCCTACAGTAGAGTGTACTAGTAGAGTTAGGACCCCTACAGTAGAGTGTACTAGTAGAGTTAGGGCCCCTACAATAGAGTGTACTAGTAGAGTTAGGACCCCTACAATAGAGTGCACAAGTAGAGTTAGGGCCCCTTCAGTAGAGTGCACAAGTAGAGTTAGGGCCCCTACAATAGAGTGCACAAGTAGAGTTAGGGCCTCTGCAGTAGAGTGCACAAGTAGAGTTAGGGCCCCTACAGTAGAGTGTACTAGTAGAGTTAGGGCCCCTACAGTAGAGTGTACTAGTAGAGTTAGGGCCCCTACAATAGAGTGTACTAGTAGAGTTAGGGCCCCTACAGTAGAGTGTACTAGTAGAGTTAGGACCCCTACAGTAGAGTGTACTAGTAGAGTTAGGGCCCCTACAATAGAGTGTACTAGTAGAGTTAGGGCCCCTACAGTAGAGTGTACTAGTAGAGTTAGGACCCCTACAGTAGAGTGTACTAGTAGAGTTAGGGCCCCTACAGTAGAGTGTACTAGTAGAGTTAGGACCCCTACAGTAGAGTGTACTAGTAGAGTTAGGGCCCCTACAGTAGAGTGTACTAGTAGAGTTAGGACCCCTACAGTAGAGTGTACTAGTAGAGTTAGGGCCCCTACAGTAGAGTGTACTAGTAGAGTTAGGGCCCCTACAATAGAGTGCACAAGTAGAGTTAGGGCCCCTTCAGTAGAGTGCACAAGTAGAGTTAGGGCCCCTACAATAGAGTGCACAAGTAGAGTTAGGGCCCCTACAGTAGAGTGTACTAGTAGAGTTAGGGCCCCTACAATAGAGTGCACAAGTAGAGTTAGGACCCCTACAGTAGAGTGTACTAGTAGAGTTAGGGCCCCTACAATAGAGTGTACTAGTAGAGTTAGGGCCCCTACAGTAGAGTGTACTAGTAGAGTTAGGGCCCCTGCAGTAGAGTGTACTACTAGAGTTAGGGCCCCTACAGTAGAGTGTACTAGTAGAGTTAGGGCCCCTACAATAGAGTGTACTAGTAGAGTTAGGGCCCCTACAGTAGAGTGTACTAGTAGAGTTAGGACCCCTACAGTAGAGTGTACTAGTAGAGTTAGGGCCCCTACAATAGAGTGTACTAGTAGAGTTAGGACGCCTACAGTAGAGTGTACTAGTAGAGTTAGGACCCCTACAGTAGAGTGTACTAGTAGAGTTAGGACCCCTACAATAGAGTGCACAAGTAGAGTTAGGGCCCCTACAGTAGAGTGTACTAGTAGAGTTAGGACCCCTACAATAGAGTGCACAAGTAGAGTTAGGGCCCCTTCAGTAGAGTGTACTAGTAGAGTTAGGACCCCTACAGTAGAGTGTACTAGTAGAGTTAGGGCCCCTACAATAGAAGTGTACTAGTAGAGTTAGGGCCCCTACAGTAGAGTGTACTAGTAGAGTTAGGGCCCCTGCAGTAGAGTGTACTACTAGAGTTAGGGCCCCTACAGTAGAGTGTACTAGTAGAGTTAGGACCCCTACAGTAGAGTGTACTAGTAGAGTTAGGGCCCCTACAATAGAGTGTACTAGTAGAGTTAGGACCCCTACAATAGAGTGCACAAGTAGAGTTAGGGCCCCTTCAGTAGAGTGCACAAGTAGAGTTAGGGCCCCTACAATAGAGTGCACAAGTAGAGTTAGGGCCTCTGCAGTAGAGTGCACAAGTAGAGTTAGGGCCCCTACAGTAGAGTACTAGTAGAGTTAGGGCCCCTACAGTAGAGTGTACTAGTAGAGTTAGGGCCCCTACAGTAGAGTGTACTAGTAGAGTTAGGGCCCCTACAGTAGAGTGTACTAGTAGAGTTAGGACCCCTACAGTAGAGTGTACTAGTAGAGTTAGGGCCCCTACAATAGAGTGTACTAGTAGAGTTAGGGCCCCTACAGTAGAGTGTACTAGTAGAGTTAGGACCCCTACAGTAGAGTGTACTAGTAGAGTTAGGGCCCCTACAGTAGAGTGTACTAGTAGAGTTAGGGCCCCTACAGTAGAGTGTACTAGTAGAGTTAGGGCCCCTACAGTAGAGTGTACTAGTAGAGTTAGGACCCCTACAGTAGAGTGTACTAGTAGAGTTAGGGCCCCTACAGTAGAGTGTACTAGTAGAGTTAGGGCCCCTACAATAGAGTGCACAAGTAGAGTTAGGGCCCCTTCAGTAGAGTGCACAAGTAGAGTTAGGGCCCCTACAATAGAGTGCACAAGTAGAGTTAGGGCCCCTACAGTAGAGTGTACTAGTAGAGTTAGGGCCCCTACAGTAGAGTGTACTAGTAGAGTTAGGACCCCTACAGTAGAGTGTACTAGTAGAGTTAGGGCCCCTACAGTAGAGTGTACTAGTAGAGTTAGGACCCCTACAGTAGAGTGTACTAGTAGAGTTAGGGCCCCTACAGTAGAGTGTACTAGTAGAGTTAGGGCCCCTACAATAGAGTGCACAAGTAGAGTTAGGGCCCCTTCAGTAGAGTGCACAAGTAGAGTTAGGGCCCCTACAGTAGAGTGTACTAGTAGAGTTAGGGCCCCTACAGTAGAGTGTACTAGTAGAGTTAGGGCCCCTACAATAGAGTGCACAAGTAGAGTTAGGGCCCCTACAGTAGAGTGTACTAGTAGAGTTAGGGCCCCTACAATAGAGTGTACTAGTAGAGTTAGGGCCCCTACAGTAGAGTGTACTAGTAGAGTTAGGGCCCCTGTAGTAGAGTGTACTAGTAGAGTTAGGGCCCCTACAGTAGAGTGTACTAGTAGAGTTAGGACCCCTACAGTAGAGTGTACTAGTAGAGTTAGGGCCCCTACAATAGAGTGTACTAGTAGAGTTAGGGCCCCTACAGTAGAGTGTACTAGTAGAGTTAGGACCCCTACAGTAGAGTGTACTAGTAGAGTTAGGACCCCTACAATAGAGTGCACAAGTAGAGTTAGGGCCCCTACAGTAGAGTGTACTAGTAGAGTTAGGACCCCTACAATAGAGTGCACAAGTAGAGTTAGGGCCCCTTCAGTAGAGTGTACTAGTAGAGTTAGGACCCCTACAGTAGAGTGTACTAGTAGAGTTAGGGCCCCTACAATAGAGTGTACTAGTAGAGTTAGGGCCCCTACAGTAGAGTGTACTAGTAGAGTTAGGGCCCCTGCAGTAGAGTGTACTAGTAGAGTTAGGGCCCCTACAGTAGAGTGTACTAGTAGAGTTAGGACCCCTACAGTAGAGTGTACTAGTAGAGTTAGGGCCCCTACAGTAGAGTGTACTAGTAGAGTTAGGGCCCCTACAATAGAGTGCACAAGTAGAGTTAGGGCCCCTTCAGTAGAGTGCACAAGTAGAGTTAGGGCCCCTACAATAGAGTGCACAAGTAGAGTTAGGGCCCTGCAGTAGAGTGCACAGTAGAGTTAGGGCCCCTACAGTAGAGTGTACTAGTAGAGTTAGGGCCCCTACAGTAGAGTGTACTAGTAGAGTTAGGGCCCCTACAATAGAGTGTACTAGTAGAGTTAGGGCCCCTACAGTAGAGTGTACTAGTAGAGTTAGGGCCCCTACAGTAGAGTGCACAAGTAGAGTTAGGGCCCCTACAATAGAGTGTACGAGTAGAGTTAGGGCCCCTGCAGTAGAGTGTACTAGTAGAGTTAGGGCCCCTACAGTAGAGTGTACTAGTAGAGTTAGGGCCCCTACAGTAGAGTGTACTAGTAGAGTTAGGACCCCTACAGTAGAGTGTACTAGTAGAGTTAGGGCCCCTACAGTAGAGTGTACTAGTAGAGTTAGGACCCCTACAGTAGAGTGTACTAGTAGAGTTAGGGCCCCTACAGTAGAGTGTACTAGTAGAGTTAGGGCCCCTACAATAGAGTGCACAAGTAGAGTTAGGGCCCCTTCAGTAGAGTGCACAAGTAGAGTTAGGGCCCCTACAGTAGAGTGCACAAGTAGAGTTAGGGCCCCTACAGTAGAGTGTACTAGTAGAGTTAGGGCCCCTACAATAGAGTGCACAAGTAGAGTTAGGACCCCTACAGTAGAGTGTACTAGTAGAGTTAGGGCCCCTACAGTAAAGTGTACTAGTAGAGTTAGGGCCCCTACAGTAGAGTGTACTAGTAGAGTTAGGGCCCCTGCAGTAGAGTGTACTAGTAGAGTTAGGGCCCCTACAGTAGAGTGTACTAGTAGAGTTAGGGCCCCTACAATAGAGTGTACTAGTAGAGTTAGGGGCCCCTACAGTAGAGTGTACTAGTAGAGTTAGGACCCCTACAGTAGAGTGTACTAGTAGAGTTAGGGCCCCTACAATAGAGTGTACTAGTAGAGTTAGGGCCCCTACAATAGAGTGTACTAGTAGAGTTAGGACCCCTACAGTAGAGTGTACTAGTAGAGTTAGGGCCCCTACAATAGAGTGCACAAGTAGAGTTAGGGCCCCTTCAGTAGAGTGTACTAGTAGAGTTAGGACCCCTACAATAGAGTGCACAAGTAGAGTTAGGGCCCCTTCAGTAGAGTGTACTAGTAGAGTTAGGACCCCTACAGTAGAGTGTACTAGTAGAGTTAGGGCCCCTACAATAAAGTGTACTAGTAGAGTTAGGGCCCCTACAGTAGAGTGTACTAGTAGAGTTAGGGCCCCTACAGTAGAGTGTACTACTAGAGTTAGGGCCCCTACAGTAGAGTGTACTAGTAGAGTTAGGACCCCTACAGTAGAGTGTACTAGTAGAGTTAGGGCCCCTACAATAGAGTGTACTAGTAGAGTTAGGGCCCCTACAATAGAGTGCACAAGTAGAGTTAGGGCCCCTTCAGTAGAGTGCACAAGTAGAGTTAGGGCCCCTACAATAGAGTGCACAAGTAGAGTTAGGGCCCCTGCAGTAGAGTGCACAAGTAGAGTTAGGGCCCCTACAGTAGAGTGTACTAGTAGAGTTAGGGCCCCTACAGTAGAGTGTACTAGTAGAGTTAGGGCCCCTACAATAGAGTGTACTAGTAGAGTTAGGGCCCCTACAGTAGAGTGTACTAGTAGAGTTAGGACCCCTACAGTAGAGTGTACTAGTAGAGTTAGGGCCCCTACAATAGAGTGTACTAGTAGAGTTAGGGCCCCTACAGTAGAGTGTACTAGTAGAGTTAGGACCCCTACAGTAGAGTGTACTAGTAGAGTTAGGGCCCCTACAGTAGAGTGTACTAGTAGAGTTAGGGCCCCTACAGTAGAGTGTACTAGTAGAGTTAGGGCCCCTACAGTAGAGTGTACTAGTAGAGTTAGGACCCCTACAGTAGAGTGTACTAGTAGAGTTAGGGCCCCTACAGTAGAGTGTACTAGTAGAGTTAGGGCCCCTACAATAGAGTGCACAAGTAGAGTTAGGGCCCCTTCAGTAGAGTGCACTAGTAGAGTTAGGGCCCCTACAGTAGAGTGTACTAGTAGAGTTAGGGCCCCTACAGTAGAGTGTACTAGTAGAGTTAGGGCCCCTACAATAGAGTGTACAAGTAGAGTTAGGACCCCTACAGTAGAGTGTACTAGTAGAGTTAGGGCCCCTACAATAGAGTGTACTAGTAGAGTTAGGGCCCCTACAGTAGAGTGTACTAGTAGAGTTAGGGCCCCTACAGTAGTAGAGTGTACTAGTAGAGTTAGGGCCCCTACAGTAGAGTGTACTAGTAGAGTTAGGACCCCTACAGTAGAGTGTACTAGTAGAGTTAGGGCCCCTACAATAGAGTGTACAGTAGAGTTAGGACCCCTACAGTAGAGTGTACTAGTAGAGTTAGGACCCCTACAGTAGAGTGTACTAGTAGAGTTAGGGCCCCTACAATAGAGTGCACAAGTAGAGTTAGGGCCCCTTCAGTAGAGTGTACTAGTAGAGTTAGGACCCCTACAATAGAGTGTACTAGTAGAGTTAGGGCCCCTTCAGTAGAGTGTACTAGTAGAGTTAGGGCCCCTACAGTAGAGTGCACAAGTAGAGTTAGGGCCCCTACAATAGAGTGTACGAGTAGAGTTAGGGCCCCTGCAGTAGAGTGTACTAGTAGAGTTAGGGCCCCTACAGTAGAGTGTACTAGTAGAGTTAGGGCCCCTACAGTAGAGTGTACTAGTAGAGTTAGGACCCCTACAGTAGAGTGTACTAGTAGAGTTAGGGCCCCTACAGTAGAGTGTACTAGTAGAGTTAGGACCCCTACAGTAGAGTGTACTAGTAGAGTTAGGGCCCCTACAGTAGAGTGTACTAGTAGAGTTAGGGCCCCTACAATAGAGTGTACTAGTAGAGTTAGGGCCCCTACAGTAGAGTGTACTAGTAGAGTTAGGGCCCCTACAGTAGAGTGTACTAGTAGAGTTAGGGCCCCTACAATAGAGTGCACAAGTAGAGTTAGGGCCCCTACAGTAGAGTGTACTAGTAGAGTTAGGACCCCTACAGTAGAGTGTACTAGTAGAGTTAGGGCCCCTACAGTAGAGTGTACTAGTAGAGTTAGGACCCCTACAATAGAGTGTACTAGTAGAGTGTACTAGTAGAGTTAGGGCCCCTACAGTAGAGTGTACTAGTAGAGTTAGGACCCCTACAGTAGAGTGTACTAGTAGAGTTAGGGCCCCTTCAGTAGAGTGTACTAGTAGAGGGCCCCTGTACTAGTAGAGTTAGGGCCCCTACAGTAGAGTGTACTAGTAGAGTTAGGGCCCCTACAGTAGAGTGTACTAGTAGAGTTAGGGCCCCTACAGTAGAGTGTACTAGTAGAGTTAGGGCCCCTACAGTAGAGTGTACTAGTAGAGTTAGGGCCCCTACAGTAGAGTGTACTAGTAGAGTTAGGGCCCCTACAGTAGAGTGTACTAGTAGAGTTAGGGCCCCTACAGTAGAGTGTACTAGTAGAGTTAGGGCCCCTACAGTAGAGTGTACTAGTAGAGTTAGGGCCCCTGCAGTAGAGTGTACTAGTAGAGTTAGGGCCCCTACAGTAGAGTGTACTAGTAGAGTTAGGACCCCTACAGTAGAGTGTACTAGTAGAGTTAGGGCCCCTACAGTAGAGTGTACTAGTAGAGTTAGGGCCCCTACAGTAGAGTGTACTAGTAGAGTTAGGGCCCCTACAGTAGTGTACTAGTGAGTTAGGGCCCCTAGAGTGTACTAGTAGAGTTAGGGCCCCTACAGTAGAGTGTACTAGTAGAGTTAGGGCCCCTTCAGTAGAGTGTACTAGTAGAGTTAGGGCCCCTTCAGTAGAGTGTACTAGTAGAGTTAGGACCCCTTCAGTAGAGTGTACTAGTAGAGTGTACTAGTAGAGTTAGGGCCCCTGCAGTAGAGTGTACTAGTAGAGTTAGGGGCCCCTACAGTAGAGTGTACTAGTAGAGTTAGGACCCCTACAGTAGAGTGTACTAGTAGAGTTAGGGCCCCTACAGTAGAGTGTACTAGTAGAGTTAGGGCCCCTACAGTAGAGTGTACTAGTAGAGTTAGGGCCCCTACAGTAGAGTGTACTAGTAGAGTTAGGGCCCCTACAGTAGAGTGTACTAGTAGAGTTAGGGCCCCTACAGTAGAGTGTACTAGTAGAGTTAGGGCCCCTACAGTAGAGTGTACTAGTAGAGTTAGGGCCCCTACAGTAGAGTGTACTAGTAGAGTTAGGGCCCCTACAGTAGAGTGTACTAGTAGAGTTAGGGCCCCTACAGTAGAGTGTACTAGTAGAGTTAGGGCCCCTACAGTAGAGTGTACTAGTAGAGTTAGGGCCCCTACAGTAGAGTGTACTAGTAGAGTTAGGGCCCCTTCAGTAGAGTGTACTAGTAGAGTTAGGGCCCCTACAGTAGAGTGTACTAGTAGAGTAGTAGAGTTAGGACCCCTACAGTAGAGTGTACTAGTAGAATTAGGGCCCCTACAATAGAGTGTACTAGTAGAGTTAGGACCCCTACAGTAGAGTGTACTAGTAGAGTTAGGGCCCCTACAATAGAGTGTACTAGTAGAATTAGGGCCCCTACAGTAGAGTGTACTAGTAGAGTTAGGGCCCCTACAGTAGAGTGACACACTAAGCTTTAGACAGGAGTCTAAACACGGAATTCTGACGGACTGACACACTCAGAGTTTTGTTATAGTGATGCCACACAATTTGATGTCTCCCTGGCATGCAATGAAAACTACAATTAGACTACTCCGCCCACCCTCTATATCCGCCTCCTAACACACACACACACACACACACACACACACACACACACACACACACACACACACACACACACACACACACACACACACACACACACACACACACACACACACACACACACACACACACACACACACACACACACACACACACACACACACACCTGTTTATGAATCATGCCCTGTTCTGAACCCACAGGGACTTGGCTCCTGCCAGGTAGGGCACCTGGGGTATGTGAGGTGGAGGGAGGATAAGAGGGAGGGGAGGGGTGTAGTAATAGTTGGAGAGTGGACAAAGGAGGGGAGGGGTGGAGGAGAAGAGAGGGGAGGGGTGTAGTAATAGTTGGAGAGTGGACAGAGGAGGGGAGGGGATGGGAGGGGTGGAGGAGAAGAGAGTGGAGCCATACAGCAGAATACAGCTCATCAGGATGCTGGCTGGGGAGACATAACCCTAGTCAACACTCAGGAAACACTTCCAGCCAGCCAGTGTGTGTAAGCCATATTTCCTGACTCAGTCAGAGGGAGGGAGGTCAGGAGGACGACAATCCTAACAGAGGTGAGAAGGTGTTTCTCTGGGTCATCTAAAGTAATACAGGGCCATGTTGGCTACCAAGCTGTCAGGAAATCACCCTGGATCTCCTCTTCTGTCGGGAAATTACCCTCGATCTCCTCTTCTGTCAGGAAATCACCCTCGATCACCTCTTCTGTCAGGAAATCACCCTGGATCTCCTCTTCTGTCAGGAAATCACCCTGGATCTCCTCTTCTGTCGGGAAATCACCCCTTCTGTCAGGAAATCACCCTCGATCTCCTCTTCTGTCAGGAAATCACCCTCGATCTCCTCTTCTGTCAGTGTCTCTGTCTGTCAGGGTAAATGATGATTGAAAAAAACATGTAATTAACCTTTCTTTAACAAGACAAGTCAGTTAAGAACAAATTTATAATGACAGCCTACTGTGGAACAGTGGGTTAACTGCCTTGTTCAGGGGCAGAATTATAGATTTTTACCTTGTCATCTCGGGGATTCGATCCAGCAACCTTTCGGATCAATGGCCCAAAGCTCTGCCGCCATGATGATGATGAGGATGATGATGATGGACTATACTGTCCAATCAGGGGAAACCGATACAGCCACCTGGGCAGATAATGGATTCAACTTTACATTCGTAAACAAATTGTTTTTGTTTTATGGGACTCAAATGACCCTGCTGTCATATCCTGTATGATGTATACAGATGTGCTCAAATGTGTTGGTACCCCTCTACAAAAAAACCAAGAATGCACAATTGTCTATGAAATAACCTTTAACTGACAAAATGAATTTCCATCCATCATTGTTTATTCTAGATTTGATAGAAATCAGACTTTAAATGTCTTATTCAACATAATAGTGTAAATAATAAAACAAAATGAAAATTACCAAAAATTATGGGACCCTAATATTGTGTTACACAACCTTTAGAGTCAATCAGGTAGGTAGTCTAGTGGTTAGAGTGTTGGGCCAGGTTACTAGATCACAATCCCTGAGCTGACAAGGTAAGAATCTGTCGCTGTGTCGTAGTTAACCCACTGTTCCTGACTTGCCTAGTTAAATAAAGGCTAAATTAATATAATCACTGATTTCAAATGTTTTCTGTAGGGTCTCAATGAGACTTCTCCACCTGTTAACAGGTAGTTTAGCCCACCCTTCCTGATCAAACTGCTCCAGCTGTCTCAGGTTCGATGGGTGTCTTCTCCAGACTGCACGTTTCAGCTCTTTCCATAGATGTTCGATAGGATTCAGATCAGGACTCATAGAAGGCCACTTCAGAATAGTCCAATGTTTTGTTGTTCTCCATTCGTGGGTGCTTTTAGCTGTGTGCTTTGGGTCATTATCCTGTTGGAGGACCCATGACCTGTGACGGAGACAGAGATTTCTCACGCTGGGCAGTACGTTTCGCTCCAGAATGCCATGATAGTCTTGAGATTTCATTGCGTCCTGCACAGATTCAAGGCCCCCTGCGCCAGGCGTAGCAAAGCAGCCCCAGAACATAACCAAGTCTCCTCCATGTTTCACTGTAGGTATGGTGTTCTTTCTTTGAAGGATTCATGTTTTTCATCTGTAAACATAGAGCTGATGTGACTTGCCAAAAGGATTGTGGCTTGTCAATATGCATTTTAGCAAATTCCAGTCTGGCTTTTTCATGTTTTTCATTCAAAAGTGGAGTCCTCCTGGGGTCTTCTTCCATGGAGCCCACTTTCAATCTCTCCTTAGCTTTCCTCTGGTCCATGTTCAGTGTTGTGTACACAATGATACCAAACAGCACAGTGATGACCTTTCCCCCATTTAAATAGGCTGAATGACTGATTACAAGATTGGAGACATTTCAAACTAATTCGTTTGAAACATCACTATAATCCAACGATTTATTATATTTACCAACAGGCCATTTTAGAATAAAATGTCCAGGCCATTTTAGAATAAGTGTCCAGGCCATAGTGTCCAGGCCATTTTAGAATAAGCAATAATCACAGCTTCTTTTCTATGACACACCTAAAGGCATGAAACGACACGCGATAAAACAGCTTTTAATTTCACCTTTCAGGAGGAACAAAGCATTATGTCCATGAGCTATAAGGGTACCAACGGCTGTTTTAAAGAGAATAACAGTCCACTGAGTAAACTTGTCAGTAAACACTGAGTTGTAAAGTAGCTGGCAGAGATGGCGCTGAGCTGGAGCAGGCCGAGGTTTGTTGGGTTGTGTAATGAACACGACGGGAGACAGAGAGCAGGTTTCAAGCGCAGAAGGTGTTTATTTGTAAAGGTTCACAGGAGGAAGCAGGTAGCTGGGTCCAGGGGCAGGCAGAAGGTCATACACAGGAGGAGGCAGGTAGCTGGGTCCAGGGACAGGTAGCTGGGTCCAGGGCAGGCAGAAGGTCATACACAGGAGGAGGCAGGTAGCTGGGTCCAGGAGCAGGCAGAAGGTCATACACAGGAGGAGGCAGGTAGCTGGGTCCAGGGGCAGGCAGAAGGTCATACACAGGAGGAGGCAGGTAGCTGGGTCCAGGGGCAGGCAGAAGGTCATACACAGGAGGAGGCAGGTAGCTGGGTCCAGGGACAGGTAGCTGGGTCCAGGGCAGGCAGAAGGTCATACACAGGAGGAGGCAGGTAGCTGGGTCCAGGGACAGGCAGAAAGTCATACACAGGAGGAGGCAGGTAGCTGGGTCCAGGGCAGGCAGAAGGTCATACACAGGAGGAGGCAGGTAGCTGGGTCCAGGGGCAGGCAGAAGGTCATACACAGGAGGAAGCAGGTAGCTGGGTCCAGGGGCAGGCAGAAGGTCATACACAGGAGGAGGCAGGTAGCTGGGTCCAGGGGCAGGCAGAAGGTCATACACAGGAGGAGGCAGGTAGCTGGGTCCAGGAGCAGGCAGAAGGTCATACACAGGAGGAGGCAGGTAGCTGGGTCCAGGGGCAGGCAGAAGGTCATACACAGGAGGAGGCAGGTAGCTGGGTCCAGGGGCAGGCAGAAGGTCATACACAGGAGGAGGCAGGTAGCTGGGTCCAGGGGCAGGCAGAAGGTCATACACAGGAGGAGGCAGGTAGCTGGGTCCAGGGCAGGCAGAAGGTCATACACAGGAGGAGGCAGGTAGCTGGGTCCAGGAGCAGGCAGAAGGTCATACACAGGAGGAGGCAGGTAGCTGGGTCCAGGAGCAGGCAGAAGGTCATACACAGGAGGAGGCAGGTAGCTGGGTCCAGGGGCAGGCAGAAGGTCATACACAGGAGGAGGCAGGTAGCTGGGTCCAGGGACAGGTAGCTGGGTCCAGGGCAGGCAGAAGGTCATACACAGGAGGAGGCAGGTAGCTGGGTCCAGGGACAGGCAGAAAGTCATACACAGGAGGAGGCAGGTAGCTGGGTCCAGGGCAGGCAGAAGGTCATACACAGGAGGAGGCAGGTAGCTGGGTCCAGGGGCAGGCAGAAGGTCATACACAGGAGGAAGCAGGTAGCTGGGTCCAGGGGCAGGCAGAAGGTCATACACAGGAGGAGGCAGGTAGCTGGGTCCAGGGGCAGGCAGAAGGTCATACACAGGAGGAGGCAGGTAGCTGGGTCCAGGAGCAGGCAGAAGGTCATACACAGGAGGAGGCAGGTAGCTGGGTCCAGGGGCAGGCAGAAGGTCATACACAGGAGGAGGCAGGTAGCTGGGTCCAGGGGCAGGCAGAAGGTCATACACAGGAGGAGGCAAGTAGCTGGGTCCAGGGGCAGGCAGAAGGTCATACACAGGAGGAGGCAGGTAGCTGGGTCCAGGGCAGGCAGAAGGTCATACACAGGAGGAGGCAGGTAGCTGGGTCCAGGAGCAGGCAGAAGGTCATACACAGGAGGAGGCAGGTAGCTGGGTCCAGGAGCAGGCAGAAGGTCATACACAGGAGGAGGCAGGTAGCTGGGTCCAGGGGCAGGCAGAAGGTCACACAAGGGGTCCAAAAAGGGCAACAGTACAGGCAGGGAAAAGGCTAATAATGTAGTCCGGGAGATCAAGCAATAGTTAGATAACAGGAAATCCGATAGGCTACAGTACAGGCAGGGAATAGGCAAAATGGCGTCATTAGTGAGGCAGGCAATAACTATCACACAGGATTAAATCACGGGAGAACCAGCGCTCTGAAAGGCGTGTGTCACAAAACAAACAATACCTCTCAGTGATGTGGTGCAAAGAACTGAACTAAATAGTGTGTGATAATGACATACAGGTGTGAACAGGTGATCAGAATTCAGGTGATTGGAATCTGGAGAGTGAGCTGAGTTCAGGGGATCTACGTGTTTGAGAGTGTGAGTTGGAAAGTGGGCTGGAGAGTGAGCTGAGTTCAGGGGATCTACGTGTTTGAGAGTGTGAGTTGGAAAGTGGGCTGGAGAGTGAGCTGAGTTCAGGGGATCTACGTGTTTGAGAGTGTGAGTTGGAAAGTGGGCTGGAGAGTGAGCTGAGTTCAGGGGATCTACGTGTTTGAGAGTTGGAAGTAGACGTTACACGTTGCTGTGTTATCCTATCATCTATCAAATCACATCTATCAGTTGAAAAACAAGCATCATGTGATTCTACCAGTACCTCTCCAATACCTGCAGTGCTTCTGCCCCAAGCTCAATACACAATCTGGGTCTCTATTTTTGGCAGGCGGTAAGGAGGCGTAAGTGTCAAACACACAATGGTTTGCCTTTTGTTATGTAAAAACTGTCTCACTGGCATTTTCCCTTAAACCAGGTTCGGCAATTTACCTGTCTAAAATCAGCTCTACTTGTGCTGAGGGGGAAGGGATGGCCATATCTGAGTTGCGTCTTTAACAAGTTCACAAGCGTAAAAGTGGTAATTTCATGCATCGCTAAAGGGAAGTTTAAAGAACACCAAAAGAAAGTCTTAAAGGTAACTCAGTTGGTAATGACAAGGGATAACCAGCCTATCTAGCCTAGCCAGCCTAATCAGCCTAGCCAGCCACCAGCCTAACCGGGATATCCAGCCAATCCAGCCTATTCAGCCTAATCAGCCTATTCAGCCTAACCAGCCTATCCAGCCACTAGCCTAACCAGCCTATCCAGCCACTAGCCTAACCAGCCTATCCAGCTTATCCAGCCTATCCAGCCACCAGCCTATCCAGCCACCAGCCTATCCAGCCACTAGCCTAACCAGCCTATCCAGCTTATCCAGCCTATCCAGCCACTAGCCTAACCAGCCTATCCAGCCTATCCAGCCACCAGCCTATCCAGCCTAGCCAGCCTATCCAGCCTAACCAGCCTATCCAGCCACTAGCCTAACCAGCCTATCCAGCCTATCCAGCCACTAGCCTATCCAGCCACTAGCCTAACCAGCCTATCCAGCCTATCCAGCCACTAGCCTATCCAGCCACTAGCCTATCCAGCCACTAGCCTAACCAGCCTATCCAGCCTATCCAGCCACCAGCCTATCCAGCCTAGCCAGCCTATCCAGCCTATCCAGCCAATCCAGCCTAACCAGCCTAACCAGCCTATCCAGCCACTAGCCTAACCAGCCTATCCAGCCTATCCAGCCACCAGCCTATCCAGCCTAGCCAGCCTATCCAGCCTAACCAGCCTAACCAGCCTGACCAGCCTATCCAGCCACTAGCCTAACCAGCCTATCCAGCTTATCCAGCCTATCCAGCCTATCCAGCCACCAGCCTATCCAGCCTATCCAGCCATACTGGCTTAACCAGCCTAGCCAGCCTTTTTTATTTTACCTTTATTTAACCAGGCAAGTCAGTTAAGAACTCATTCTTATTTTCAATGACGGCCTGGGAACAGTGGGTTAACTGCCTGTTCAGGGGCAGAACAGATTTGTACCTTGTCAGTTCGGGGGTTTGCCAGCCATACCAGCCTATCAAACCAGCCTAGACAGCCTAACCAGCCTATCCAGCCTATCAAACCAGCCTAACCAGCCTAGCCAGCCTATCCAGCCTAACCAGCCTATGCAGCCTATGCAGCCTAACCAGCCTGGCCAGCCTAGCCAGCCAAGCCAGCCTATCCAGCCATACCGGCTTAGCCAGCCTAGCCAGCCTAACCAGCCTAGCCAGCCTATGTAACCGTGACGGATAGTACCTTTTGTTCTGCATTTAGAAACATGAAAAAACGATTGATTTCCCCCCTTTTGGTTTAATTTAAAACCAAGCCTCCCTTCCCCTTAATCAAGGCTGGTTTAACAGCCTCACATAGGTGCTTATTTTCATCTTGCCATTAGCCAACTAGCCTATGAATAAAGGGCTTTTAAATGGTCTACTGAGAGTGAAATATTCTGTAGGTTCTTACCCTAATTTTATTTACCTAGCCAAGTCAATTAAGAACAAATTCTTATTTACAATGACGGCCTACCCCGGCCAAACCCTCCCCTTACCCGGGCAGCGTTGGGCCAATTATGCACCTCCCTATGGGACTCCTAATCACAGCCGGTTGTGATTCAGCCTGGAATTGAACCAGGGTCTGTAGTGATGCCCCGAGCTCTGAGATGCAGTGCCTCAGACCGCTGCACAACTCGGGCAGCCCGTTTTCTTGATTCACAATTCACAAACCTGCTTCATTTAGTTAAAATCCCCATTTTCAAAGAGCTTCCCTTGTCTGATTACCAGAAATGCGCTCCTCCAAACTAAACAGTCCTCCTATATGCCATATCAACAGCATAGTCTTTGAGAATGTGCCTGGCACATATGCAGCGATACAATTGACAAGAGTCTTGTATTTTGTATAGACGTGCGAATGTTAGGGGTAAACATTTAAGACTACTTATTATGCACACAGTGCCACGGAAGGAAAGAAGCGATTTATCTCGCTTTCTGACCCCATCCTATTTAGAAATATAGTTGTTGGTTAAAAAAACAGATTGCTTAGTTTTTCATTTAATTTGATTAAAAACCAAGCATAGCCACCCCTCCACTCAATGAAGGTTATGTTTTTTTGTCCTGCCCAATGCATTTTCCAAAATAGAAGCCTATAAAACTTGTTAGGGTTTGGGTCCTTTTTTCTCAATTTCCGCCTGACTGACCTGCCCAAAGTAATCTGCGTGTTTTATTTGTATTTTTATTTTTTATTTCACCTTTATTTAACCAGGTAGGCTAGTTGAGAACACCTTTATTTAACCAGGTAGGCCAGTTGAGAACACCTTTATTTAACCAGGTAGGCTAGTTGAGAACAAGTTCTCATTTGCAACTGCGACCTGGCCAAGATAAAGCATAGCAGTGTGAACAGACAACACAGAGTTACACATGGAGTAAACAATTAACAAGTCAATAACACAGTAGAAAAAAATGGGCAGTCTATATACAATGTGTGCAAAAGGCATGAGGAGGTAGGCGAATAATACAATTTTGCAGATTAACACTGGAGTGATAGGCAGGGCAGGATGGATATAGGTCTATAACAGTTTGGGTCCAGGGTGTCTCCCCCTTTGAAGAGTGGGATGACTGCGGCAGCTTTCCAATCCTTGGGGATCTCAGACGATATGAAAGAGAAGTTGAACAGGCTGGTAATAGGGGTTGCGACAATGGCGGCAGATAGTTTCAGAAATAGAGGGTCCAGATTGTCAAGCCCAGCTGATTTGTACGGGTCCAGGTTTTGCAGCTCTTTCAGAACATCTGCTATCTGGATTTGGGTAAAGGAGAACCTGGAGAGGCTTGGGCAAGGAGCTCAGGCCCTGAAGCCAGGATATGCATATAATTGGTACCATTGGAAAGAAAACACTTTGAAGTTTGTAGAAATGTTGTAGACTATAACACATTAGATATGGTAGGGGAAAACCCAAAGAAAAACCAACCGGAATATTTTTTTTCTTTGAGAGCCCATGCTCTTCCAATAGAATGTATAGGGAAAAAAATCTATCTAGGTTCTCGGTTCTAAAGGATGGCACATACTGCAGCTCTGGTTCTAAAGGATGGCACATACTGCAGCTCTGGTTCTAAAGGATGGCACATACTGCAGCTCTGGTTCTAAAGGATGGTACCTACTGCAGCTCTGGTTCTAAAGATGGTACCTACTCCAGCTCCAGATATAAAGGATGGTACATACTGCAGCTCTAGATATAAAGGATGGTAAGTACTGCAGCTCTAGATATAAAGGATGGTAAGTACTGCAGCTCTAGATATAAAGGATGGTACCTACTGCAGCTCTAGATATAAAGGATGGTACATACTGCAGCTCTGGTTCTAAAGGATGGTACATACTGCAGCTCTAGATATAAAGGATGGTACATACTGCAGCTCTGGTTCTAAAGATGGTACCTACTGCAGCTCCAGATATAAAGGATGGTACATACTGCAGCTCTAGATATAAAGGATGGTACGTACTGCAGCTCTAGATATAAAGGATGGTACATACTGCAGCTCTGGTTCTAAAGGATGGTACCTACTGCAGCTCTGGTTCTAAAGGATCGTACCTACTGCAGCTCTAGATATGAAGGATGGTACATACTGCAGCTCTGGTTCTAAAGGATGGTACCTACTGCAGCTCTGGTTCTAAAGATGGTACCTACTGCAGCTCCAGATATAAAGGATGGTACATACTGCAGCTCTAGATATAAAGGATGGTACGTACTGCAGCTCTAGATATAAAGGATGGTACATACTGCAGCTCTGGTTCTAAAGGATCGTACCTACTGCAGCTCTAGATATAAAGGATGGTACATACTGCAGCTCTATATGTAAGGGATGGTACCTACTGCAGCTCTGGTTCTAAAGGATGGTACCTACTGCAGCTCTAGATAAAAAGGATGGTACCTACTGCAGCTCCGGTTCTAAAGGATGGTACCTACTGCAGCTCTAGATAAAAAGGATGGTACCTACTGCAGCTCCGGTTCTAAAGGATGGTACATACTGCAGCTCTGGTTCTAAAGGATGGTATCTTCTGCAGCTCTGGTTCTAAAGGATGGTACATACTGCAGCTCTGGATATAAAGGATGGTACCTACTGCAGCTCTGGTTCTAAAGGATGGTACAAACTGCAACTCTAGATATAAAGGATGGTACATACTGCAGCTCTAGATATAAATAATTGTATATACTAGAGCTCTGGTTCTAAAGGATGGTACAAACTGCAACTCTAGATATAAAGGATGGTACCTACTGCAGCTCTAGATATCAAGGATGGTACATACTGCAGCTCTAGATATCAAGGATGGTACATACTGCAGCTCTAGATATCAAGGATGGTACATACTGCAGCTCTAGATATAAAGGATGGTACAAACTGCAGCTCTAGATATAAAGGATGGTACCTACTGCAGCTCTAGATATAAAGGATGGTACATACTGCAGCTCTAGATATAAAGGATGGTACAAACTGCAGCTCTAGATATAAAGGATGGTACCTACTGCAGCTCTAGATATAAAGGATAATACCTACTGCAGCTCCGGTTCTAAAGGATGGTACCTACTGCAGTTCTAGATATAATGGATGGTACATACTGCAGCTCTAGATATAAATGATGGTACAAACTGCAGCTCTGGTTCTAAAGGATGGTACCTACTGCAGCTCTAGATATAAAGGATGGTACATACTGCAGCTCTGGTTCTAAAGGATGGTACATACTGCAGCTCTAGATATAAAGGATGGTACATACTGCAGCTCTGGTTCTAAAGATGGTACCTACTGCAGCTCCAGATATAAAGGATGGTACATACTGCAGCTCTAGATATAAAGGATGGTACGTACTGCAGCTCTAGATATAAAGGATGGTACATACTGCAGCTCTGGTTCTAAAGGATGGTACCTACTGCAGCTCTGGTTCTAAAGGATCGTACCTACTGCAGCTCTAGATATGAAGGATGGTACATACTGCAGCTCTGGTTCTAAAGGATGGTACCTACTGCAGCTCTGGTTCTAAAGATGGTACCTACTGCAGCTCCAGATATAAAGGATGGTACATACCGCAGCTCTAGATATAAAGGATGGTACGTACTGCAGCTCTAGATATAAAGGATGGTACATACTGCAGCTCTGGTTCTAAAGGATCGTACCTACTGCAGCTCTAGATATGAAGGATGGTACATACTGCAGCTCTGGTTCTAAAGGATGGTACATACTGCAGCTCTGGTTCTAAAGGATCGTACCTACTGCAGCTCTAGATATAAAGGATGGTACATACTGCAGCTCTATATGTAAGGGATGGTACCTACTGCAGCTCTGGTTCTAAAGGATGGTACCTACTGCAGCTCTAGATAAAAAGGATGGTACCTACTGCAGCTCCGGTTCTAAAGGATGGTACCTACTGCAGCTCTAGATAAAAAGGATGGTACCTACTGCAGCTCCGGTTCTAAAGGATGGTACATACTGCAGCTCTGGTTCTAAAGGATGGTATCTTCTGCAGCTCTGGTTCTAAAGGATGGTACATACTGCAGCTCTAGATATAAAGGATGGTACCTACTGCAGCTCTGGTTCTAAAGGATGGTACAAACTGCAACTCTAGATATAAAGGATGGTACATACTGCAGCTCTAGATATAAATAATTGTATATACTAGAGCTCTGGTTCTAAAGGATGGTACAAACTGCAACTCTAGATATAAAGGATGGTACCTACTGCAGCTCTAGATATCAAGGATGGTACATACTGCAGCTCTAGATATACATTACATTACATTTAAGTCATTTAGCAGACGCTCTTATCCAGAGCGACTTACAAATTGGTGCAATCACCTTATGACATCCAGTGGGACAGTCACTTAACAATAGTGCATCTAAAACTTAGGGGGGGTGGGGTGAGAGGGATTACTTAACCTATCCTAGGTATTCCTTAAAGAGGTGGGGTTTCAGGTGTCTCCGGAAGGTGGTGATTGACTCCGCTGTCCTGGCGTCGTGAGGGAGTTTGTTCCACCATTGGGGGGCCAGGGCAGCGAACAGTTTTGACTGGGCTGAGCGGGAGCTGTACTTCCTCAGTGGTAGGGAGGCGAGCAGGCCAGAGGTGGATGAACGCAGTGCCCTTGTTTGGGTGTAGGGCCTGATCAGAGCCTGGAGGTACTGAGGTGCCGTTCCCCTCACAGCTCCGTAGGCAAGCACCATGGTCTTGTAGCGGATGCGAGCTTCAACTGGAAGCCAGTGGAGAGAACGGAGGAGCGGGGTGACGTGAGAGAACTTGGGAAGGTTGAACACCAGACGGGCTGCGGCGTTCTGGATGAGTTGAAGGGTTTAATGGCACAGGCAGGGAGCCCAGCCAACAGCGAGTTGCAGTAATCCAGACGGGAGATGACAAGTGCCTGGATTAGGACCTGCGCCGCTTCCTGTGTGAGGCAGGGTCGTACTCTGCGGATGTTGTAGAGCATGAACCTACAGGAACGGGCCACCGCCTTGATGTTAGTTGAGAACGGCAGGGTGTTGTCCAGGATCACGCCAAGGTTCTTGGCGCTCTGGGAGGAGGACACAATGGAGTTGTCAACCGTGATGGCGAGATCATGGAACGGGCAGTCCTTCCCCGGGAGGAAGAGCAGCTCCGTCTTGCCGAGGTTCAGCTTGAGGTGGTGATCCGTCATCCACACTGATATGTCTGCCAGACATGCAGAGATGCGATTCGCCACCTGGTCATCAGAAGGGGGAAAGGAGAAGATTAATTGTGTGTCGTCTGCATAGCAATGATAAGAGAGACCATGTGAGGTTATGACAGAGCCAAGTGACTTGGTGTATAGCGAGAATAGGAGAGGGCCAAGAACAGAGCCCTGGGGACACCAGTGGTGAGAGCGCGTGGTGAGGAGACAGATTCTCGCCACGCCACCTGGTAGGAGCGACCTGTCAGGTAGGACGCAATCCAAGCGTGGGCCGCGCCGGAGATGCCCAACTCGGAGAGGGTGGAGAGGAGGATCTGATGGTTCACAGTATCGAAGGCAGCCGATAGATCTAGAAGGATGAGAGCAGAGGAGAGAGAGTTAGCTTTAGCAGTGCGGAGCGCCTCCGTGATACAGAGGAGAGCAGTCTCAGTTGAATGACTAGTCTTGAAACCTGACTGATTTGGATCAAGAAGGTCATTCAGAGAGAGATAGCGGGAGAGCTGGCCAAGGATGGCACGTTCAAGAGTTTTGGAGAGAAAAGAAAGAAGGGATACTGGTCTGTAATTGTTGACATCGGAGGGATCGAGTGTAGGTTTTTCAGAAGGGGTGCAACTCTCGCTCTCTTGAAGACGGAAGGGACGTAGCCAACGGTCAGGGATGAGTTGATGAGCGAGGTGAGGTAAGGGGAGAAGGTCTCCGGAAATGGTCTGGAGAAGAGAGGAGGGGATAGGGTCAAGCGGGCAGGTTGTTGGGCGGCCGGCCGTCACAAGACGCGAGATTTCATCTGGAGAGAGAGGGGAGAAAGAGGTCAGAGCACAGGGTAGGGCAGTGTGAGCAGAACCAGCGGTGTCGTTTGACTTAGCAAACGAGGATCGGATGTCGTCGACCTTCTTTTCAAAATGGTTGACGAAGTCATCTGCAGAGAGGGGAGGAGGGGGGAGGGGGCGGAGGATTCAAGAGGGAGGAGAAGGTGGCAAAGAGCTTCCTAGGGTTGGAGGCAGAAGCTTGGAATTTAGCGTGGTAGAAAGTGGCTTTAGCAGCAGAGACAGAGGAGGAAAATGTAGAGAGGAGGGAGTGAAAGGATGCCAGGTCCGCAGGGAGGCGAGTTTTCCTCCATTTCCGCTCGGCTGCCCGGAGCCCTGTTCTGTGAGCTCGCAATGAGTCATCGAGCCACGGAGCGGGAGGGGATCAAGGATGGTACATACTGCAGCTCTAGATATCAAGGATGGTACATACTGCAGCTCTAGATATAAAGGATGGTACAAACTGCAGCTCTAGATATAAAGGATGGTACCTACTGCAGCTCTAGATATAAAGGATGGTACATACTGCAGCTCTAGATATAAAGGATGGTACAAACTGCAGCTCTAGATATAAAGGATGGTACCTACTGCAGCTCTAGATATAAAGGATAATACCTACTGCAGCTCCGGTTCTAAAGGATGGTACCTACTGCAGTTCTAGATATAATGGATGGTACATACTGCAGCTCTAGATATAAATGATGGTACAAACTGCAGCTCTGGTTCTAAAGGATGGTACCTACTGCAGCTCTAGATATAAAGGATGGTACATACTGCAGCTCTGGTTCTAAAGGATGGTACATACTGCAGCTCTGGTTCTAAAGGATGGTACCTACTGCAGCTCTAGATATAAAGGATGGTACATACTGCAGCTCTAGATATAAAGGATAATACCTACTGCAGCTCTAGTTCTAAAGGATGGTACATACTGCAACTCCAGATATAAAGGATGGCACAAACTGCAACTCTATATGTACAGGATGGTACATACTGCAGCTCTAGATATAAAGGATGGTACATTCTGCAGCTCTGGTTCTAAAGGATGGTACCTACTGCAGCTCTAGATATAAAGGATGGTACATCCTGCAGCTCTGGTTCTAAAGGATGGTACCTACTGCAGCTCTGGTTCTAAAGGATGGTACCTACTGCAGCTCTAGATATAAAGGATGGTACCTACTGCAGCTCTGGTTCTAAAGGATGGTACATACTGCAGATCCGGTTCTACAAGATGGTACATACTGCAGCTCTAGATATAAAGGATGGTACCTACTGCAGCTCCGGTTCTAAAGGATGGTACATACTGCAGCTTCGGTTCTAAAGGATGGTACCTACTGCAGCTCTGGTTCTAAAGGATGGTACATACTACAGCTCTAGATATAAAGGATGGTACAAACTGCAGCTCTGGTTCTAAAGGATGGTACATACTGCAGCTCTGGTTCTAAGGGATGGTACCTACTGCAGCTCTAGATATAAAGGATGGTACATACTGCAGCTCTAGATATAAAGGATAATACCTACCGCAGCTCTGGTTCTAAAGGATGGTACATACTGCAGCTCCAGATATAAAGGATGGTACATACTGCAGCTCTAGATATAAAGGATGGTACATACTGCAGCTCTAGATATAAAGGATGGTACAAACTGCAACTCTATATGTAAAGGATGGAACAAACTGCAGCTCTATATGTAAGGGATGGTACCTACTGCAGCTCTGGTTCTAAAGGATGGTACCTACTGCAGCTCTAGATAAAAAGGATGGTACCTACTGCAGCTCCGGTTCTAAAGGATGGTACATACTGCAGCTCCGGTTCTAAAGGATGGTATCTTCTGCAGCTCTAGTTCTAAAGGATGGTACATACTGCAGCTCTGGTTCTAAAGGATGGTACATACTGCAGCTCTATATGTAAGGGATGGTACCTACTGCATCTCTGGTTCTAAAGGATGGTACCTACTGCAGCTCTAGATATAAAGGATTTTCCGTTGCGACAAAGATCCATCTGCTGGCCAAGGCCCGCGAGCTTTCTGAAACGCTGTGTCTCCAGCTCACCTAGCGTACTAGAGCACCTGTAGCATACTCCTGGGCTACAATTACCCGGGCCCACGACCGGTCTGTCGATGTCACCGCATTTCGGATGACTGCCTCGCCTGTTTCACCAATTACTTTGCAGACAGAGTTCAGTGTGTCAAATCGGAGGGCATGCTGTCCAGTCCACTGGCAGTCTCTGTGGGGGTGCCACAGGGTTCAATTCTCGGGCCGACTCTTTTCTCTGTATATATCAATGATGTTGCTCTTGCTGCGGGCGATTCCCTGATCCACCTCTACGCAGACGACACCATTCTATATACTTTTGGCCCGTCATTGGACACTGTGCTATCTAACCTCCAAACGAGCTTCAATGCCATACAGCACTCCTTCCGTGGCCTCCAACTGCTCTTAAACGCGAGTAAAACCAAATGCATGCTTTTCAACCGATCGCTGCCTGCACCCGCATGCCCGACTAGCATCACCACCCTGGATGGTTCCGACCTTGAATATGTGGACACCTATAAGTACCTAGGTGTCTGGCTAGACTGCAAACTCTCCTTCCAGACTCACATCAAACATCTCCAATCGAAAATCAAATCAAGAGTCGGCTTTCTATTCCGCAACAAAGCCTCCTTCACTCATGCCGCCAACCAAGCTTACCCTAGTAAAACTGACTATCCTACCTATCCTCGACTTCGGCGATGTCATCTACAAAATGGCTTCCAACACTCTACTCAGCAAACTGGATGCAGTCTATCACAGTGCCATCCGGTTTTGTCACTAAAGCACCTTATACCACCCACCACTGCGACTTGTATGCTCTAGTCGGCTGGCACTCCAACGGGTAGTATAACTTTTTCATTATATTTCATTATATCACAACGGTTTGATTTGTCTAATCTTAGCAATTTCTTCTCAGCTAGCTACATAGCCGTCTTTGTATCAAAGATAATTGCGTAATTATCGTATTTCGCCGTCCTAACGTAGTCTTCACTAGCCAGCTAGCTAACGTCCACTGATTAGCTGCACTGGAGAAACTATTACACTCAACTGAACGACTTGATTAGTTTAGTGTTAGCTAGCTACATAGCTGTCTTTGCTGTCTTCGTATCATCGTATCCAAGATAATTGTGTTGTTTAGGTTTAGAGTGTGTAGTCTTAGAGTGATTATCTTAATTTACCGAGGTTAGCTAGCCAGCTATTTGTCGTCCTTAACGTAGGTGACTCTGCTAGCTAGCCAACAGCTAGCCAACGCTAGCCAACGTCTTCTGTATAGAACTCAACTACCCGGTCGCACTCACAGGTAGTATCACATTTTCACTTCATTTCATTACAGTACAACGGTTTGATTTGTTTGATCGTAGCTAGCTACTTAGCTAGCTACATAGCCGTCTTTGTATCAAAGATAATTGTGTAGTCTAGAGCGATTTTCTAGGTTCGCTAGCCATCTATTGTCGTTCTTTTAACGCAACGTAACGTAAACAACACTGCTAGCTAGCCTGCTAGCCCCCGAATAGCAACACTGCAGAAACTATTACACTCAACGGAACGACTTGATTAGTGTAGTGTCAACAACGCACCCACTGCCAGCTGGCCTACTTCAGCAGTACTGTATCATTTTAATCATTTTAGTCAATAAGATTCTTGCTACGTAGCTTAACTTTCTGAACATTCGAGACGTGTAGTCCACTTGTCATTCCAATCTCCTTTGCATTAGCGTAGCCTCTTCTGTAGCCTGTCAACTATGTGTCTGTTTATCCCTGTTCTCTCCTCTCTGCACAGACCATACAAACGCTCCTCACCGCGTGGCCGCGGCCACCCTACTCTGGTGGTCCCAGCGCGCACGACCACGTGGAGTTCCAGGTCTCCGGTAGCCTCTGGAACTGCCAATCTGCGGTCAACAAGGCAGAGTTCATCTCAGCCTATGCCTCCCTCCAGTCCCTCGACTTCTTGGCACTGACGGAAACATGGATCACCACAGACAACACTGCTACTCCTACTGCTCTCTCTTCGTCCGCCCACGTGTTCTCGCACACCCCGAGAGCGTCTGGTCAGCGGGGTGGTGGCACCGGGATCCTCATCTCTCCCCAAGTGGTCATTCTCTCTTTCTCCCCTTACCCATCTGTCTATCGCCTCCTTTGAATTCCATGCTGTCACAGTTACTAGCCCTTTCAAGCTTAACATCCTTATCATTTATCGCCCTCCAGGTTCCTTCGGAGAGTTCATCAATGAGCTTGATGCCTTGATAAGCTCCTTTCCTGAGGACGGCTCACCTCTCACAGTTCTGGGCGACTTTAACCTCCCCACGTCTACCTTTGACTCTTTCCTCTCTGCCTCCTTCTTTCCACTCCTCTCCTCTTTGACCTCACCCTCTCACCTTCCCCCTACTCACAAGGCAGGCAATACGCTCGACCTCATCTTTACTAGATGCTGTTCTTCCACTACCCTCATTGCAACTCCCTCCAAGTCTCCGACCACTGCCTTGTATCCTTTTCCCTCTCGCTCTCATCCAACACCTCCCACACTGCCCCTACTCGGATGGTATCGCGCCGTCCCAACCTTCGCTCTCTCTCCCCCGCTACTCTCTCCTCTTCCATCCTATCATCTCTTCCCTCCGCTCAAACCTTCTCCCACCTATCTCCTGATTCTGCCTCCTCAACCCTCCTCTCCTCCCTCTCTGCATCCCTTGACTCTCTATGTCCCCTATCCTCCAGGCCGGCTCGGTCCTCCCCTCCCGCTCCGTGGCTCGATGACTCATTGCGAGCTCACAGAACAGGGCTCCGGGCAGCCGAGCGGAAATGGAGGAAAACTCGCCTCCCTGCGGACCTGGCATCCTTTCACTCCCTCCTCTCTACATTTTCCTCCTCTGTCTCTGCTGCTAAAGCCACTTTCTACCACGCTAAATTCCAAGCATCTGCCTCTAACCCTAGGAAGCTCTTTGCCACCTTCTCCTCCCTCCTGAATCCTCCGCCCCCCCCCTCCTCCCTCTCTGCAGATGACTTCGTCAACCATTTTGAAAAGAAGGTCGACGACATCCGATCCTCGTTTGCTAAGTCAAACGACACCGCTGGTTCTGCTCACACTGCCCTACCCTGTGCTCTGACCTCTTTCTCCCCTCTCTCTCCAGATGAAATCTCGCGTCTTGTGACGGCCGGCCGCCCAACAACCTGCCCGCTTGACCCTATCCCCTCCTCTCTTCTCCAGACCATTTCCGGAGACCTTCTCCCTTACCTCACCTCGCTCATCAACTCATCCCTGACCGTTGGCTACGTCCCTTCCGTCTTCAAGAGAGCGAGAGTTGCACCCCTTCTGAAAAAACCTACACTCGATCCCTCCGATGTCAACAATTACAGACCAGTATCCCTTCTTTCTTTTCTCTCCAAAACTCTTGAACGTGCCGTCCTTGGCCAGCTCTCCCGCTATCTCTCTCTGAATGACCTTCTTGATCCAAATCAGTCAGGTTTCAAGACTAGTCATTCAACTGAGACTGCTCTCCTCTGTATCACGGAGGCGCTCCGCACTGCTAAAGCTAACTCTCTCTCCTCTGCTCTCATCCTTCTAGATCTATCGGCTGCCTTCGATACTGTGAACCATCAGATCCTCCTCTCCACCCTCTCCGAGTTGGGCATCTCCGGCGCGGCCCACGCTTGGATTGCGTCCTACCTGACAGGTCGCTCCTACCAGGTGGCGTGGCGAGAATCTGTCTCCTCACCACGCGCTCTCACCACTGGTGTCCCCCAGGGCTCTGTTCTTGGCCCTCTCCTATTCTCGCTATACACCAAGTCACTTGGCTCTGTCATACCCTCACATGGTCTCTCTTATCATTGCTATGCAGACGACACACAATTAATCTTCTCCTTTCCCCCTTCTGATGACCAGGTGGCGAATCGCATCTCTGCATGTCTGGCAGACATATCAGTGTGGATGACGGATCACCACCTCAAGCTGAACCTCGGCAAGACGGAGCTGCTCTTCCTCCCGGGGAAGGACTGCCCGTTCCATGATCTCGCCATCACGGTTGACAACTCCATTGTGTCCTCCTCCCAGAGCGCCAAGAACCTTGGCGTGATCCTGGACAACACCCTGTTGTTCTCAACTAACATCAAGGCGGTGGCCCGTTCCTGTAGGTTCATGCTCTACAACATCCGCAGAGTACGACCCTGCCTCACACAGGAAGCGGCGCAGGTCCTAATCCAGGCACTTGTCATCTCCCGTCTGGATTACTGCAACTCGCTGTTGGCTGGGCTCCCTGCCTGTGCCATTAAACCCCTTCAACTCATCCAGAACGCCGCAGCCCGTCTGGTGTTCAACCTTCCCAAGTTCTCTCACGTCACCCCGCTCCTCCGTTCTCTCCACTGGCTTCCAGTTGAAGCTCGCATCCGCTACAAGACCATGGTGCTTGCCTACGGAGCTGTGAGGGGAACGGCACCTCAGTACCTCCAGGCTCTGATCAGGCCCTACACCCAAACAAGGGCACTGCGTTCATCCACCTCTGGCCTGCTCGCCTCCCTACCACTGAGGAAGTACAGCTCCCGCTCAGCCCAGTCAAAACTGTTCGCTGCCCTGGCCCCCCAATGGTGGAACAAACTCCCTCACGACGCCAGGACAGCGGAGTCAATCACCACCTTCCGGAGACACCTGAAACCCCACCTCTTTAAGGAATACCTAGGATAGGTTAAGTAATCCCTCTCACCCCACCCCCCTAAGTTTTAGATGCACTATTGTTAAGTGACTGTCCCACTGGATGTCATAAGGTGAATGCACCAATTTGTAAGTCGCTCTGGATAAGAGCGTCTGCTAAATGACTTAAATGTAAATGTAATGTAATGTAAATATTCGTCGCCAGACCCACTGGCTACAGGTCATCTACAAGTCCATGCTAGGTAAAGCTCCGCCTTATCTCAGTTCACTGGTCACGATGGCAACACCCATCCGTAGCACGCGCTCCAGCAGGTGTATCTCACTGATCATCCCTAAAGCCAACACCTCATTTGGCCGCCTTTCGTTCCAGTACTCTACTGCCTGTGACTGGAACGAACTGCAAAAATCGCTGAAGTTGGAGACTTTTATCTCCCTCACCAACTTCAAACATCAGCTATCCGAGCAGCTAACCGATCGCTGCAGCTGTACATAGTCTATTGGTAAATAGCCCACCCATTTCCACCTACCTCATCCCCATACTGTTTTTATACTGTTTTTTATTTATTTACTTTTCTGCTCTTTTGCACACCAATATCTCTACCTGTACATGACCATGTGATCATTTATCACTCCAGTGTTAATCTGCAAAATTGTATTATTCGCCTACCTCCTCATGCCTTTTGCACACACATTGTATATAGACTGCCCATTTTTGTTTTCCTACTGTGTTATTGACTTGTTAATTGTTTACTCCATGTGTATCTCTGTGTTGTCTGTTCACACTGCTATGCTTTATTTTGGCCAGGTCGCAGTTGCAAATGAGAACTTGTCCTCAACTAGCCTACCTGGTTAAATAAAGGTGAAATAAAATAAAAAAATAAATACAAATAATTCAAGAGCCGTTTTCTCAAAAGTGGGGTTACTTGTCATGTTTTGTCATTGATTATCATGCCTTGTCCCTGTTCTTCTCCTTCTATTCGTTTCCCTCTGCTGGTCTTATTAGGTTCTTTCCCTCTTTCTATCCCTCTCTCTCCCCCTCCCTCTCTCACTCTCCCGCTCTCTCTTCTCTCTATCGTTCCGTTCCTGCTCCCAGCTGTTCCTATTCCCCTAATCAATCATTTAGTCTTCCCACACCTGTTCCCGATCCTTTTCCCTGATTAGAGTCCCTATTTCTCTCCTTGTTATTCGTTTCTGCCCTGTCGGTTCCTTGTCTAGAATTCACCGTGCTGTGTTTGTGTATCGCCCTGTCGTGTCGTGTTTTCCTCAGATGCTGCGTGGTGAGCAGGTGTCTGAGTCTGTTTGGTTCAAGTGCCTTCCCGAGGCAACCTGCTGTTCACCTGCTGTTCAAGATCGAGTCTCCAGTTTGTCCTCGTCATTTCGAGTGAAAGTTGTGTTTTTTGATTGTATTTACTTTACTGGATTAAAGACTCTGTTTTCGCCAAGTCGCTTTTGGGTCCTCTTTCACCTGCATGACATTACTAGTTTATCAACTTTCAAAGCACAATTACTTTCCCATTGTTCCTCAACTGTAGTGTAGGATGTACCATTTTCTACCTGGACGGTCACGTTTGATAAAAGTAGCTGCCGACTGAACCAGCATCCCAAGGTCTTTGAGGAACCTGAACCATCACCTGTTGAGTTTTCTGCATTAGTTGCAGTTCCAAAGACCCCACTACAAAGGGTTTTTACAACCACTGACAACAAAGCCATCCAAACCTATTCAGAAAACAGTCATAATCCCTTCAACAGCCAACAGCAAGGTCTAGCAACACAGAATCATCACTGTGGGTATCAGCCATAATACCAGCCATGATAACCTCTCTACTGTCATGCAAAGGCTGAATGAAATTGCCGACCTCCTTGTACTACAGAAGAACAGGAGATACCCAAATCTGAAAGTGATCCCCTAAACTTTAGGCCATTCATGCATTTGAGCAAGATCCTTCAAGATCCCCTGTCCAACAAAACGTTTTTAAAACCCAAAACAGAAGTTGACTTTAAACAGCAGTTCAAGTCCGAGAGTAGGGGAAGCAGCTTTGATACTGCAGTAGCAGATTGCGACTCTGAAAAACGTTTAAAAGAACAAACACTCAAAGTAAAGAGACCAGGCACCTACCCTTCTGATGCTCCCAGTATCTCATGCGTATTTTGTGCTGGTGAACATTTATTGGTCGACTGCCAACTGGCGAAGGTACACGAAGCCAAGGTTGAGTTTCTGAGATCAAAATACCTTTGTTTTGGCTGTTTGATGGGAGGACACTTAAGCAAAGAAAGTAAAAGAAGGATGACATGTCAGCGCTGTCAAGGAAAGCACCCCACTATCCTGCACACTGAAGGAAGAGAGAGATTTAGATCTCTGAAGGCGGATATGAGTGGTGTTGCAGTAAACAAGAGGAGACTGTCAGCAGTGCGCTTGTTTCACTGGAAGCTGGTGAAGATACCAGAGCCGGTACAGATTGTGCACTTGCAATTGTGCCAGTTCAAGTAAAGATGGCAAATGGAAGCAAGTCTGTGTTTAACCTATGCGTCTCTCGATTCTGGTAGCTCAGCAACATTTTGTACGGAGAGACTCATGAGGCAGCTGAAAGTTAAAGGCAGTGAGACTGAAATTCTGCTACACACAATGGGGCAGGAGAGTCCTGCCAAGAGCTTTGAGATATCTGGATTAGAGATTGAAAATGTGGAAGGCACCACATTTCTTGCATTACCAAAGGACTACACCCAGAGTAAGATCCCAGCGACAAGAGAGAAGATTCCCACTCAGAAAGATCTCAAAAGGTGGCCATACATTAAAGAGGTTCAGTAGAAGGAGATTGATGCCTGACGTTGGACTCCTGATTGGCGTAAATGCTCCAAAGGCAATGGAACCCTGGCAAATCATAAATAGCCAAGGCAACGGACCGTATGCAGTGAAAACAGTCTTTGGACAGGTAATGAACGGTCCTCTTAACACTTGTACCAAGAATCTGGGCGTCCTACGGTGATGGCCAATCGTATCTCAATGGCCGACCTGGGGGGTTCTTCTTGTAAATCAGCACAACCATGAGAGAAAAGCTGCCTGTTGAAAGAGCACTTGGAATCTGATGGAACATTGAAAGAGCACTTGGAATCCGATGGAACATTGAAAGAACACTTGGAATCCGATGGAACATTGAAAGAAATTGGAATCCGATGGAACATTGAAAGAAATTGGAATCCGATGGAACATTGAAAGAAATTGGAATCCGATGGAACATTGAAAGTGATGTGTTTACCTTCAGAGTCACTGTCAAGAACAGACCCCTTACAAGAAGAGGTATTCTCTCAGCTGTCAGCTCTATTTATGATCCAGTAGGTTTCCTCGGCCCGTTTGTATTAAAGGCAAAGCAAATTCTTCAATAGCTCTGCAAACTAAAGTGTGGATGGGATGAAGTCATCCCTGAAGAACACCCTATTTCATGGAAGAGATGGCTCTCAGAGCTGGACCAGCTCTCCAGATTCCAGATAGACAGGTGTATGATGCCTGAGAACTTTGGTCAAGTCAAGACAGCACAGCTGCATCACTTTGGTTACGCAAGTGAACAAGGATATGGCACGGCAAGCTACAGTGCCTTGCGAAAGTATTCGGCCCCCTTGAACTTTGCGACCTTTTGCCACATTTCAGGCTTCAAACATAAAGATATAAAACTGTATTTTTTTTGTGAAGAATCAACAACAAGTGGGACACAATCATGAAGTGGAATGACATTTATTGGATATTTCAAACTTTTTTAACAAATCAAAATCAAAAACTGAAAAATTGGGCGTGCAAAATTAATTAATGCGGCAAAAGGTTGCAAAGTTCAAGGGGGCCGAATACTTTCGCAAGGCACTGTACTGCACTGCACTGTAAATAAAGGTACCTTAGGTTCACAAACGGTATGGAAAAGGTCCACATCGCATTCATGCTGCGGATATCAAGGGTGACTCCACTCAAGCAGATGACGATCCTCAGACTGGAACTTGCTGCAGCAACATTGGTAAGGTGATGTTAAGCAAATCTGCTTTGGAACTAAAGAATCCTATGATCCTGCCCAAAGACTCCTACATCTCCAGACTGATCTTATTCCACATCCATGAGCAGATTGGTCACTCTGATTTCCAGACTTCGCCAGCGATACTGGATACCCTGTGCCAACTCCTTAGCAAGGAAGATCCTTAACTTCTTGGTGACAGGGGGCAGTATTTTCATTATTTTAGTAGATTTGGATAGAAAACACTTTGAAGTTTCTAAAACTGTTTGAATCGTGTCTGTGAGTATAACATAACTTATTTAACAGGCGAAACCCAGAGGACAAATCATTCAGATTTTGTTTTGTTTTGAGGTCACTCTCTTTTCAATGGGTTTTCATTGGGAATCCAGATTTTTAAGGGACCTTCCTGCAGTTCCTACTGCTTCCACTGGATGTCACCAGTCTGTAGAAATTGGTTGAGGTTTTTCCTTTGCGTAATGAAGAAGTATGGCCATCTTGAACGAGGGTCACTTCAAGTGTACTGTTAGAAAGCTACAGTTTGTTTTCCTCCTGTATTGAACACAGATCATCCCGTCTTAAATTTGATCGATTATTTACTTTAAAAAATACCTAAAGTTGTATTACAAAAGTAGTTTGAAATGTTTTGGCAAAGTTTACAGGTAATGTTTGAGATATTTTGTAGTCACGTTGCGCAAGTTGGAACCGACATTTTGGATGTTAATCGACGGAATTAATCGAACCAAAGGACCATTTGTGATGTTTATGGGACATTTTGGAGTGCCAACAAAAGAAGCTCGTCAAAGGTAAGGCATGATTTATATTTTTATTTCTGCGTATTTCTGCATTTTGTGTCGGGCCTGCAGGGTTGAAATATGCTTTCTTTCTTTGTTCACGGAGGTGCTATCCTCAGATAATAGCATCGTTTGCTTTTGCCGAAAATCCTTTTTGAAATCTGACATGTTGGCTGGATTCACAACAAGTGCAGCTTTAATTTTGTATCGTACATGTGTGATTTCATGAAAGTTTGATTTTTATAGTAATTTCCTTGAATTTGGCGCTCTGTATTTTCACTGGCTTTTGGCCAGTTGGGACGTGTCCCACATATCCCAGAGAGGTTAAGAGCTGTGTCTTCTGCAGGCGGAAGCAAGAGCTGGAGAACAGAAGATGACGACCTTCCACAAGATCGAGTGTCACCTAATTTGTCACCTTTCACCCATGTGGGCTTAGATTACTTCGAGCCCCATAGAGGTGAAGCCAGGCCGCGTTCATGTGAAGCAGTATGGTGTGATCTTTACTTGCCTTGTGAGTCGAGCTGTCCATCTAGAAGTTGCTAGTTATCTGGATACTGATTCCTGCATCAATGCTCTGCGCAGGTTTATCTGTCAAAGGTAACAATTATCAGAATAACAAGTATCAGAACAGACAGTGGCACCAACTTTGTTGGAACACACAGAGAGCGATGATAAAAAATACCCTCTATTTAGTCCTTAAAGAGCAAGTACTGGTTGATGAGGCTTTACAGAGCCTTGTGTGAAGTTGAGGCGACCGTGAATGACAGGCCAGTCACGACTGTAACAAATTACCCTAATTATCTGATCCATCTGCTTCATCTGAAAAGCATAGCCAGTCCAACCACAATGACTATTCTAGAAAGGAGACCAACACTCACAAAGGAGATGAAAAGCAAATACAATATATCATTGACCTCTTCTGGAAGAGATGGATCAGGGAGTATCTTCCACTTATGCAGGAGCGGAACAAGTGGAGCAGAACTAAGAGAAACCTCAGTCCTTTTGACCTTGTTGTCGATGAGGTGGTGTTACCCAATAAATTCCTGGCTGATGGGGGTGTGGGGGAGGCTTTGTCCGGAGCGTCATGGTTAACACCAAGACCAATATCTTACAGAGACCTATCAATAAACTGTCTTCTCCTGAAGGCGGACCTATCAACAAACGGTCTTCTCCTGAAGGCAGACCTATCAACAAACTGTCTTCTCCTGAAGGCGGACCTATCAACAAACGGTCTTCTCCTGAAGGCGGACCTATTAACAAACGGTCTTCACCTGAAGGCGGACCTATCAACAAATGGTCTTCTCCTGAAGGCAGACCTATCAACAAACGGTCTTCTCCTGAAGGCGGACCTATCAACAAACGGTCTTCTCCTGAAGGCGGCTGACTGACACATGCTCCATCTTTGAATCACTTTTGATTTTCGGATGTTGCACACTTACATTTTTTGGAAGTCAAACTCTTGACATACTTGGAGGTTGAACACTTGTGGGACCAATTGACTCTCCTCCTAAATGGGACCTTGTATTTGTATATAGTAATACTGCTCTGGTATAGTATGTTTTGTGTATTGGCTCTATTTTAGAATATTAAGTAATTGTTATGCATTCGGCGCTGGTAACAACTGGGGCTGGTATGTTAGAGACGATTTAGACATATTTGTATAAAAGACAGAAAATACAGAGCTCCATGTACATTCGTGTAAAGATATAAAATATGAACGTATGTGATGAAATATTAGGTACGTACCTTCATGATTTATATTTACCTGATTGAGATATATTCATTTGTTATTAGTGTAACTCAGTTCCCCCCCCCCCCTCTTGCCTATTCATTGTACAGTGGTAAGTGTGTTAGGCTAAAGGCAGGAAGTTGGGCCTTCGGGAGGGGGGAGTCCTTGCTAGACGTGGGAGCGGTATAGTCTATTGACCATACAAACAGGTCATATTATGTATTTGTCAAGTCAATTAATCTATGCTTTCAGTTGATTGGAGAATAATGTTTTGTTAGATATAAGATTAATAAACATTTTTGTTGCACCATATCCCTGGATCTCATTGAATGTTTTTGCTGTTTGGGTATTTCAAATGTTTTTAAAAATATTTTTTATATTTTTTATTTCACCTTTATTTAACCAGGTAGGCCCGTTGAGAACAAGTTCTCAATTACATCTGCGACCCAGCCAAGATAAAGCAAAGCAGTGCGACACAAACAACAACACAGAGTTTACACATGGAATCAACAAACATACAGACAAATAACACAATAGAAAATCAATATACAGTGTGTGCAAATGAGGTAAGATAAGGGAGGTGAGGCAATAAATAGGCCATAGTGGAGAAATAATTAGAATTGAGCAAATAAACACTGGATTGATAGATGTGCAGATGATGACTGTGCAAGTAGAGATACTGGGGTGCAAAGGAGCAAAATAAAAAATAAAAATAACAGTAAATGGATGAGGTAGTTGAATGGGCTGTTTACAGATGGGCTATGTTCAGGTGCAGTGATCTGTAAGCTGCTCTGACACCTGATGCTTAAAGTTAGTGAGGGAGATATGAGTCTCCAGCTTCAGTGATTTTTGCAATTCGTTCCAGTCATTGGCAGCAGAGAACTGGAAGGAAAGGCGGCCAATGGAGGAATTGGCTTTGGGGTTGACCAGTGAAATATACCTGCTGGAGTGCGTGCTGCTGGTGGGTGCTGCTATGGTGACCAGTGAGCTGAGATAAGGCAGGGCTTTACCTAGCAAAGACTTATAGATGACCTGGAGCCAGTGGGTTTGCCGACAAATATGAAGCGAGTGCCAGCCAACCTAGAGCATACAGGTCGCAGTGGTGGGTAGTATATGGGGCTTTGGTGACAAAACGGATGGCACTGTGATAGACTGCATCCAATTTGCTGAGTAGAGTGTTGGAGGCTATTTTGTAAATGATATCGCCAAAGTGAAGGATCGGTAGGATAGTCAGTTTTACGAGGGTAAGTTTGGCAGCATGTGTGAAGGATGCTTTGTTGCGAAATAGGAAACCGATTCTAGATTTAATTTTGGATTGGAGATGCTTAATGTGAGTCTGGAAGGAGAGTTTACAGTCTAACCAGGCACCTAGGTATTTGTAGTTGTCCACATATTCTAAGTCAGAGCCGTCAAGAGTAGTGATGCTGGATGGGCGGACAGGTGCATGCAGTGATCGGATAAGGAGCTTGCATTTAGTTTTACTTGCATTTAAGAACAGTTGGAGGCCACAGAAGGAGAGTTGTATGGCATTTTGAAGCTTGTCTGTAGGTTGGTTAACACAGTGTCCAAAGAAGGGCCAGAAGCATACAGATAGTATAATCTCTGTTGAGGTGGATCAGAGAATCACCAGCAGCAAGAGCACCATCATTGATGTATATAGAGAAAAGAGTTGGCCCGAGATTTGAACCCTGTGGCACCCCCATAGAGACTGCCAGAGGTCAGGACAACAGGCCTTCCAATTTGACACACTGAACTCTGTCTGAGAAGTAGTTGGTGAACCAGGCGAGGCAGTCATTTTAGAAACCAAGGCTGTTGAGTCTGCAGAATGCAGTGATTGACGAAATCCTTGGCCAGGTCGATGAATACGGCTGCACAGTAATGTCTTATTGATGACGGTTATGATATCATTTAGGACCTTGAGCGTGGCTGAGGTGCACCCATGACCAGCTCGGAAACCAGATTGCACAGCGGAGGTACGGTGGGATTCGAAATGCTCGGTGATCTGTTCGTTAACCTGGCTTTCGAAGACCTTAGAAAGGCAGGGTACATAGATATAGGTCTGTAACAGGTCTAGAGTGTCTTACCCTTCAAAGAGGCGGATGGCCGCGGCAGCTTTCCAATCTTTGGGGATCTCAGACGACACAAAAGAGGTTGAACAGGCAAGTAATAGGGGTTGCAACAATGGCGGCTGATTATTTTAGAAAGACAGGGTCCAGATTTTGTATCTCCTTCAGTTCATCGGCTATGTGGATTTGGTTGATGGAGAAATGGGGGAGATTTGGGCAAGTTGCTGAGGGGGTGCAGGACTGTTGACCGGGGTAGGGGTAGCCAGGTGGAAAGCATGGCCAGCTGTAGAAAAATGCTTATTGAAATGCTCAATTATCTTGGATGTATCGGTGCTGACAGTGTTTCCTAGCCTCAGTGCAGTGGGCAGCTGGGAGGAGGTGCTCTTATTCTCCATGGACTTTACAGTGTTACCTAGCCTCAGTGCAGTGGGCAGCTGGGAGGAGGTGCTCTTATTCTCCATGGACTTTACAGTGTTTCCTAGCCTCAGTGCAGTGGGCAGCTGGGAGGAGGTGCTCTTATTCTCCATGGACTTTACAGTGTTTCCTAGCCTCAGTGCAGTGGGCAGCTGGGAGGAGGTGCTCTTATTCTCCATGGACTTTACAGTGTTTCCTAGCCTCAGTGCAGTGGGCAGCTGGGAGGAGGTGCTCTTATTCTCCATGGACTTTACAGTGTTACCTAACCTCAGAGCAGTGGGCAGCTGGGAGGAGGTGCTCTTATTCTCCATGGACTTTACAGTGTTTCCTAGCCTCAGTGCAGTGGGCAGCTGGGAGGAGGTGCTCTTATTCTCCATGGACTTTACAGTGTTACCTAACCTCAGAGCAGTGGGCAGCTGGGAGGAGGTGCTCTTATTCTCCATGGACTTTACAGTGTTTCCTAGCCTCAGTGCAGTGGGCAGCTGGGAGGAGGTGCTCTTATTCTCCATGGACTTTACAGTGTTACCTAGCCTCAGTGCAGTGGGCAGCTGGGAGGAGGTGCTCTTATTCTCCATGGACTTTACAGTGTTACCTAACCTCAGTGCAGTGGGCAGCTGGGAGGAGGTGCTCTTATTCTCCATGGACTTTACAGTGTTTCCTAGCCTCAGTGCAGTGGGCAGCTGGGAGGAGGTGCTCTTATTCTCCATGGACTTTACAGTGTTACCTAACCTCAGAGCAGTGGGCAGCTGGGAGGAGGTGCTCTTATTCTCCATGGACTTTACAGTGTTTCCTAGCCTCAGTGCAGTGGGCAGCTGGGAGGAGGTGCTCTTATTCTCCATGGACTTTACAGTGTTTCCTAGCCTCAGTGCAGTGGGCAGCTGGGAGGAGGTGCTCTTATCCTCCATGGACTTTACAGTGTTTCCTAGCCTCAGTGCAGTGGGCAGCTGGGAGGAGGTGCTCTTATTCTCCATGGACTTTACAGTGTTTCCTAGCCTCAGTGCAGTGGGCAGCTGGGAGGAGGTGCTCTTATTCTCCATGGACTTTACAGTGTTTCCTAGCCTCAGTGCAGTGGGCAGCTGGGAGGAGGTGCTCTTATTCTCCATGGACTTTACAGTGTTTCCTAGCCTCAGAGCAGTGGGCAGCTGGGAGGAGGTGCTCTTATTCTCCATGGACTTTACAGTGTTACCTAACCTCAGAGCAGTGGGCAGCTGGGAGGAGGTGCTCTTATTCTCCATGGACTTTACAGTGTTACCTAACCTCAGAGCAGTGGGCAGCTGGGAGGAGGTGCTCTTATTCTCCATGGACTTTACAGTGTTTCCTAGCCTCAGTGCAGTGGGCAGCTGGGAGGAGGTGCTCTTATTCTCCATGGACTTTACAGTGTTTCCTAGCCTCAGTGCAGTGGGCAGCTGGGAGGAGGTGCTCTTATTCTCCATGGACTTTGCAGTGTTACCTTGCCTCAGTGCAGTGGGCAGCTGGGAGGAGGTGCTCTTATTCTCCATGGACTTTACAGTGTTTCCTAGCCTCAGTGCAGTGGGCAGCTGGGAGGAGGTGCTCTTATTCTCCATGGACTTTACAGTGTTTCCTAGCCTCAGTGCAGTGGGCAGCTGGGAGGAGGTGCTCTTATTCTCCATGGACTTTACAGTGTTACCTAGCCTCAGTGCAGTGGGCAGCTGGGAGGAGGTGCTCTTATTCTCCATGGACTTTACAGTGTTAACAGTGGACTTTACAGTGTTTTGTATTATCATATGTTAATCAGCTATCTAGCTTATTTACTAGCTAGGTAGCAAACATTGTTTTTAGCAGATCAAGTTAACATTTGTGTCATAAAAACAAACAAATATTGGATGGCTGGTTAATGGTCCAATGCTCTTAAACGCTAAGCTACCACGAAACAATGCCAAATACTGGTAGCTATTGGAATGTACTGAAACCCACTGAAATCAAAAGCATGCTTAATAAACAACATTGTCCAACAAGTAAGAGTATTGTTTTGATGGCCGTTGTATGGACATTGCTAAAACCCTGTTAAATGTAAAGTTAATAGGGCCCTTGGTCAAAAGTGACTAATTTCCCATTTATGTAACAGAAACTGTAAATGCTCAGACACTGTTTGGCCTGATGGAAATCAGAGTTCTTGAGGAAGCAGTAACCTGAACATGTTATAGATCAAAGCTACACAAAACAGATACGTTTGCATGTGTTCAGTAAGATGCTTAGAGACAGTTAATGTTACAGCATTCACTTGGACAGTTGGACAGTTGGACAGTGACCAAACAGCCAGAATACACACCACTTGATGCCCTTTTTCAATTGACCTGCCTACACAGGAGCAAGGCATCAAGTGGTGTGTGTTCTGTTCTGGCTGTAAAACACCGTACCATTTAAAAGGAAAATACATTTGTATCTGCAAACATGTAATTGAAAGAGGTCATGATTGAACACGAACAGAGACAAGTTGAACATTCCAGGGAAGTGAAACACTTAGTTGTATGATTCCTACACGTCTGTACAGGCGCAGGCAGGATCATGTAATTTGTTGCACAGTATGTGAAAGAAGAAACGTTGGTAACATAGTCTTTTTTTTTACTTCTCTGATTGGTAAGTGTTGACAGAGAGACAGACTTCAGGTAAAGACTTCAGCCAAATGCCAAGTCTAAACAAAGGTCAAAGTGTAGTTACCCATCGAGACAGGCGCTTGCAGAGGACATTCTGTGTAGTTACCCATCGAGACAGGCGCTGGCAGAGGACATTCTGTGTAGTTACCCATCGAGACAGGCGCTTGCAGAGGACATTCTGTGTAGTTACCCATCAAGACAGGCGCTTGCAGAGGACATTCTGTGTAGTACCCATCGAGACAGGAGCTTTCAGAGGACATTCTGTGTAGTTACCCATCGAGACAGGAGCTTTCAGAAGATATTCTGTGTAGTACCCAACGAGACAGATGCTTTCAGAGGACATTCTGTGTAGTTACCCATCGAGACAGGAGCTTGCAGAGGACATTCTGTGTAGTTACCCATCGAGACAGGTGCTTTCAGAGGACATTCTGTGTAGTTACCCAATGAGACAGGCGCTTGCAGAGGACATTCTGTGTAGTACCCAACGAGACAGGCGCTTTCAGAGGACATTCTGTGTAGTTACCCATCGAGACAGGAGCTTTCAGAGGACATTCAGTGTAGTTACCCATCGAGACAGACGCTTGCAGAGGACATTCTGTGTAGTTACCCAACGAGACAGATGCTTGCAGAGGACATTCTGTGTAGTTACCCATCGAGACAGGAGCTTTGCAGAGGACATTCTGTGTAGTTAATCATTGGGACAGGCATTTGCAGGGAACATTCTGTGTAGTTAATCATTGGGACAGGTGCTTGCAGGGGACTTTCTGTGTCATGATCCGTAATTGAAGGATTTTTTTATTTTTATAGACAGAGACACCCCAGCAAACAGAGAACATCCTAAGGACATTAGGTGGCATTACCATTAGGTCCCTTAGGGTCTTGGCGAGACATTATCCCATTGACTTTCCGAGAACGTTAAATAGAGTCGTCTGTCAGTTTTAGTTTTAATGATCTCTATTAACCGTGATTCCTGTACGACTTTTGACCAGGGCGGGTGCCATTTGGGATGCACCCCAAAGAGACACGGGAGGTAAAGACTCGGTCCAGGAAGGATGATACAGGGTCCAGCGATGCCCAAGTAGAGAACCAGGGACATCTGACAGATCTGACTAGCCCAAGGTGGGTTCCCTGCCTGACAGACAGACAGCTGTACATCAAGGCCTCTCTCTGTCAGCCAGGGTCAGAGTTAGAGCTCTGATGGAATTACAGCATATTTTACACATTATGAATCATCTCTAAGGCTGGCTGTTCTCTTCTCCTCTCTCGCTCTGTCTGTTTGATTCCTGTGCCAGCCCATCTGCAGAGCATGTGATGGGACTGACAAGCTGCTTTCAACCCAGATCCTGGATCATGGTGGAATATGAAATCAGTCATCCTGCTTTACCCTGCTATACTCTACCCGCCAGGCAGACTAACATCAAGCCACATCTCACCTCACGGCATGGCTGCCAAACAGCACACAGCAGGATCCTCACACCAAACAGCACCCACCTTACTAACAAAACTGCTAAGGACTTCAAACTAAGACACACACCCAAAGAGTGTGTATGTGTGTGTTTATGTTTCAGTTTAGCTGAAAAGGACAGTCTGGTCCAGAGTTTGTTTGCCCTGCGGTCATATTCCTGGGCCTTGGCCACCTCAACGTCAATGGAATAATCCCTGCTGTTTGTTTCTGTTTCCATGTCCTGGCTGGAGCTGCATGGAGTACCAGCGATATCCTATGCCACCCAAAGCTATTGGAGAGGACAGTGCTTCTTTATCACATTGCGTGATCTTTAAAATCCACATTAATATGTCTACAGTTGTAACAGCAATAGAAAAATAGCTTCAAAAGCTTTGTCCAAATAATGGCGGAATCAACGAACAGAAGAATGGATAATCTGACCAGAGAGGTCCAGGACCTTAATAACAGCTTGCAGCTCTCCCAGGGAGAAGTGGATGTCCTGAAAGAAGCTTGCGGCAAGATTCCAATAAACTTATAAGAAATCCAGCTATGCCCTCAGATGAACCATCAAACAAGCAAATCGTCAATACAAGATTAAGATTGAATCCTACTACACCGGCTCTGATGCTCGTAGGATGTGGCAGGGCCTGAAAACTATTACAAACTACAAAGGGAAACCCAGACACGAGCTGCCCAGTGACTCGAGCCTACCAGATGAGCTAAATTCCTTTTATGCTCGCTTCGAGAAAAGCAACACTGAAGCATGCATGAGAGCACCAGCTGTTCTGGATAACTGTGTGATAACGCTCTCGGTAGCCGATGTGAACAAAACTTTTAAACAGGTCAACATTCACAAAGCCGCTGGGCCAGACGGATTACCAGGGTGTGCACTCAAAGCATGCGCAGACCAACTGGCAAGTGTCTTCACTGACATTTTCCAACTCTACCTGATCGAATCTGTAATACCTACAAGTTTCAAGCAGACCACCATAGTCCCTGTGCCCAAGGAAGCGAAGGTAACCTGCCTAAATGACCATCGACCTGTAGCACTCATGTTGGTAGCCATGAAGTGCTTTGAAAGGCGGGTCATGGATCACATCGACAGCATCCTCCTGGATATCCTAGACCAACTCCAATTCGCATACCAGCCCAACAGATCCACAGATGACCCAATCTCAATCGCACTCCACACTGCCCTTTCTCATCAGGACAAAAGGAACACCTATGTGAGAATGCTGTTTATTGACTACAGCTCAGCGTTCAACACCATAGTTCCCACGAAGCTCATCACTAAGCTAAGGACACTGGGACTAAACACATCCCTCTGCAACTGGATCCTGGACTTCCTGATGGGCTGCCCCAGGTGGTAAGAGTAGGCAACAACACGTCTGCCTCGCTGATCCTTAACACTGGGGCCCCTCAGGGGTGTGTACTTAGTCCCCTCCTGTATTTCCTGTTCACCCACGACTGCGTGGCCAAACATGACACCAACACCATCATTAAGTTTGCCGATGACACAATAGTGGTAGGCCTGATCACCGACAACGATGAAACAGCCTATAGGGAGGAGGTCAGAGAACAGACAGTGTGGTGCCAGGACAACCTCTCCCTCAATGTGAACAAGACAAAGGATCTGATCGTGGACTACAGGATAAGGCAGACCAAATAGGCCCCCATTAACATCGATGGGGCTGTAGTGGAGCAGGTCGAGAGTTTCAAGTTCTTTGGTGTCCACATCACCAGCGAATTATCGTGATCCAAACGCACCAAGACAGTTGTGAAGAGGGCACAACAAAGCCTATTCCGCCTCAGGAGACTGAAAAGATTTGGCATTGGTCCCCAGATCCTCCAAAGGTTCTACAGCTGCACCAACGAGAGCATCCTGACCGGTTGCATCACCACCTGGTATGGTAACTGCTCTGCCTCTGATCGTACGGTGCTACAGAGGGTAGTGCGTTTGGCCCAGTACATCACTGGGGCCAAGTGTAACGGATGTGAAATGGCTAGCTAGTTAGCGGTGTTCGCGGTATGGCAACGTTTAAGGTTCTACAGCTGCACCATCGAGAGCATCCTGTTATATAACCGGTTACATAATTGCCTGGCAACTGCTCGGCATCTGACCGTAAGGCGCTATAGAGGGAGGGAAGTGAGAACAGCCCAGTACATTTCTGGGGCCAAGCTTCCTGCCATCTAGGACCTATACGATAGGCGGTGTCATAGGAAAGCCCATAAAACTGTCAGGGACTCCAGTCACCCAAGTTATCGACTGTTTTCTCTGCTACCACATGGCAAGCGGTACCGAAGCTCCAAGTCTAAGACCAAAAATGCTCCTCAACAGCTTCTACCCCCAAGCCATTAGACTGCTGAACAATTAATATAATCGGCACCTGATAATTTACATTGCCCCACACCTGTACACCGCTGCACTCGCTGTTTATTATTATCTATGCATAGTCACTTCACCCCCACCTACATGTACAGATAACTAACCTGTACCCCTGCACACTGACTCTGTACCGGTGCCCCCTGTAAAGCTATTACCTGTAAAGCGTTACTGTTATTCTTATTGTCTTACTTTTTATTATGACTTTTTATTTTAGTCTACTTGGTAAATATTTTCTTAACTCTTCTTGAACTGCACTGTTGGTTAAGGGCCTGTAAGGTAGCATTTCACGGTAAAGTCTACACTTGTTGTATTCGGCGCATGTGACAAATAAAGTGTGATTTGATTTGAAACTGTAAGTCCACATCAACACTGTCCGTGAATCAATATTAAAACGGATTATCTATCATTCCAGATGGAATAACAATGTTGTCGTATACCGGAGTCTCCATGTGATAACTGGACAGAGTCTGTGGAGAAAGTGAGGAAAATTATCACACAAAAGCTGCAGATGGATCAAAAAAGGATTGAGATAGAGCCCACAAGAAAACCTGTAACCAGCTCAGATAACATGCTGATAGTGGTCAATATCCTAAGGTCCAATTACACAACGAGGACTACTACACCAGAAGCAGATAGAACTAATCCCAGTCATGAAAGTTGCCAAAGATCGTGGGAACATTGCTTATACTGCTTACACCTGCTACTAATGGTCCACATTCCCTCCCAAAAGCCTTGGAGTAGTGAGAGAGCCCAACTTTCGGGTCAGTAGCTTCAGCCCCACATCACGCACATTGTTTGCTCTTATCCACATTATGTATACATCTGATAAACTACCCAGGAAAGAGCTAAATATAGCCCAGATTAATATATGTAGAAATAATATATTAGCAATTTCTGAGACTCACTTAGATAATTCCTTTGATGGTAGAGCAGTACTAATACAAGGTGTTGCTATATACACAAACATCTCATTCCATTATCATGGGCATTCAAATGGAGTTTGTCCTTCCTTTGCTGCTATAACAGTCTCCACTCTTCTGGGAAGGCTTTTCACTAGATGTTGGCAACATTGCTGCGGGGACTTGCTTCCATTCAGCCACAAGAGCATTATTGCGGACAGGCGCTGATTTTGGGTGATTAGGCCTGGCTCGCAGTCAGCGTTCCAATTCATCCCAAAGTTGATGGATGCCGTTGAGGTCAGGGCTCTTTGCAGGCCAGTCAAGTTCTTCCACACCAATCTAGACAAACCATTTCTGTATGGACCTCGCTTTGTGCATTGGGGCATTGTCATGCTGAAACAGGAAATGGCCTTCTCCAAACTGTTGCCACAAAGTTGGAAGCACAGAATCGCGTAGAATGTCATTCTATGCCGTAGTGTTGATATCCCTTCACCGGAACTAAGGGGCCTAGCCCGCAGTAGATATCTCAGATAGGGGGAGTGAGACCTAAGAGGGTTTTATACAGCATGGTCAATCATGTTTATGTTTCTGACATTTTCAGACCACTAAACAGCTATTGATTTAGAAAACACTGGAGAGGAGCCGCAAGTCGTAATGAAAACAGGCCCTGCCTCCTCAATTCCAGCACCATTTCAACAACAGGCCCTGCCTCCTCTATTCCAGCACCATTTCAACAACAGGCCCTGCCTCCACTATTCCAGCACCATTTCAACAACAGGCCCTGCCTCCTCTATTCCAGCACCATTTCAACAACAGGCCCTGCCTCCACTATTCCAGCACCATTTCAACAACAGGCCCTGCCTCCACTATTCCAGCACCATTTCAACAACAGGCCCTGCCTCCTCTATTCCAGCACCATTTCAACAACAGGCCCTGCCTCCACTATTCCATCACCATTTCAACAACAGGCCCTGCCTCCTCTATTCCAGCACCATTTCAACAACAGGCCCTGCCTCCTCTATTCCAGCACCATTTCAACAACAGGCCCTGCCTCCTCTATTCCAGCACCATTTCAACAACAGGCCCTGCCTCCTCTATTCCAGCACCATTTCAACAACAGGCCCTGCCTCCACTATTCCAGCACCATTTCAACAACAGGCCCTGCCTCCTCTATTCCAGCACCATTTCAACAACAGGCCCTGCCTCCTCTATTCCAGCACCATTTCAACAACAGGCCCTGCCTCCTCTATTCCAGCACCATGTCAACAACAGGCCCTGTCTCCTCTATTTCAACAACAGGCCCTGCCTCCTCTATTTCAACAACAGGCCCTGCCTCCTCTATTTCAACAACAGGCCCTGCCTCCTCTATTCCAACAACAGGCCCTGCCTCCTCTATTCCAACACCATGTCAACAACAGGCCCTGCCTCCTCTATTTCAACAACAGGCCCTGCCTCCTCTATTTCAACAACAGGCCCTGCCTCCTCTATTTCAACAACAGGCCCTGCCTCCTCTATTCCAGCACCATTTCAACAACAGGCCCTGCCTCCTCTATTCCAAAAACAGGCCCTGCCTCCTCTATTCCAACACCATTTCAACAACAGGCCCTGCCTCCTCTATTCCAGCACCATTTCAACAACAGGCCCTGCCTCCTCTATTCCAGCACCATGTCAACAACAGGCCCTGCCTCCTCTATTCCAAAAACAGGCCCTGCCTCCTCTATTCCAGCACCATTTCAACAACAGGCCCTGCCTCCTCTATTCCAGCACCATGTCAACAACAGGCCCTGCCTCTACTAATCCAACAACAGGCCATTTCATCAACAGGCCCTTTCAACAATTCAGGCCCCATTTCAACAACAGGCCATGCCTCCTCTATTTCAACAACAGGCCCTGCCTCCTCTATTCCAACAACAGGCCCTGCCTCCTCTATTTCAACAACAGGCCCTGCCTCCTCTATTTCAACAACAGGCCCTGCCTCCTCTATTTCAACAACAGGCCCTGCCTCATCTATTTCAACAACAGGCCCTGCCTCCTCTATTTCAACAACAGGCCCTGCCTCCTCTATTTCAACAACAGGCCCTGTCTCCTCTATTCCAACAACAGGCCCTGCCTCCTCTATTCCAACAACAGGCCCTTCCTCCTCTATTCCAACAACAGGCCCTGCCTCCTCTATTCCAACAACAGGCCCTGCCTCCTCTATTCCAACAACAGGCCCTGTCTCCTCTATTCCAGCACCATTTCAACAACAGGCTCTGCCTCCTGTATTCCAGCACCATTTCAACAACAGGCTCTGCCTCCTCTATTCCAGCACCATTTCAACAACAGGCTCTGCCTCCTCTATTCCAGCACCATTTCAACATAATCTAATCACCTCTGCTTAGACTAATACTGTGACAACTAAAAGATACCAACATCAATTTAGTCAAATCAACATAAGCTAATTATGATGTGGCTGTCCGTGGTACTGATTTCTCTGTGTGTGTGTGTGCAAGTAGAAAAGCATGTTGACTCACCCTACTGGTAGAGAAACACCAATGGCATCCTCTCTTTCATGTTGACTCACCCTACTTGTAGAGAAACACCAATGGCATCCTCTCTTTCATGTTGACTCACCCTACTTGTAGAGAAACACCAATGGCATCCTCTCTTTCATGTTGACTCACCCTACTGGTAGAGAAACACCAATGGCATCCTCTCTTTCATGTTGACTCACCCTACTTGTAGAGAAACACCAATGGCATCCTCTCTTTCATGGTGACTCACCCTACTTGTAGAGAAACACCAATGGCATCCTCTCTTTCATGGTGACTCACCCTACATGTCCTCTCTTTCAGAGAAACACCAATGGCATCCTCTCTTTCATGTTGACTCACCCTACTTGTGACTCACCCTACTTGTAGAGAAACACCAATGGCATCCTCTCTTTCATGGTGACTCACCCTCTTTCATGTTGACTCACCCTGTAGAGAAACACCAATGGCATCCTCTCTTTCATGGTGACTCACCCTACTTGTACACCAATGTCCTCTCTTTCATGTTGACTCAGAGAAACACCAATGGCATCCTCTCTTTCATGGTGACTCACCCTACTTGTAGAGAAACACCAATGGCATCCTCTCATTTGACATGGTGACTCACTCCTACTGGTAGAGAAACACCAATGGCATCCTCTCTTTCATGGTGACTCACCCTACTGGTAGAGAAACACCAATGGCATCCTCTCTTTCATGTTGACTCACCCTACTTGTAGAGAAACACCAATGGCATCCTCTCTTTCATGTTGACTCACCCTACTTGTAGAGAAACACCAATGGCATCCTCTCTTTCATGTTGACTCACCCTACTTGTAGAGAAACACCAATGGCATCCTCTCTTTCATGGTGACTCACCCTACTTGTAGAGAAACACCAATGGCATCCTCTCTTTCATGGTGACTCACCCTACTTGTAGAGAAACACCAATGGCATCCTTTTTTTCCTGTTGGCTGCCATACAGTACACACTTTTAGCTTTTGTTGTCCTAAGCTACCTGACTAAAATGCTCGCTAGCCTAACTTCCTTTCAATGGGCAACATTAGCTATTAACATTAGCCAAGTACATCTAGCTACAAACTGAACTGCCATCCTCTCAGGCCAGAGGCACAATGTATACATTAACGGTTGAATCCGAATCGCCATTATATTCATTGGCCAGTACAGAGAATTAAGTAAAAGTCTAAACCCTTATCTACATCCATGGGTAATTTAAAAGATGCCCACCGGAGGACAACACAATGAGATGTAACAATTCAAGGTTTTTTTTTCACCCTACTGTCAATGTCGTTTGGCTTTGGATGTGATGTGATTGGTGTGAAGCCAAATCCAAACTGGCTGGCTTCCCTTGCAATGGTATGGGCGGAAACAATATCATACATTTACCGTGGGAAAGTTAATATGTTGATATGCTTCAGTTTGTTGCCATAGGACTGGAATCACATTTGTCTCCAGTGATTATAAGGTCAAGTAGATCTAAAACAATTGTAATTTATATTTGCAATCCCCTTCTCCAAACGGATTATTCATTTACCTAGCTCTTATCAATAACTGTTATCAAGTTGTAAATTACAGTTCGTGGAGAATGGTGTTATTTATAGTGCGTGGAGAATGGTGTTATATAGAGTGTGTGGAGAATGGTGTTATTTACAGTGCTTGGAGAATGGTGTTATTTACAGTGCATAGAGAATGGTGTTATTTACAGTGCATAGAGAATGGTGTTATTTACAGTGCATAGAGAATGGTGTTATTTACATTGCATGGAGACTGGTGTTATTTACAGTGCATGGCGAATGGTGTTATTTACAGTATGTGGAGAATGGTGTTATTTACAGTGCATGGAGAATGGTGTTATTTATAGTGCATGGAGAATGGTGTTATTTACAGTGCATGGAGAATGGTGTTATTTACAGTGCATGGAGAATGGTGTTATTTACAGTGCATGGAGAATGGTGTTATTTACAGTGCATGGAGAATGGTGTTATTTACAGTGCATGGAGAATGGTGTTATTTACAGTGCATGGAGAATGGTGTTATTTACAGTGTTTGGAGAATGGTGTTACAGTATATATAGTGCGTGGAGAATGGTTTTATTTACAGTGCATGGAGAATGGTGTTATTTACAGTGTGTGGAGAATGGTGTTATTTACAGTGCTTGGAGAATGGTGTTATTTACAGTGTTTGGAGAATGGTGTTACAGTATATATAGTGCGTGGAGAATGGTTTTATTTACAGTGCATGGAGAATGGTGTTATTTACAGTGTGTGGAGAATGGTGTTATTTACAGTGCTTGGAGAATGGTGTTATTTACAGTGCATGGAGAATGGTGTTACAGTAAATATAGTGTGTGGAGAATGGTGTTATTTATAATGCGTGGAGAATGGTGTTATTTATAGTGCGTGGAGAATGGTGTTATTTACAGTGCTTGGAGAATGGTGTTATTTACAGTGCATGGAGAATGGTGTTATATACAGTGCGTGGAGAATGGTGTTATTTACAGTGCTTGGAGAATGGTGTTACTTTCAGTGCATGGAGAATGGTGTTATTTACATTGCATGGAGAATGGTGTTATTTACAGTGCATGGAGAATGGTGTTATATATAGTGCGTGGAGAATGATGTTATTTACAGTATGTGGAGAATGGTGTTATTTTCAGTGCATGGAGAATGGTGTTATTTACAGTGCTTGGAGAATGGTGTTATTTTCAGTGCATGGAGAATGGTGTTATTTATAGTGCGTGGAGAATGGTGTTATTTACAGTGCTTGGAGAATGGTGTTATTTACAGTGCTTGGAGAATGGTGTTATTTACAGTGCTTGGAGAATGGTGTTATTTATATTGTAAAAAAGAGATGCTTTTTCCACTGAACCTTATTCATGGTTTGATTAATTTAATATTGACAATCCCCTACTTATTTACCTAGCTCTTATCATAGCGTGTTGGAGATAAAATATTCCCTCATTGAAAGGAGCCATCGGTCTGCTTATCTAATGCCATAAGGCTAAAGACCAGTCACAGGTTTTGTTAAAATGTATTTATTTAACCTGAGATGCATATAGCAGAAGGGAGTTTCTGGGATTCGGTGGTGTGGTTGAGTTTTCATGCAGTATAATGCAGAGTTCGTCTACCACCTCAAAACTGTAATACTACCAGAACTGCTGTGGTCTATAGCACCACGCCACAAGCTGCAGAGGCACTGCAGTCTTAGAGCAGCCACGTCAAGTGGGATCCTACTGTGATAAAAACCATCACAGGAAACAGTGAAAGAAATAGACTTGGCCCTCCCATTCAATGTTTGAGTTGTAGCCTACGCCTCTCTGAAATGATTTCCCCTAGCAACTGAGGTCCACTCCCTTTGCCTGTTCATACAGTCCACCCACTGAAAAAACAAAAGTCTTCAGAAAAGGCGTTTCATGACCCAGGAAGCAGAACTGCAAAGTTTCAACATCATTCTTGTTATGAACATGAACAGTATGATTCAAAACTTGTAAAAAAAATAGTTGCGCAAAAATATTCAATATTAATTGATTGATTATTAGCTGTCTTAATCATATAAAGGATGAAATGAGAATTTGCTTCACTGTCATTTGTGTTTTTAATACAAGTAAAATGTATTAGCCAACCATTCACATGTCCATGGTGCTGTTGATGTGCTTTTGATGTTGTCTTTGCTCCAAACAATTCTGTACACTGACCCTCTTTGCAAAAGATGTGAGCTGTCCTGGAGTTGCGGCCTGGCCGAAAGAGATGGCTAAAGTGTATGATGGTGTACTTGAGCTTCCCCAGACAAATAACCCTTTCAACACGGATCCGATCAGCTCTCCTCATTGCCTCAAGTTCAGATGGATACAGTTGCGGTTTTCCTTAGGTAAAGGCATGTATCATTAGGCGAACACCATGAATGTGTCTCCAATGATCTGCAAGGACCTTGTCTCCAGGTGACAGTTAGCAGTTTTTTTTTGTGATGTGCTTGTCACTTGTGCGCCCAGCTTTCCTGAATCCTGAAAAAAACCCACAACCATCAAGCAGTAACTAATAAGTCTGGATAAACATTTGATTGTCAAACTGACTGTGAATTGAGAAATGATGTGACTAAACTGAACAAAAAGAAGAAGCTGTATTATGAATGATGAATTATGGGCAGAAAGACGAATTCAACTCCATCTTTCATTAAATCTCAAAACCTTTTGTGATTTTGGCAATTATTTCTTATGACTTTTTAATTGGCAAAGTGAGCAAACTCCTGCGAGCCGTCATATTCATGCATAAAAGACCTAATAATGAAAGGAAAACATTGTAATTTTGAATGTTGTAGTGTGGGAGAGTTTGTCCATCAATACAATACAATACAATCAGAAACCACCTGGTATTGACAATTGAGATGGAAAGCTACTGAGGGTGGTCATGGATTATATTGCAGCTCCTGTTTGTCATATCTTTAAAACTTCTTAGGGCTGAGATCCCGTTAACGCGATCGATATGACAACAGCCAGTGAAAGTGCAGGGCCCCAAATTCAAACAACAGAGATCTTATAATTAAAGATCCTCAAACATACATGTATTTTATACCATTTTAAAGGTAATCTCGTTGTTAATCCCACCACAGTGTCCGATTTCAAATAGGCTTTACAGCGAAAGCACCACAAACGATTATGTTAGGTCACCACCAAGCCACAGAAAAACGCAGCCATTTTTCCAGCCAGAGTGGAGTCACAAAAATCAGAAATAGAGATAGAATGAATCACTAACCTTTGATGATCTTCATCAGATGACACTCATAGGACTTCATGTTACACAATACATGTATGTTTTGTTCGATAAAGTTCATATTTACATCAAAAAATCTCAGTATACATTAGCGCGTTATGTTCAGTAGTTCCAAAAACATCCGGTGATTTTGCAGAGAGCTACATCAATTTACAGAAATACTCATTATACATCTTGATGAAAATACAAGGGTTATACATGGAACTTTAGAACTTTAGATGGGTGACAGCAGTATTTCGGTGTCCCACACAAGTTGCCCAAATGTACCCAAGTGGCTGGATAAACTGCAATAATCTGAGTACGGCGCTCAGAGACCAAATAAGCCAAAAAGATATCCGCCATATTGCAGTCAACATTAGTCAGAAATAACATTATAAATATTCACTTACCTTTGATGATCTTCATCAGAATGCACTCCCAGGAATCCCAGTTCCGCAATAAAAGTTTGTTTTGTTCGATAATGTCCATCATTTATGTCCAAATAGCTACTTTTGTAAACAAATCCAAAGTCACGAAGCGCGTTCTCTAGGAGCAGACGAAATGTCCAAAAGTTCATTTACAGTCTGTAGAAACATGTCAAACGATGTATAGAATCAATCTTTAGGATGTTTTTAACATCTTCAATAATGTTACGCAAATTGGAAGCCTTTTTTTCTGGATCAAACGCGCCAAATAAATGGACATTTTGGACGGAATTAATCGAACAAAAGGACCAATTGTGATGTTTATGGGACATATTGGAGTGCCAACAAAAGAAGCTTGTCAAAGGTAAGGCATGTTTTATATTTTATTTCTGTGTTTTTGTGTAGTGCATGCAGGGTTGAAAAGATGCTACTCTCTTTGTTTACTGTTGTGCTATCATCAGATAATAGCTTCTTATGCTTTCGCTGAAAAGCCTTTTTAAAATCTGACATATTGGCTGGATTCACAACGAGTGTAGCTTTAGTGCGAGTAAGGGAAGCAGGAGCGTTCTCCATATGGCCGAGCAGAGTACTCGCTCCTACCGGTGAGCCTGGTATTTTAACGGACAAGAGAACACAAAATGACCATGAGTTAACTATTAGTGTTGAGCCTGAAAAGCCGTTCGACTGGAAACAACTCAGCTCTGCCTAGTTGCATAGGCTAGGGAAACGGTGAATCGGCCGTCTTCGGAAACACTCTAAGAACCTCAGGTAGCCTCGGGTTCTCTCGGCAACGGAGCCGTCGGGGACTTCCGGATGCCTCGGAGGCGAGGTGGAATCCTTGGACGGGTGAGCGAAATAAAAAAATATCAAAGGCTGAACTGAAGTCTAACAATACAGCTCTCACAATCATCGTATTATCGATTTCTTTCAGCCAGTCATCAGTAATTTGTGTCAGTGCAGTACATGTTGAGTGCCCTTCTCTGTAAGCATGCTGAAAGTCAGTTGTTAATAACCAGCTCATCTTCATCTGACTCGATGACATCCTCGTCTTCTCCCACCACCCAAGAATACCTCCGACAGGTTCTCCAACACCTCCTGGAGAACCAGCTGTTTGTAAAAACAGAGAAGTGCGGGTTTCATCGTCCCACCATCCCTTTTTTGGGTTACATCATCGCTGCAGGTTGTGTACAAATGGATCCCGGGAAGGTGAGAGTGGTGGTGGATTGGCCCCAGCCTACTTCTAGGATGAAACCGCAACTTTTTCTGGGGTTTTCCAACTTCTATCGACGCTTTATCCAGCACCCTGGCTTCCCTCTAGTCTGCACTCACCTCGTCCAAGGTTCCATTCATGTGATCTCCAGCTGCTGACCTGCGTTCTGGGACCTCAAACATTGCTTCACCACAGCTCCACATCTTTGTGCATCCTGACCCATCCTATCAGTTCTTGATGGAGGCCAATTTCTTCAGAATGTTGGAGTGGGGCTGCCCTGTCCCAGCGTTCTGCCAGCTGTCCCAAGCTAAATCCCATCGCCTCAACGCCACGGAGAAGAACTACTATGTGGGGAATCGTGAGTTTCGTTGGAGGAATGGAGGCACTGGCTGGAGGGGGCAGAACATCCGTTCATCATGTGAACCAACCACAAGAACCTGGAGTATCTCCACACTGTCAAGCGCCTCAATTCCAGGCAGGCTAGATGGGCCCTACTGCTCAACTTCTCCCTCATGGGATCCAAGAATGTCAAGCCGGATACGCTGTCATGCCGCTATAATATAGCCCCATGGCTACTACCTCTGAACCATCCTTCCCACCTCGTTCCCGGCAACGGCACTCAGCTGGGGAATAGGGAAGCAGGTCCATGAGGCGCAACGTTCCCAGCCAAACCCCGGGTGATAATCTGATTTTGTTCCTGACGCCATCCTCTCCACGGTCACGGAGTGGCCCCTCCAGCTTGCCTGCCACCCGGGCTCCCGTCGGACCTTTTGTGAGACAACGCTTTTGGTTGCCTACCATGGTCCCTCATTCGTCGCCGCTTGCACGGTTTGTGCACAGAACAAGACTCCTCCAACCTCTGCCTGTCCCTCACCGTCCTGGTCTCACATCTTCCTGAACTTTGTCACGGGTCTTTACCGTCTGATGGCAACACCGCCATCCTGACCGTAGTGGATCGGTTTTCCAAAGTGCTCACTTCATTCCTCTCCCCAAACTACCCTCTGCAAAAGAGATGGCCCAGCTCCTGATGCAGCACATTTCCTGGATCCATGGTCTACCAATAGACATGGTCTTCGACCAGGGTCCTCAGTTCTCATCCCAGTTCTGGAAGGCGTTCTGCACCCTTATTGTGTCATCGGCCAGCCTGTCCTCCGGGTTCCACCCCCAGTCCAACGGCCAGTCAGAGTGAGCCAACCAGGACCTAGAGGCTACTCTGCGCTACCTGGTCTCCGCTGCCTGGTCTTCGCCAACCTCACCACCTGGAGCCAGCAGCTTGTGTGGGTCGAATACGCCCACAACACCCTTCCCTGCTCTGCCACCAGCCTATAACATTTTGAGTTTTTCCTGGGGTATCAGCTCCCACTCTTCCCTGAGCAGGAAGAAGAGGTCTGCATACCTTCTGCCCAGATGTTTGTCTGCCGCTGTCATCGTACCTGGAGGAGGTCGGCCCTCCTCAAGACCACCTCCAGGTATCGACGACAAGCAGATCGCCACCGGACCCCAGCTCCCCAGTATCGGGTAGGGAAGAAGGTATGGCTGTCCTCTCAGGATCTGCAACTCCGGGTGGAATCCCGCAAACTCTCCCCCCCGGTTTATCGGCCCATTTCCCATCTCCAAAGTCATTAGCCTCTGCTGTTCGTCCTCTGTTGGCCAGCACCCTCCGTATACTTCCTACTTTTCATGTGTCTAGATGTAAACCCATGTCTCACAGCCCCTTTTCTCCTGTTTCCAGGCACACCCCTCTGGCCCGTCTCATCGACCGCCAACCGGCGTACACTCTGAATCGTCTCCTGAAGGTTCGACCTCAGGGCAGGGGGATCCAGTACCTGGTTGACTGGGAGGGTTATGAACCTCAGGAGAGGTGCTGGGTCCCCGCTAGGGGATCATCATTGATTTCCAATGCCAGCACCAGGGTCAACCAGGTATGTGCCCAGGTAGGATGCCAGGTGACTTTCCTAGAGGGGGGGTACTGTCACACCCTGATCTGTTTCACCTGTCTTTGTGCTTGTCTCCACCCCCCTCCAGGTGTTGCCCATCTTCCCCATTATCCCCGGTGTATTTATACCTGTGTTCTCTGTTTGTCTGTTGCCAGTTCGTTTTATTTCATCAAGCCTACCTGCGTTTTGTCCTCTGCTCCTGTGTCTCGATTGTTCCTGTTTACTATGTTTCCCGGGGATGAACATTCTGCCCTGACCCTGACCCTGACCCTGCCTGCCGTCCTGTACCTTAGCCCCACCCATCTGGGTTACCGACCTCTGCCTGCCCTCGACCTGCCTTTTGCCTGCCCCTGTTTGATTAATAAACTGTTGTTACTTCAACAAAACATTTGTTTAAAAAAAACAATAAAACAACACCAGACCTCTCTCCTATCTGATCTAGTTAACCTAGCTAGCTCTCTCCCCTATCTGATCTAGTTAACCTAGCTAACCTCTCCCCTATATGATCTAGCTAACCGGTCCTTTATTTTACCTAGTTAAACTCTTCCCTATCTGACCTAGTTAACCTAGTTAAGGCATACAATATGTATAGGTAGTAATATAGGTATGCTTTTAAGTCTGTATTGCCTACGTTCATTTTTGTAATGTCTTTTTCGCTATGTGTCAGACCCCAGGAAGACTAGCTGTCACAATTGACATCAGCTAATGGGGATCCCCAAAAAATATCAATCTAAATAGTCACAGAAACATCAGGATCGTCCCTTAGGTCATCTACTGTTGGACACTGGTTTAACTATAGGAGAGGAGCCTTGAGAGTTTGGAAACAAGTTCTGTCCCTCTTTAAGGGAGGAGAACCCTTGAACCTGAATAACTACAGGCCTTTCTAAGCTACAGATTCTAGCTGAAGAGACCCTTGAATCAAAACAATTGAAGACGTTTTATGTGTCAATGACATCTTACATTTTATATATTTTATATATTACATCTATATGTTTCAACCAGGTTTCATAAAACATCACATCTGCTGCAGCAATGAGAAGACATGGTCAAGAAACCACACAGTGTCTCCTTTTCATCGATCTGTCAAAGGCATTTGACACCATTGTTCATGACATTATATTGCAAACACTTGTCAACATAAGATTATCTGATCAGGCAGTCTCATGGTTCAAAAGCTACCCGTGAGATAAACTCTGTGTGTCCAGTTTGATCTGGCAACGAATAGCCTTCATTTATCAGAAAGAGACTGACGAGTTTCAGAAGAAAGGTCTTTGTTTCTGGACATTTGAACCTGTAATCAAACCCACAAACGCTGATGCTCCAGATACTCAACTAGTCTGAAGAAAGTCGGTTTTATTGCTTCTTTAAGCAGCACAACAGTTTTCAGCTGTGCTAACATAATTGCAAAAGGGTTTTCTAATGATCAATTATCATTTTAAAATGATAAACTTGGAATAGCTTACACAACGTGCCATTGGAACACAGGAGTGATGGTTGCTGATAATGGCCATCTGTAAGCCTATGTACATTTGAAGTCGGAAGTTTACATACACTTAGGTCGGAGTCATAACAACTCGTTTTTCAACCACTCCACAAATTTCTTGTTAACAAACTATAGTTTTGGCAGGTCTGTTAGGACATCTACTTAGTGCATGACACAAGTAATTTTTCCAACAATTACTTACAGACAGATTATTTCATTGTATCACAATTCTGGTGAGTCAGAAGTTTACATACACTAAGTTGACTGTGCCTTTAAACAGCTTGGAAAATTCCAGAAACTGTTGTCATGGCTGTAGAAGCTTCTGATAGGCTAATTGACATAATTTGAGTCAATTGGAGGTGTACTTGTGGATGTATTTGAAGGCCTACCTTCAAATTCAGTGGCTCTTTGTTTGACATCATGAGAAAATCAAACGAAATCAGCCAAGACCTCAGAAAAAGAAGTGTAGACCTCCACAAGTCTGGTTCATCCTTGGGAGCAATTTCCAAATGCCTGAAGGTACCACATTCATCTATACAAACAATATTACGCAAGTATAAACACCATGGGACCACACAGCCGTCATACCGCTTAGGAAGAAGACGCATTCTGTCTCCTAGAGATTAACGTACTTTGGTGTGAAAAGTGCAAATCAATCCCAGAACAACAGCAAAGGATCTTGTCAAGATGCTGTTAGGAAACAGGTACAAAAGTATCTATATCCACAGTAAAACGAGTCCTATATCGACATAGCCTGAAAAGCAGCTCAGCAAGGAAGAAGCCACTGCTCCAAAACCGCCATGAAAAGCCAGACTACGGTTTGGAACTGGACATGGGGACAAAGATCGAACTTTTTGAAGAAATGTCCTCTGGTCTGATGAAACAAAAATAGAACTGTTTGGCCATAATGACCATCGTTACGTCTGGAGGAAAAAGGGGGAGGCTTGGAAGCCAAAGAACACCATCTTGACAGTGAAGCATGGGGGTGGCAGCTTCATGTTGTGGGGGTGGCAGCTTCATGTTGTGGGGGTGGCAGCTTCATGTTGTGGGGGTGGCAGCTTCATGTTGTGGGGGTGGCAGCTTCATGTTGTGGGGGTGGCAGCATCATGTTGTGGGGGTGCTTTGCTGCAGGAGGGACTGGTGCACTTCACAAAATAGATGGCACCATGAGGAGGGACAATTATGTGGATATATTGAAGCGACATCTCAAGACATCAGTCAATAAGTTAAAGATGGCCGCTAATGGGTCTTCCAAATGGACAATGACCACAAGCATACAACCAAAGTTGTAGCAAAATGGTTTAAGGACAACAAAGTCAAGGTATTGGAGTGGCCATCACAAAGCCCTGACCAATTGTGAACATTTGTGTTCCATTTGTGAACCATTTGTGAACCATAGAACATTTGTGGGCAGAACTGAAAAAGTGTGTGCGAGCAAGGAGGCCTACAGACCTGACACCAGCTCTGTCAGGAGGAATGGGTCAAAATTCACCCAACTTATTGTGGTAAGCTTGTGGAAGGCTACCTGAAATGTTTGACCCAAGTGAAACAGTTTAAAGGCAATGTTACTAAATATTAATTGAGTGTATGTTACCCACTGGGAATGTGATGAAGGAAATGAAAGCTGGAATAATTAATTCTCTCAACTATTATTCTGACATTTCACATTCTTAAAATAATGTGGTGATCCTAACTGACCTAAGACGGGGCATTTTTATGAGGATAAAATGTCATGAATTGTGAAACACTGAATTTAAATGTATTTTGCTAAGGTGCAGTATGTAAACTTCTGACTTCAACTGTAGATATTGCATAAAAATAATCTGTCATTTCCAGCTACAATAGTCATTTACAAGATTAACAATGTCGACATGGTCTGATCAATTTGATGTTACTTTAAATGGACCCCCAAAAAATTGCTTTTATAAAAAAAACAAACAAGGACATCTCTAAGTGACCCCAAAACGGTAGTGTAGGTTGTAAATCTCAATGAAACAAACCTGGTTAAATTAAATACATCTAAAAAGGAAGTCGTCCAGATAAAACAGTTATGATAATATATAATAATAATAATAATAATATATGCCCTTTAGCAGACCCTTTTATCCAAAGCGACTTACAGTCATGTGTGCATACATTCTACGTATGGGTGGTCCCGGGGATCGAACCCACTACCCTGGCGTTACAAGCGCCATGCTCTACCAACTGAGCTACAGAAGGACCACATCAAAGGATAAGAAGCAGCCAGCTGTCAGGTTCATGGACACCAGAGAAGCTGCATAATGTGTATTTTCCAACATGTGTCAGTGAGCACCATTCCAGATAGCATCGTCTTCCCTCTATAGAACACTACTTTTGAACAAATGTAGTGCACATTTAAGGAATATGGTGCCGTTTGGGACACGAGAAGTAAGACGAATGGTGGTAGATCATCTCCTCCCTCCTAATAATCGCTATGAGAGTAACCCGTTATCTTTTCCTCTGAACTTTATCAGGACAGACCATCATAGTTCTCTCTCTCTGGGGAGTTCCCATCATAGTTCTCTCTCTGGGGAGTTCCCATCATAGTTCTCTCTCTGGGGAGTTCCCATCATAGTTCTCTCTCTGGGGAGTTCCCATCATAGTTCTCTCTCTCTGGGGAGTTCCCAACATAGTTCTCTCTCTCTGGGGAGTTCCCATCATAGTTCTCTCTCTGGGGAGTTCCCATCATAGTTCTCTCTCTGGGGAGTTCCCAACATAGTTCTCTCTCTCTGGGGAGTTCCCATCATAGTTCTCTCTCTGGGGAGTTCCCATCATAGTTCTCTCTCTGGGGAGTTCCCATCATAGTTCTCTCTCTGGGGAGTTCCCATCATAGTTCTCTCTCTGGGGAGTTCCCATCATAGTTCTCTCTCTGGGGAGTTCCCATCATAGTTCTCTCTCTGGGGAGTTCCCATCATAGTTCTCTCTCTGGGGAGTTCCCAACATAGTTCTCTCTCTGGGGAGTTCCCATCATAGTTCTCTCTCTGGGGAGTTTCCATCATAGTTCTCTTTCTGGGGAGTTCCCAACATAGTTCTCTCTCTCTGGGGAGTTCCCATCATAGTTCTCTCTCTGGGGAGTACCCATCATAGTTCTCTCTTTGGGGAGTTCCCATCATAGTTCTCTCTCTCTGGGGAGTTCCCATCATAGTTCTCTCTCTCTAGAGAGTTCCCATCATAGTTCTCTCTCTCTGGGGAGTTCCCATCATAGTTCTCTCTCTCTGGGGAGTTCCCATCATAGTTCTCTCTCTCTAGGGAGTTCCCATCATAGTTCTCTCTCTAGGGAGTTCCCATCATAGTTCTCTCTCTCTCTGGGGAGTTCCCATCATAGTTCTCTCTCTCTGGGGAGTTCCCATCATAGTTCCCTCTCTAGGGAGTTCCCATCATAGTTCTCTCTCTGGGGAGTTCCCATCATAGTTCTCTCTCTGGGAGTTCCCATCATAGTTCTCTCTCTCTGGGGAGTTCCCATCATAGTTCTCTCTCTCTGGGGAGTTCCCATCATAGTTCTCTCTCTGGGGAGTTCCCATCATAGTTCTCTCTCTCTGGGGAGTTCCCATCATAGTTCTCTCTCTCTGGGGAGTTCCCATCATAGTTCTCTCTCTCTGGGGAGTCCCCATCATAGTTCTCTCTCTGGGGAGTTCCCATCATAGTTCTCTCTCTGGGGAGTTCCCATCATAGTTCTCTCTCTGGGGAGTTCCCATCATAGTTCTCTCTCTGGGGAGTTCCCAACATAGTTCTCTCTCTGGGGAGTTCCCATCATAGTTCTCTCTCTGGGGAGTTCCCATTATAGTTCTCTCTCTGGGGAGTTCCCAACATAGTTATCTCTCTCTGGGGAGTTCCCATCATAGTTCTCTCTCTGGGGAGTACCCATCATAGTTCTCTCTCTGGGGAGTTCCCATCATAGTTCTCTCTCTCTGGGGAGTTCCCATCATAGTTCTCTCTCTGGGGAGTTCCCATCATAGTTCTCTCTCTGGGGAGTTCCCATCATAGTTCTCTCTCTCTCTGGGGAGTTCCCATGGTACGCATCTCCTATTATGTCTACGTTCCAAATGGCACCCTATTCCCTACATGGTGCACTACTTACCTAATGGATCTGGATAATAGAGCACTGTGTAGAGAATAGGGTGCCATTTGGGACGCATTCCAAGCCACATCAATCGACCAATCAAATGTATTTCTAAAGCCTTTTTACATCAGCTGATGTCACAAAATGCTGTACAGAAACCCAGCCTAAAACCCCAAACAGCAAACAGTGTAGATGTAGAAGCACGGTGGAAGGCAGGAACCTAGGTTCTGGCCTTTCTAGGGAGTTTTTCCTAGCCACCGTGCTTCTACACCTGCATTGCTTGCTGTTTGGGGTTTTAGGCTGGGTTTCTGTACAGCACTTTGAGATATCAGCTGATCAAATACAATAAATCAAATACATTTGAACTGATGATGTGATTTCATTTAATTGTAGGACCCCTGTAGGTATCCATAAAAGACATATATTTGAAACATTTAATTTGGAAATTTACTGCTGTAGCACATAGAAACACATTTGTACATTTGTAGCAAAATAGACAGTAAAAAAGGTATTAATATCCATTAATTTTTTGAAGTTATTATTAGCTATTATTAGTTATCATTAGTATTTTTTAGTCGCTATTAGTTATTATTAGTTATTAGCAGTTATTATTAGTCATTATTCGTCAATTATTGGTTATTATTAGTTATTACTAGTTATTATTCGTTATTATTAGTTATTATTAGTTATTATTATTTATTATCAGTTATTATTAGTCCTTATTGGTTATTATTATTTATTATCAGTTATTATTAGTCCTTATTGGTTATTATTAGTTATTACTAGTCCTTATTGGTTATTATTAGTTATTACTAGCCCTTATTGGTTATTATTAGTTATTATTCGTTATTATTAGTTATTATTAGTTATTATTCGTTATTATTAGTTATTATTAGTTATTATAAGTTACTATTAGTTGTTATTAGTCCTTATTGGTTATTATTATTTATTATCAGTTATTATTAGTCCTTATTGGTTATTATTAGTTATTACTAGTCCTTATTGGTTATTATTAGTTATTATTAGTCCTTATAGGTTATTATTAGTTATTACTAGTCCTTATTGGTTATTATTAGTTATTACTAGCCCTTATTGGTTATTATTAGTTATTATTCGTTATTATTAGTTATTATTCGTTATTATTCATTATTAGTAGTTATTATTAGTTATTATTAGTTATTATTAGTTATTATTAGTATTGGGCTGTCCACGACAAAATAAAAATTGGTTGACTGAGAGTCGTCAGTTCTTTCCATCAATCGTTTGGTCAAAATGCTAAAATGTTTTTCACTATATGTTTTACAGTTTTCCCAGTTGTTAACACACGTTTGCTGAAACTACATCTCAGGTACTCAAAACTCTAAACACAAAACAGTTAGCCAATTAGCCCCCAAACCCCACAGACATCTTGTAAAATGAAACACAGCAATCAAAATCAAAATCATGTACTCCCTGCTCAAAATTAAACTCTGAATATAAATGAGACAAGTTTTATATTTCACATGACTCTAACAGCATATTGTAAGCACACATACAGCAAAAATGCAAACATAAAGTAAATATATTTTGCATATGCAAGGGAATAAAAATAGGCCTATTTGTACTACTGTATTGTATGTTAGATCAATTGTATGGAATAGATAAAGAAACTGTTAAAATACAGTCAAATCTAAATCAAAAGTCAAGAAACAAATACTCCATTTTGCGAAAACAAAATCCGTGATGTCTGTTGTTTTGTTCTGGACACAGATTTTCATCAACATCACAGGCGATTATTCTCCTTGGCCAGACAGCAGGGGAAAATATGTTCTGGCATAACTCATCCACCCCTGACAGGACTCTGCTGGAATGTCACCCCAGGCCTCCTCGATGGCCTGGAGAACAGCCATGCATTCAAGGGGGTTGCGATCATACACCTTCCACCACCATGCTGACAACTCCTCAGTGGTGTTGAGAAATGGGGAATATGGTGGGAGATTGACAATTCTCTATCTGGGATGGTCATGGAACCAGTTGCGGACCTGAGCAACCCGATGGAAACTCACCTTGTCCCAAATTAGAACATATATTTCCTGCTCAGGATCACCTGGCCCTCTCTACTCAGGATCACCTGGCCCTCTCTGCTCAGGATCACCTGGCCCTCTCTGCTCAGGATCACCTGGCCCTCTCTGCTCAGGATCACCTGGCCCCTCTGCTCAGAATCACCTGGCCCTCTCTGCTCAGAATCACCTGGCCCCTCTGCTCAGAATCACCTGGCCCTCTCTGCTCAGGATCACCTGGCCCTCTCTGCTCAGGATCACCTGGCCCCTCTGCTCAGAATCACCTGGCCCTCTCTGCTCAGGATCACCTGGTCCTCTCTGCTCAGGATCACCTGGCTCTCTCTGCTCAGGATCACCTGGCCCTCTCTGCTCAGGATCACCTGGCCCTCTCTGCTCAGGATCACCTGGCCCTCTCTGCCCTGGCTGAAAAAGATTGTCTTTGAAGGTGTTCAGGAAATGAAGGAGATGGGCAGTGTTGTATGGTCCAAGGGTGGCATGGCAGAGCAGGACCACATTGTGGATCATATCTCCTCATATGGTGACATTTCCCCCGAACTGGCCAGGTACCTCAATGATGGCGCGTTGACTGACCAATGATGTTCCTTCCTCTCCTTTCCGTCTTCGCTAAATTGAATCCAGACTCATCTATGAATATGAGTTCCTGGGGGACTGGACTTATGGACTGTACTGGACGTAAACATTAATACCGTATACAAGATAACGTTACAAAGTAGTATAGCTCCCAATTTCATACATACAGTAATACATGAAACATGGACTTTGTTTCCCCTTACAGTATGTATTGTAATCTACATTTTTTACTGTGCTTTATTTATGTTGTAGTAGAGCGGTCCAACGTCTGCAGTACAGAACCTATTCTTGTTTTGGAACATCCGGATGATGGACGCTATGGTGAAGCGGCTCAGATTGTACAGCACTCTCTGCCCCTCTAAAGGTCAAACCATGGTCAAACCATAGTTGACCACATGGTCCACGAGAGTTTCATCAGAGATTACTCTCCTTGTTCTAGGTCTTCCTGTACCAAGTTTGTTTCCATTGTTCTCCAAACACAAGAGTACTCACCTGTGTCCTTTTTTATCCACACCAAAGGTCTGATTACAAAGTGAACATTATAATTAGTGTGTGAACAGAGAATGTGATCAATTGGTAATTGATCTCAGCTTGTTGAACAGTGTTGTTTTCAATTTACACACAATACATTTTGGTTGGGAAGGCTGTGCCAAAGGTAAAGTATTATGTGTTGCCAAATGTTTGTTGTAGAATTACAATCTGAGTGTAAAGCAAAACATGTGCTTGTAGTATTGCAGATTTGGTGTATGAAATAAGCTACAGAAATAATGAAATAAGCTACAGGTTTGGGTCATTGGGGCGGCAGGGTAGCCTAGTGGTTAGAGCGTTGGACTAGTAGCCGGTAGGTTGCAAGTTCAAACCCCCGAGCTGATAAGGTACAAATCTGTCGTTCTGCCCCTGAACAGGCAGTTAACCCACTGTTCCTAGGCCGTCATTGAAAATAAGAATTTGTTCTTAACTGACTTGCTTGGTTAAATAAAGGTAAAATATATTTTTTTTAAATTGTGCCTCATTGTGTGTAAACAATTGGTAAAAACTGCAATAAAATCAACTATATGCACAGAGCTTGTCTGACGCTTTAAGCGGCCTGTTTAACTGGAGAATTAAGACAAATGTGGCTACTTCTCCTGGCTGCAACAACATTGTATCAACTGGGTTTGGCCTTGCAACATTGTCTCAACTGGGTCCGGCCTTGCAACATTGTATCAACTGGGTCCGGCCTTGAGACATTGTATCAACTGGGTCCGACCTTGCAACATTGTATCAACTGGGTCAGGCCTTGAGACATTGTATCAACTGGGTCCGGCCTTGAGACATTGTCTCAACTGGGTCCGGCCTTGAGACATTGTCTCAACTGGGTCCGGCCTTGAGACATTGTATCAACTGGGTTTGGCCTTGCAACATTGTATCAACTGGGTCCGGCCTTGCAACATTGTATCAACTGGGTCCGGCCTTGCAACATTGTCTCAACTGGGTCCGGCCTTGAGACATTGTATCAACTGGGTCCGGCCTTGCAACATTGTATCAACTGGGTCAGGCCTTGCAACATTGTCTCAACTGGGTCCGGCCTTGAGACATTGTCTCAACTGGGTCCGGCCTTGAGACATTGTCTCAACTGGGTCCGGCCTTGAGACATTGTATCAACTGGGTTTGGCCTTGCAACATTGTATCAACTGGGTCCGGCCTTGAGACATTGTCTCAACTGGGTCCGGCCTTGAGACATTGTATCAACTGGGTTTGGCCTTGCAACATTGTATCAACTGGGTCCGGCCTTGAGACATTGTATCAACTGGGTCCGGCCTTGAGACATTGTATCAACTGGGTCCGGCCTTGCAACATTGTCTCAACTGGGTCCGGCCTTGAGACATTGTATCAACTGGGTTTGGCCTTGCAACATTGTATCAACTGGGTCCGGCCTTGAGACATTGTCTCAACTGGGTCCGGCCTTGAGACATTGTATCAACTGGGTTTGGCCTTGCAACATTGTATCAACTGGGTCCGGCCTTGAGACATTGTATCAACTGGGTCAGGCCTTGCAACATTGTATCAACTGGGTCAGGCCTTGCAACATTGTATCAACTGGGTCAGGCCTTGCAACATTGTATCAACTGGGTCCGGCCTTGCAACATTGTCTCAACTGGGTCCGGCCTTGAGACATTGTCTCAACTGGGTCCGGCCTTGAGACATTGTATCAACTGGGTCCGGCCTTGCAACATTGTCTCAACTGGGTCCGGCCTTGAGACATTGTATCAACTGGGTCCGGCCTTGCAACATTGTATCAACTGGGTCCGGCCTTGAGACATTGTATCAACTGGGTCAGGCCTTGCAACATTGTCTCAACTGGGTCCGGCCTTGGGACATTGTATCAACTGGGTCCGGCCTTGAGACATTGTATCAACTGGGTCCGGCCTTGAGACATTGTATCAACTGGGTCCGGCCTTGCAACATTGTATCAACTGGGTCCGGCCTTGAGACATTGTCTCAACTGGGTCCGGCCTTGAGACATTGTATCAACTGGGTTTGGCCTTGCAACATTGTATCAACTGGGTCCGGCCTTGAGACATTGTCTCAACTGGGTCCGGCCTTGAGACATTGTATCAACTGGGTTTGGCCTTGCAACATTGTATCAACTGGGTCCGGCCTTGAGACATTGTATCAACTGGGTCCGGCCTTGAGACATTGTATCAACTGGGTCCGGCCTTGCAACATTGTATCAACTGGGTCCGGCCTTGAGACATTGTATCAACTGGGTTTGGCCTTGCAACATTGTATCAACTGGGTCCGGCCTTGAGACATTGTATCAACTGGGTCCGGCCTTGAGACATTGTATCAACTGGGTTTGGCCTTGCAACATTGTATCAACTGGGTCCGGCCTTGAGACATTGTATCAACTGGGTCCGGCCTTGCAACATTGTATCAACTGGGTCCGGCCTTGAGACATTGTATCAACTGGGTCAGGCCTTGCAACATTGTCTCAACTGGGTCCGGCCTTGAGACATTGTATCAACTGGGTCCGGCCTTGAGACATTGTCTCAACTGGGTCCGGCCTTGAGACATTGTATCAACTGGGTCCGGCCTTGAGACATTGTATCAACTGGGTCAGGCCTTGAGACATTGTATCAACTGGGTCAGGCCTTGCAACATTGTATCAACTATTCTGGGCCCTCAGTGTTTCCTATGCCAGTGAGCTCCGGACAGACAAAACTGTATTTCTGAAAGGGAAGAAGAATCTGGTATTTTATAACATTTCCACTGGATGAGAGCATTTACATGTTAGAGTACACGCTTTGTCTTTTAACTATTGACGTCATGAAATAATGGAATTACGGAATCATTTGGTTGGACGGAGAATCTGTAGGGGATGTGGCCGGCCCAAAAATCAAGGTAAGCTTGTTCCTTACCATTGCCTCCAACACCCCATAAGGGCCATCTACACATTCTGATTGTACTACAGTCATGTTGTGAGGCTGAATCTAAAGTATCTGTAGTAGGGAAGTGAACTTTCAATTGTTTATTGACACCAGTGTGACCTAGACAGTGTGACCTGGACAGTGTGACCTGGACAGTGTGACCTGGACAGTGTGACTTGGACAGTGTGACCGGGACAGTGTGACCTGGACAGTGTGACCGGGACAGTGTGACACCCAGAGGGTGTGGTTGGTTTATAGTCTGGGGTTCAGGTTAATGGTTTGTTGTCCTGAGGAGGAGGTGGTTATATCTGGCACAGGTCCGGACAGTGACCGCAGCAAGGCTCCCAAAGTTGTGGTTGGTTCCAGAGTGTTGCCTCATTTTTAAGACTCATCAGCGCAGGGTCGTTTGGGAGGAACAGACAGTTTCCTTCACAACATTTACTTAAGTAAACGCGTTTTTCTTCAGTCATATTAATAGATGAGGTCACTAGGATAACCCCAAGTGTTGCCTCGTTTTTAGGAGTTGAAAGAACAGTTTGCAGGTGGTTCCTGAGTGTTGCCCTTAATTAACATTCATCAGCGTGTGGTATTAGGGGATACAATGCGGTTGTTCCTTTGTGTGCATGATGGGTTTCAGGGTGGGGAGTTTTGGGGTGGGGGCTTGTGTTTCATACAAGGCTGTCCTGACACCCCAATGGTCCCCTTACAAGATCCCCTGACGTCTGCCAGGCAGGGTCCCTGCCAATCTTTCGAAAACATCTGAAACCCTACCTCTTTAAAGAGGTATTTTTCTACTCTTCTTAAATAACTCTCAAGGCCCATCTTTCGAAAACGTCTGAAACCCTAACTCTTTAAAGAGGTCTTCTTCTACTCTTCTTAAATAACTCTCAAGGCCCATCTTTCGAAAACGTCTGAAACCCTAACTCTTTAAAGAGGTCTTCTTCTACTCTTCTTAAATAACTCTCAAGGCCCATCTTTCGAAAACGTCTGAAACCCTAACTCTTTAAAGAGGTCTTCTTCTACTCTTCTTAAATAACTCTCAAGGTGCCCCCCCAACGTGATATTGTTAAAGGCACAGAGCGGTAGAGTATAGTCAAGACTGTAGAGGGAAACAGGAAGAGAAATGTACAGGGTAATTGAGAGAGATTTCCTGTTGGGAGTAGTGGAAGAATGAGTTAAAGGAAACAGAGAAGTGAGTTCTGAGTAGGAAGAAAGAAAATGAAAAGATTTGGAATGTATAGGACTGATTTAAGATTTAGCATATTGAAAAATAACAAAATGTTTGTTTTCTCTTGCAGGACTGATGGAATGTCCACTACCAAATACGCTGATGAGTTTGTACCTCTCACTTTTGAAATGATTCCTGAGGTTCAACAGCTTGGAAGAACAGTTAGGCACCAGAATCTCTCTGTTATGGGAGCTCCTAATTAAGTACGCATTGGCCCTTTGTTTTACCTCACACACCTGCAAATACACACAACATGTCTACACATAGGAATATTTGTAAGTGGTGTTAATACGGTGTCCGATTAATTGTATGTCGTCTTTTTATTTGGTTTTAGTAGCTTCTTCACCGGTGAGATTTTTTTTATTACTTTACATGCAAATAGCACTTTCAGAATGATCTGCTGGCCTAATGTTGGTTGCATGTAAATTATCCTGACGAGAAAACGACTGAAAAGCCCAATGTAAACGTGGTACACAGAGTGTTTGAAATATTGTCAGAATGACTCTGAAGGGAAAGACAAGGGAAACAACAGACTTAATGGTGTTGACCTCTGTTCTGAATTTGAGATGAGGCTTGAAGAATCTTAAAAATAATGCAACACTCGGGAACCACCCGCTAACATACCACCCACTAACATACCACCCACTAACATACCACCCACTAACACACCACCCACTAACACACCAGCCACTAACACACCAGCCACTAACACACAACCCACTAACACACCACCCACTAACACACCACCCGCTAACACACCACCCACTAACATACCACCCACTAACACACCACCCACTAACACACCAGCCACTAACACACCACCCACTAACATACCACCCACTAACACACCACCCACTAACACACCACCCACTAACACACCAGCCACTAACACACCACCCACTAACATACCACCCACTAACATACCACCCACTAACACACCAGCCACTAACACACCACCCACTAACACACCACCCACTAACACACCACCCACTAACATACCACCCACTAACACACCAGCCACTAAAACACCACCCACTAACACACCACCCACTAACACACCACCCACTAACATACCACCCACTAACACACCAGCCACAAACACACCACCCACTAAAACACCAGCCACTAACATACCACCCACTAACACACCACCCACTAACACACCAGCCACTAACATACCACCCACTAACATACCACCCACTAACACACTACCCACTAACACACCACCCACTAACACACTACCCACTAACACACCACCCACTAACACACTACCCACTAACACACTACCCACTAACACACCACCCACTAACACACCACCCACTAACACACCACCCACTAACACACCACCCACTAACACACCACCTGCTAACATACCACCCACTAACATACCACCCACTAACACACCACCCACTAACACACCACCCACTAACACACTACCCACTAACACACCACCCACTAACATACCACCCACTAACACACCACCCGCTAACATACCACCCACTAACATACCACCCACTAACACACCACCCACTAACATACCACCCACTAACACACTACCCACCAACACACCACCCACTAACACACAACCCACTAACACACCATGTCACTCACTACAGTATAAATTAACATGTCACTCACTACAGTATAAATTAACATGTCACTCACTACAGTATAAATTAACATGTCACTCACTACAGTATAAATTAACATGTCACTCACTACAGTATAAATGAACATGTCACTCACTACAGTATAAATTGACATGTCACTCACTACAGTATAAATGAACATGTCACTCACTACAGTATAAATTGACATGTCCCTCACTACAGTATAAATTAACATGTCACTCACTACAGTATAAATTAACATGTTCCTCACTACAGTATAAATTGACATGTCCCTCACTACAGTATAAATGAACATGTCACTCACTACAGTATAAATTGACATGTCCCTCACTACAGTATAAATTAACATGTCACTCACTACAGTATAAATTGACATGTCCCTCACTACAGTATAAATTAACATGTCCCTCACTACAGTATAAATTAACATGTCACTCACTACAGTATAAATTAACATGTCCCTCACTACAGTATAAATTAACATGTCACTCACTACAGTATAAATTAACATGTCCCTCACTACAGTTTAAATTAACATGTCACTCACTACAGTATAAATCTCTCTGCACCCGCACGGCAAGCAGTACTGGAGCGCCAAGTCTAGGTCGAAGAGGCTCCTAAACAGCTTCTACCCCCAAGCCATAACACTCCTGAACAGCCAATCAAATGACTACCCAGACTTTTTGCCCCCCCCTCCATGCTGTTTCTACTCTCTGTTATTATCTATGCATAGTCACTTTAATAACTCTATCAACATGTACATATTACCTAAATTACCCCGACTAACCGGTGCCCCCACACATTGACTCTGTATCGGTACCCCCTGTATATAGTCTCCACATGGACTCAGGAAAATAACCTCACACTCAACGTCAACAAAACTAAGGAGATGATTGTGGACTTCAGGAAACAGCAGAGGGAACACCCCCCTATCCACATCGATGGAACAGTAGTGGAGAGGGTAGCTAGTTTTAAGTTCCTCGGCATACACATCACAGACAATCTGAATTGGTCCACTCACACTGACAGCGTCGTGAAGAAGGCGCAGCAGCGCCTATTCAACCTCAGGAGGCTGAAAAATTCGGCTTGTCACCAAAAGCACTCACAAACTTCTACAGATGCACAATCGAGAGCATCCTGGCGGGCTGTATCACCGCCTGGTACGGCAACTGCTCCGCCCTCAACCGTAAGGCTCTCCAGAGGGTAGTGAGGACTGCACAACGCATCACCGGGGGCAAACTACCTGCCCTCCAGGACACCTACACCACCCGTTGTTACAGAAAGGCCATAAAGATCATCAAGGACATCAACCACCCGAACCACTGCCTGTTCACCCCGCTATCATCCAGAAGGCGAGGTCAGTACAGGTGCATCAAAGCTGGGACCGAGAGACTGAAAAACAGCTTCTATCTCAAGGCCATCAGACTGTTAAATAGCCACCACTAACATTGAGTGGCTGCTGCCAACACACTGTCATTGACACTGACCCAACTCCAGCCATTTTAATAATGGGAATTGATGGAAATGATGTAAATATATATATATATATATATATATATCACTAGCCACTTTAAACAATGCTACCTTATATAATGTTACTTACCCTACATTATTCATCTCATATGCATATGTATATACTGTACTCTACAACATCGACTGCATCCTTATGTAACACATGTATCACTAGCCACTTTAACTATGCCACTTTGTTTACTTTGTCTACACACTCATCTCATATGTATATACTGTACTCGATACCATCTACTGTATGCTGCTCTGTACCATCACTCATTCATATATCCTTATGTACATGTTCCTTATCCCCTTACACTGTGTATAAGACAGTAGTTTTTTTTTTTGGAATTGTTAGTTAGATTACTTGTTGGTTATCACTGCATTGTCGGAACTAGAAGCACAAGCATTTCGCTACACTCGCATTAACATCTGCTAACCATGTGTATGTGACAAATAAAATTTGATTTGATTTGATTTGATTTGACTCTGTACCGGTACCCCCTGTATATAGTCTCCACATGGACTCTGTACCGGTACCCCCTGTATATAGTCTCCACATGGACTCTGTACCGGTACCCCCTGTATATAGTCTCCACGTGGACTCTGTACCGGTACCCCCTGTATATAGACTCCACATTGACTCTGTACCGGTACCCCCTGTATATAGCCTCCACATTGACTCTGTACCGGTACCCCCTGTATATAGACTCCACACTGACTCTGTATCGGTACCCCCTGTATATAGACTCCACACTGACTCTGTATCGGTACCCCCTGTATATAGACTGCACATTGACTCTGTATCGGTACCCCCTGTATATAGTCTCCACATGGACTCTGTACCGGTACCCCTGTATATAGTCTCCACATGGACTCTGTACCGGTACCCCCTGTATATAGTCTCCACATGGACTCTGTACCGGTACCCCCTGTATATAGTCTCCACGTGGACTCTGTACCGGTAGCCCCTGTATATAGTCTCCACATTGACTCTGTACCGGTACCCCCTGTATATAGACTCCACATTGACTCTGTACCGGTACCCCCTGTATATAGCCTCCACATTGACTCTGTACCGGTACCCCCTGTATATAGTCTCCACATTGACACTGTACCGTAATTTTTTTGTTATATTTTTAAAACTGCAATCACTGCAGTATAAGTGAACACAACACTCACTGCAGTATAAATGAACACACCACTCACTGCAGTATAAATGAACACACCACTCACTGCAATATAAATGAACACACCACTCACTGCAGTATAAATGAACACACCACTCACTGCAGTATAAATGAACACACCATTCACTGCAGTATAAATGAACACACCATTCACTGCAGTATAAATGAACACACCACTCACTGCAGTATAAATGAACACACCATTCACTGCAGTATAAATGAACACACCAATCACTGCAGTATAAATGAACACACCACTCACTCCGGTATAAATGAACACACCACTCACTGCGGTATAAATGAACACACCACTCACTGCAGTATAAATGAACACACCACTCACTGCGGTATAAATGAACACACCACTCACTGCAGTATAAATGAACACACCATTCACTGCAGTATAAATGAACACACCACTCACTGCAGTATAAATGAACACACCACTCACTGCGGTATAAATGAACACACCATTCACTGCAGTATAAATGAACACACCATTCACTGCAGTATAAATGAACACACCATTCACTGCAGTATAAATGAACACACCACTCACTGCAGTATAAATGAACACACCATTCACTGCAGTATAAATGAACACACCAATCACTGCAGTATAAATGAACACACCACTCACTGCGGTATAAATGAACACACCACTCACTGCAGTATAAATGAACACACCACTCACTGCAGTATAAATGAACACACCATTCACTGCAGTATAAATGAACACACCACTCACTGCGGTATAAATGAACACACCACTCACTGCAATATAAATGAACACACCACTCACTGCAGTATGAATGAACACACCACTCACTGCAGTATGAATGAACACACCACTCACTGCAGTATAAATGAACACACCATTCACTGCAGTATAAATGAACACACCATTCACTGCGGTATAAATGAACACACCACTCACTGCAGTATAAATGAACACACCACTCACTGCGGTATAAATGAACACACCACTCACTGCAGTATATGACAAGGTGAAATGAGGACCGTATTCAGTGCATTTGGAAAGTATTCACACCCCTTGCCTTTTTTACACATCTCATAACCTTTACAGCCTTTTAAAATATATATATATACATTTATCAAGCTACACACCATACGCCATAATGAAGAAGGGAAAACAGGTTTTTAGAAATCTTTGGAAATATATATAATTTAAAAAAAACTGAAATACCTTATTTATATAAGTATTCAGACTTTTTGCTATGAGACTGTAAATTGAGCTCAGGTGCATCCTGTTTCCATTGATCGTCCTTGAGATGTTTCTACAATTTAATTGCAGTTGATTGGACATGATTTGCAAAGGCATACACCTGTCTATATAAGGTCCCACAGTTGACAATGCATATCAGACCAAAAACTAAGCCATAAGGTTGAAGGAATTGTCGCTAGAGCTCAGAGACAGGATTGTATCGAGGCACAGATCTGGAGAAGGGTACCAAAACACTTCTGCAGCATTGAAGGTCCACAAGAACATAGTGGCCTCCATCATTCTTAAATGGAAGAAGTTTGGAACCACCAAGACTCTTCCTAGAGCCAACCGCCTGGCCAAACTGAGCTATCAGGGGAGAAGGGCCTTTGTCAGGAAGGTGACCAAGAATCCAATAGTCACTTTGACAGAGCTCTAAATTTCTTCTGTGGAGATGGGAGAACCTTCCAGAAGGACAACTATCTCTGCAGCACTCCACTAATCAGGCCTTTATTGTAGATTGGCCAGACGGAATCCACTCCTCAGTAAAAGGCATATGACAGGCCACTTGGAGTTTGCAAAACAGCAGCTAAAGGACTCTCAGACAATAAGAAACAAGATTATCTGGTCTGATGAAACTAAGATTGAACTCTTTGGCCTGAATACCAAGCATCATGTCTGGAAGAAATCTGGCACCATCCCTATGGTGAAGCATGGTGGTCATGCTGTGGGGATGTTTTTCATCTGCAGGGACTGGGAGACTAGTCAGGATTGAGGCAAAGATGAACGGAGCAAAGAACAGAGAGATCCTTCATGACAACCTGCTCAGGACCTCAGACTGGGGCGAAGTTTCACCTTCCAACAGGACAACGACCCTAAGCACATAGACAAGACAACACAGGAGTGGCTTCAGGACAAGTCTCTGAATGTCTTTGAATGGCCCAGCCAGAGCCCGGACTTGAACCTGATGGAACATCTCTGGAGAGACCTGAAAATAGCTGTGCAGCGACGCTCCCCATCCAACCTGACAGAGGTTGAGAGGATCTGCAGAGAAAAAATGGGAGAAATGCAAACACAGGTGTACCAAGCTTGTAGCATCATACCCAAGAAGACTTGAGGCTGTACTCGCTGCCGAAGGTTCTTCAACAAAGTACTGAGTAAAGGGTCTGAATGCTTACTATCTACATGTGATATTTCAATTTTTAATACATTTCCTAAAAAAGAAAACATAAACCTGTTTTTGCTTAGTCATTGTGGGGTATTGTGTGTAGAATGATGAGGGGGAAAAACGAAGTTGCTGGATATTGGGAGGAGCAGAGTTCTCAATAGTGGGTGGCACATCTGTCTCTTCATTCAAAGACTCAATCATGGACACTCTTACTGCCTCTACCTTCTTGCCCTTTGTGCTGTTGTCTGTGCCCAATAATGTTAGAACCATGTTTTTATGCTGCTACCATGTAGAGTTGCACCCATGTTGTTGTTATGTTGTGTGATACTACCATGCTGTGTTGCTACCATGCTGTGATGCTACCATGCTGTGTTGCTGAAATGCTATGTTGTTGTCTTACGTCTCTATGTCGTGGTTTGTCATGATCTGTAATGAATTTCAGGCGAAACGGATCAGAGGACCAATACGCGGCGTGGTAAGTGTCCATGGTTCTTTTTAATACGTTAAGGTACACATGAACAACAGACTACAAAAAAACAAGAAATGTGGAAACTCAAAACAGTCCTATCTGGTGCAAAGACAGAGACAGGAACAATCACCCACAAACACACAGTGAAACCCAGGCTACCTAAGTATGATTCTGGGTACATGTGGTCTGTGGCTGTGAATCCGGTTGGACGTACTGCCAAATTCTCTGGAATTCTTTGGAGGTTGCTTATTATAGAGAAATTAACATTAAATTCTCTGGCAACTGCTCTGGTGGAAATTCCTACAGTCAGCATGGCAATTGCACACTCCCTCAAAACTTTAGACACCTGTGCTATTGTGTTATGTGACAAAACTGCACATTTTAGAGTGGCCTTTTATTGTCCCCAGCACAAGGTGCACCAGTGTAATGGTAATGCTGTCTAATCAGCTTCTTGATATGCCACACCTGTCAGGTGGTTGGATTATTTTGGCAAAGGAGAAATGCTCACTATTAAGGATTGTAAACAAATGTGTCCACAACATTTTAGAGAAATTAGCTTTTTGTGTGTATGGAACATTTCTGGGATCTTTTATTTCAGTTCAGGTAACATGGGACCAACACTTTACATGTTCCATTTATATTTTTGTGAAGTATGTATTTGTTATTCCGATTCATAAAAAATAAAAAAACTAATTATTTCTAAGAAATATTGAGTTACACTGCCCAGGGGAAGACCCCTGGGCCGATAAAGCCAAGCTACTCCTACACATTCCCTTGCCTCATTCATATTTTGTCCAGAGGTCTCATATGATTTCAGACTTGAAGATGACATCCTGCAGGTGTTTCTGAAACTAATTTTGATATTTGTAAGAATCCATCAAGGGTTTTTTACTCCCAAGGTCAAGAGAAAAGGCCCCGTTGCAGCCGATAACAAGTTACTCTAGGTCGGTGGCTACCGGTTTATTACACTTTCAATGCAACTTCTCTTTCCTCCTTTTTGTGAACAGATAAATATTTGACAGAAGCTAAATGGACATTTTGAGAGAGTCGCTCAACATGAACCGTTAGGCCCTTAAGCCTATACTGTTCATCGGATTCCGTCTAGGGGTGCAATATAGGGGGTGGAAATAGGGGGTGGAAATAGGGGTGGGAATAGGGGGTGGGAATAGGGGGTGCAATATAGGGGGTGGGAATAGGGGTGGAAATAGGGGTGGGAATAGGGGGTGGGAATAGGGGTGCAATATAGGGGGTGGATATAGGGGGTGGGAATAGGGGTGGAAATAGGGGTGGGAATAGGGGTGGGAATAGGGGTGCAATATAGGGGTGGAAATAGGGGTGGAAGAGGGGTGGAAATAGGGGGTGGATATAGGGGGGTGGAGTGGATATACAGTGGGGCAAAAAAGTATTTAGTCAGCCACCAATGGTGCAAGTTCTCCCACTTAAAAATATGAGAGAGGCCTGTAATTTTCATCATAGGTACACTTCAACTATGACAGACAAAATGAGAAAAAGAATCCAGAAAATTACATTGTAGGATTTTTTAATTAATCTATTTTAGGCCAATGGAAGAATCCCGGAACATATTCCAGTCTGTGATAGAAAAACAGTCCTGTAGTTTAGCATCTGGTTCATCTGACCACTTTTTTATAGACCTAGTCATTGGTGCTTCCTGCTTAAATCTTTGCTTGTAAGGAGGAATCAGGAAGATACAATTATGGTCAGATATGCCGAATGGAGGTCGAGGGAGAGCTTTGTACTCATTTCTGTGTATTGAGTAAAGGTGGTCTCAAATTATTTTTACTCTGGTTGCACTGGTTACACATTGATATACCGTATACAGCTCATGGAGTGCGGTTTTAGTGCCAGCATGGGTATGTGGTAGTATGTAGACAGCTACGAAAAATACAGATGAAAACTTTCTAGGTAGGTAGTGTGGTCTACAGCTTCTCATGAGATACACTACCTCCGGTGAGCAAAGCCTCGAATCTTAGAAATCGTGCACCAGCTGTTGTTTATGTACATGCCTTTGCTCCGTGTCTTAGCAGAGGCTGCTGTTCTATCCTGCTGATAGAGTGTATAACATAGACCCCCGCTCCGTGTCTTAGCAGAGGCTGCTGTCCTGCTGATAGAGTGTATAACATAGACCCCCGCTCCGTGTCTTAGCAGAGGCTGCTGTTCTATCCTGCTGATAGAGTGTATAACATAGACCCCCGCTCCGTGTCTTAGCAGAGGCTGCTGTTCTATCCTGCTGATAGAGTGTATAACATAGTCCTCCGCTCCGTGTCTTACCAGAGGCTGCTGTTCTGTCCTGCTGATAGAGTGTATAACATAGACCCCCGCCCCGTGTCTTAGCAGAGGCTGCTGTTCTATCCTGCTGATAGAGTGTATAACGTAGACCCCCGCCCCGTGTCTTAGCAGAGGCTGCTGTTCTATCCTGCTGATAGAGTGTATAACATAGACCCCCGCCCCGTGTCTTAGCAGAGGCTGCTGTTCTATCCTGCTGATAGAGTGTATAACATAGACCCCCGCCCCGTGTCTTAGCAGAGGCTGCTGTTCTATCCTGCTGATAGAGTGTATAACATAGACCTCCGCCCCATGTCTTACCAGAGGCTGCTGTTCTATCCTGCTGATAGAGTGTATAACATAGACCTCCGCCCCGTGTCTTACCAGTGTCTGCTGTTCTATACTGCTGATAGAGTGTATAACATAGACCCCCGACCCGTGTCTTAGCAGAGGCGGCTGTTCTATCCTGCTGATAGAGTGTATAACATAGACCTCCACCCCGTGTCTTACCAGAGGCTGCTGTTCTGTCCTGATAGAGTGTATAACATAGACCTCCGCCCCGTGTCTTACCAGAGGCTGCTGTTCTATCCTGCTGATAGAGTGTATAACATAGACCCCCGCCCCGTGTCTTACCAGAGGCTGCTGTTCTATCCTGCTGATAGAGTGTATAACATAGACCTCCGCCCCGTGTCTTACCAGAGGCTGCTGTTCTATCCTGCTGATAGAGTGTATAACATAGACCTCCGCCCCGTGTCTTACCAGAGGCTGCTGAGCTATCCTGCTGATAGAGTGTATAACCCGCCAGCTGTATGTTCTTAATGTCGTCATTCAGTCACGACTCGGTGAAACATAAGATATTATTACATTTCTTTTTTCCCCGTTGGTAGGATATACGTGCTTTCAGTTCGTCCCATTTATTTTCCAGTGATTGAACGTTAGCTAGCAGGACGGAAGGAAAAAGCAGATTACCACTCGTCGCCTGATCCTCACAAGGCACCCTGATCTTTTCCCACTAAATCTCAGTTTCCGACTCCAGCGAATGACGGGGATCGGGGCCTGGTCGGGTGCCTGTAGTATATCCCTCCCCTCCGACTCATTGAAGATAAACTCTTCGTCTATTCTGAGGTGAGTAATCACAGTTCTGATGTCCAGAAGCTCTTTTCGATCATAAGAGACGGTAGCAGCAACATTATGTACAAAACAAGTTCTGAACAGCATGGAAAAACAAACAAAATCCTGCTATTAAAGTTTCAAACTTACACCTCGGAACTTAGAGGTAGCCAGCGGCACGGCTTCATTGCTCCAGACCACCACAAGGGGGAGGTAGAGCTCTCATTATTAATTTGGGTCCCAAGGTTTTTATATGACCAATCGTATCGAATTTGACACCTGTCCCTGGTGACTTTCTTCAGCAACGATGGCTGACAAACATTACGAATAACATTACATTACAGAGACCATCGTTTGTGCATATTTTTCGGGTCATAAAGGTAATTTAATTTACAAAAATCTCTATTTAGCAAGTTAGCTGACTAGCTAACATTAGCCAGCTAGCTAGCTAGTGTTATGACATGAGTATGAAATTGTAATTTGTGTTGTTTAATATTTTAGGGACTCCTGAGGAATCTAGCTAGCTAAAGCAGTTACTGCAAATTCAATGTATAATTGTGAAAGCTTGCCTTGCAATGCAGCTGAAGTAACATAAAACTAGCTAACTATTTACTTTCTTATTGTGTAGTGGAGGATAATAATATTCGTGGTCCTTCTGTAGCTCAGTTGGTAGAGCATGGCGCTTGTAACGCCAGGGTAGTGGGTTCGATCCCCGGGACCACCCATACGTAGAATGTATGCACACATGACTGTAAGCGTCTGCTAAATGGCATATATACATTGAATATATTCACTGATCATGTACTGTAGTTATTACCACGCATGAGATTCCCACACTGTGGCCTGTACATTGAATATATTCACTGATCATGTACTGTAATTATTACCACGCATGAGATTCGCACACTGTGGCCTGTACATTGAATATATTCACTGATCATGTACTGTAGTTATTACCACGCATGAGATTCCCACACTGTGGCCTGTACATTGAATATATTCACTGATCATGTACTGTAATTATTACCACGCATGAGATTCCCACACTGTAGCCTGTACATTGAATATATTCACTGATCATGTACTCTACCTTGGTAAATAAAGGTGCGGTTCAGGTATGGATCTCTGAGACATTATTTTTCCTTCTTATCCAATACCAGGTGTATCAAACTCCATTCTTTTAATGATTCTGTGTCTGCATGTATGTATTACAATTATACACTTGAACAGTGTTTGCTGCTCCTGGGACATCAATGATTACACATTGTAACTATGCAACAGACTAGAAACATGATTTAACTAGTTAAAGGCTGATTTGTAATTCATATATACAGAAAAAAACTATGCATATCTAACTCCCTTAATCTGCATTAATCTGAGGACACAGGATAGTATTTCAATGAGATACTTCATTTCACCCCGTGGAGAAATGCTTTTATTGAAAGACGTTCATTATCCAGGTGTTATAAATGCATTATAATTATGATAAGGATAGGTGGAGTATTTAGTCAAATGAGATACTTAATTTCAACCAGTGGAAAAAAAAGTTTAATCTGTACTTCAATGCTCATATGGTGTACATTATAAAACAAGGAAGAAAGAGGAGATGGGGAGAGAGGTATAGAAGACAGAAAAGGAAAGAAGTTAAACAGAGGCCTCTTCTCCTGGTTACACTAGTGACCATATCCCCCATACATCCCACGAAGGCGGAGGTGTTGCTAACATTTACGATAGCAAATTTCAATTTACAAAAAAAAAAGCTTCTAGTTGTGAAATCTATGCAGCCTACTCAATCACTTTTTATAGCTACTGATTACAGGCCTCCTGGGCCATATACAGTGTTCCTCACTGAGTTCCCTGAATTCCTATTGGACCTTGTAGTCATAGCAGATAATATTCACATTTTTGGTGACTTTAATATTCACATGGGAAAGTCCACAGACCCACTCCAAGGCTTTCAGAGCCATCAATCTACTCAGTGGGGTTTTGTCCAACATGTCTCCGGATCTACTCACTGTCACAGTCATACTCTGGACCTAGTTTTGTCCCGTGGAATAAATATTGCAGATCTAAATGTTTTTCCTCATAATCCTGGACTATCGGACCACCATTTTATTACGATTGCAATCGCAACAAATAATCTCCTCAGACCCCAGCCAAGGATCATCAAAAGCCGTGCTATAAATTCTCGGACAACCCAAAGACACTTAGATGCCCATCCAGGCTCCCTCCACCTACCCAAGGACCTCAGTGTAAAAGGTCTGGGTGCAGCTGTTGCAGAGGAGTCAGGCGCAGGACAGCAGAGATGAGTAGTAAAAGTAACTTTACTCAAAATGACCAAATACATGTAGTAATACCAGGCCCACACGAAAGGACCAAATACATAAAACAAACACGCACAAAAACCCTGGGGAAAACGGAGGGTTAAATAATGAACATGTAATTGGGGAATTGAAACCAGGTGTAAAACAAAGACAAAACATATGGAAAATGAAAAGTTGATCGGCGATGGCTTTGAAGGCCGGTGACGTTGACCGCCGAACGCCGCCTGAACAAGGAGAGGGACTGACATCGGTGGAAGTCGTGACAGTCAGAGTACAAAAATCGGTTAACCACCTAACTGAAGAACTACATTTAATTTTGTGTAATAGTCTAGAAGCAGTTGCACCCTTAAAAACAAAAAACATTAGTCATAAGAAACTAGCTCCCTGGTTTACAGAATATACCCGAGCTCTGAAGCAAGCTTCCAGAAAATTGGAACGGAAATGGCGCCACACCAAACTGGAAGTCTTCTGACGAGCTTGGAAAGACAGTACCGTGCAGTACCGAAGAGCCCTCACTGCTGCTCGATCATCCTATTTTTCCAACTTAATTGAGGAAAATAAGAACAATCCAAAATTTATTTTGGATTCTGTCGCAAATCTAACTAAAAATCAACATTCCCCAAGAGAGGATGGCTTTCACTTCAGCAGTGATAAATTCATGAACTTCTATGATGAAATGACTCCTCTTTAAATCTGCGTATTCCTCCAAAGCTCAGTTGTCTTGAGTCTGCACAACATTGCCAGGACCTAGGATCAAGGCAGACGCTCAAGTGTTGATATACTATATCTCTTGACACATTGATGAAAATAGTCATGGCCTCTAAACCTTCCAGCTGCATACTGGACCCTATTCATTCAATCAATCAAATGTATTTATAAAGCCCTTTTTACATCAGTCGATGTCTCAAAGTGCTGTACAGAAACCCAGCTTAAATCCCCAAACAACAAAGCAATGCACATGTAGAAGCACGGTGGCCAGGAAAACTATGTTATGTTCAAAACGGCATAGGGATCTATATTAAACGGTTAAAGGACCTTTCAGGTAGAGGGATAGTTAAGGTTTTTTATTTTACCTTTAACTAGGCAAGTCGGTTAAGAACAAATTCTTATTTACAACGACGGCCTAGGAACAGTGGGGTTAACTGCCCTGTTCAGGGGCAGAACGGCAGATTTTTACCTTGTCAGGTGGGAGATTCGATCTTGCGACCTTTCGGTTACGGTTCCAACACTCTAATCACTAGGCTACCTGCCGCTTGTAAGGATAAATATTGAATGAGCAGGTTAAATCATATCTCTTATAATCTTCTATAAATACATGTCACAGAGAATGTGTATAGACTATACTCAAACACATGAGAGAAGGGAAGGGAATGGAGGGGGTAAGAGATAAAAACAGGGAAGGGAATGGAGGGGGTGAGAGATATAAACAGGGAAGGGAATGGAGGGGGTAAGAGATAAAAACAGGGAAGGGAATGGAGGGGGTGAGAGATATAAACAGGGAAGGGAATGGAGGGGGTAAGAGATGAACACAGGGAAGGGAATGGAGGGGGTAAGAGATGAACACAGGGAAGGGAATGGAGGGGGTAAGAGGTATAAACAGGGAAGGGAATGGAGTGTCATGTTTTGTCATTGATTATCATGCCTTGTCCCTGTTCTTCTCCTTCTATTCGTTTCCCTCTGCTGGTCTTATTAGGTTCTTTCCCTCTTTCTATCCCTCTCTCTCCCCCTCCCTCTCTCACTCTCCCGCTCTCTCTTCTCTCTATCGTTCCGTTCCTGCTCCCAGCTGTTCCTATTCCCCTAATCAATCATTTAGTCTTCCCACACCTGTTCCCGATCCTTTTCCCTGATTAGAGTCCCTATTTCTCTCCTTGTTATTCGTTTCTGCCCTGTCGGTTCCTTGTCTAGAATTCACCGTGCTGTGTTTGTGTATCGCCCTGTCGTGTCGTGTTTTCCTCAGATGCTGCGTGGTGAGCAGGTGTCTGAGTCTGTTTGGTTCAAGTGCCTTCCCGAGGCAACCTGCTGTTCACCTGCTGTTCAAGATCGAGTCTCCAGTTTGTCCTCGTCATTTCGAGTGAAAGTTGTGTTTTTTGATTGTATTTACTTTACTGGATTAAAGACTCTGTTTTCGCCAAGTCGCTTTTGGTCCTCTTTCACCTGCATGACAGAAGGAACCGACCAAGGAATGGACCCAGCGACTTCAGACGCTCGTTACACTGCCGTCGAGATCCAAGGAGCCATGCTCGGCAGACACGAGCAGGAATTGTCTGCTGCTCGCCATGCCGTGGAGAACCTGGCCGCTCAGGTTTCCGACCTCTCTGGACAGTTCCAGAGTCTTCGTCTCGTGCCACCTGTTACTTCCTGGCCTGCCGAGCCTCCAGAACCTAGGGTTAATAACCCACCTTGCTACTCCGGGCAGCCCACTGAGTGCCGCTCCTTTCTCACGCAGTGTGAGATTGTGTTCTCTCTCCAACCCAACACATACTCTAGAGAGAGAGCTCGGGTTGCTTACGTCATTTCACTCCTTACTGGCCGGGCTCGAGAATGGGGCACAGCTATCTGGGAGGCAAGGGCTGATTGCTCTAACAAGTACCAGAACTTTAAAGAGGAGATGATTCGGGTTTTTGACCGTTCAGTTTTTGGTAGGGAGGCTTCTAGGGCCCTGGCTTCCCTATGCCAAGGTGAACGGTCCATAACGGATTATTCTATTGAGTTTCGCACTCTTGCTGCCTCTAGTGAGTGGAACGAGCCGGCGCTGCTCGCTCGTTTTCTGGAGGGACTCCACGCAGTGGTTAAGGATGAGATTCTCTCCCGGGAGGTTCCTTCAGATGTGGACTCTTTGATTGCTCTCGCCATCCGCATAGAACGACGGGTAGATCTTCGTCACCGGGCTCGTGGAAGAGAGCTCGCATCAACGGTGTTTCCCTGCTCCGCATCGCAACCATCTCCCTCCTCTGGCTCAGAGACTGAGCCCATGCAGCTGGGAGGGATTCGCATCTCGACTAAGGAGAGGGAACGGAGGATCACCAACCGCCTGTGCCTCTATTGCGGAGTTGCTGGACATTTTGTTAATTCATGTCCAGTAAAAGCCAGAGCTCATCAGTAAGCGGAGGGCTACAGGTGAGCGCAACTACTCAAGTCTCTCCATCAAAATCCTGTACTACTTTGTCGGTCCATCTACGCTGGACCGGTTCGGGTGCTACATGTAGTGCCTTGATAGACTCTGGGGCTGAGGGTTGTTTCATGGACGAAGCATGGGTTCGGAAACATGACATTCCTTTCAGAGAGTTAGAGAAGCCTACGCCCATGTTCGCCTTAGATGGTAGTCATCTTCCCAGTATCAGATTTGAGACACTACCTTTAACCCTCACAGTATCTGGTAACCACAGTGAGACTATTTCTTTTTTGATTTTTCGTTCACCGTTTACACCTGTTGTTTTGGGTCATCCCTGGCTAGTATGTCATAATCCTTCTATTAATTGGTCTAGTAATTCTATCCTATCCTGGAACGTTTCTTGTCATGTGAAGTGTTTAATGTCTGCCATCCCTCCCGTTTCTTCTGTCCCTACTTCTCAGGAGGAACCTGGCGATTTGACAGGAGTGCCGGAGGAATATCATGATCTGCGCACGGTCTTCAGTCGGTCCCGAGCCAACTCCCTTCCTCCTCACCGGTCGTATGATTGTAGTATTGATCTCCTTCCGGGGACCACTCCTCCTCGGGGTAGACTATACTCTCTGTCGGCTCCCGAACGTAAGGCTCTCGAGGATTATTTGTCTGTGTCTCTTGACGCCGGTACCATAGTGCCTTCTTCCTCTCCGGCCGGGGCGGGGTTCTTTTTGTTAAGAAGAAGGACGGTACTCTGCGCCCCTGCGTGGATTATCGAGGGCTGAATGACATAACGGTTAAGAATCGTTATCCGCTTCCCCTTATGTCATCAGCCTTCGAGATTCTGCAGGGAGCCAGGTGCTTTACTAAGTTGGACCTTCGTAACGCTTACCATCTCGTGCGCATCAGAGAGGGGGACGAGTGGAAAACGGCGTTTAACACTCCGTTAGGGCATTTTGAGTACCGGGTTCTGCCGTTTGGTCTCGCCAATGCGCCAGCTGTTTTTCAGGCATTAGTTAATGATGTTCTGAGAGACATGCTGAACATCTTTGTTTTTGTCTATCTTGACGATATCCTGATTTTTTCTCCGTCACTCGAGATTCATGTTCAGCACGTTCGACGTGTTCTACAGCGCCTTTTAGAGAATTGTCTCTACGTAAAGGCTGAGAAGTGCTCTTTTCATGTCTCCTCCGTTACTTTTCTCGGTTCCGTTATTTCCGCTGAAGGCATTCAGATGGATTCCGCTAAGGTCCAAGCTGTCAGTGATTGGCCCGTTCCAAGGTCACGTGTCGAGTTGCAGCGCTTTTTAGGTTTCGCTAATTTCTATCGGCGTTTCATTCGTAATTTCGGTCAAGTTGCTGCCCCTCTCACAGCTCTTACTTCTGTCAAGACGTGTTTTAAGTGGTCCGGTTCCGCCCAGGGAGCTTTTGATCTTCTAAAAGAACGTTTTACGTCCGCTCCTATCCTCGTTACTCCTGACGTCACTAGACAATTCATTGTCGAGGTTGACGCTTCAGAGGTAGGCGTGGGAGCCATTCTATCCCAGCGCTTCCAGTCTGACGATAAGGTTCATCCTTGCGCTTATTTTTCTCATCGCCTGTCGCCATCTGAGCGCAACTATGATGTGGGTAACCGTGAACTGCTCGCCATCCGCTTAGCCCTAGGCGAATGGCGACAGTGGTTGGAGGGGGCGACCGTTCCTTTTGTCGTTTGGACAGACCATAAGAACCTTGAGTACATCCGTTCTGCCAAACGACTTAATGCCCGTCAAGCTCGTTGGGCGTTGTTTTTCGCTCGTTTCGAGTTTGTGATTTCTTACCGTCCGGGTAGCAAGAACACCAAGCCTGATGCCTTATCCCGTCTGTTTAGTTCTTCTGTGGCTTCTACTGATCCCGAGGGGATTCTTCCTTATGGGCGTGTTGTCGGGTTAACAGTCTGGGGAATTGAAAGACAGATTAAGCAAGCACTCACGCACACTGCGTCGCCGCGCGCTTGTCCTAGTAACCTCCTTTTCGTTCCTGTTTCCACTCGTCTGGCTGTTCTTCAGTGGGCTCACTCTGCCAAGTTAGCTGGTCATCCCGGTGTTCGAGGCACTCTTGCGTCTATTCGCCAGCGCTTTTGGTGGCCGACTCAGGAGCGTGACACGCGCCGTTTCGTGGCTGCTTGTTCGGACTGCGCGCAGACTAAGTCGGGTAACTCTCCTCCTGCCGGTCGTCTCAGACCGCTCCCCATTCCTTCTCGACCATGGTCTCACATCGCCCTAGACTTCATTACCGGTCTGCCTTTGTCTGCGGGGAAGACTGTGATTCTTACGGTTGTCGATAGGTTCTCTAAGGCGGCACATTTCATTCCCCTCGCTAAACTTCCTTCCGCTAAGGAGACGGCACAAATCATTATCGAGAATGTATTCAGAATTCATGGCCTCCCGTTAGACGCCGTTTCAGACAGAGGCCCGCAATTCACGTCACAGTTTTGGAGGGAGTTCTGTCGTTTGATTGGTGCGTCCGTCAGTCTCTCTTCCGGGTTTCATCCCCAGTCTAACGGTCAAGCAGAGAGGGCCAATCAGACGATTGGTCGCATACTACGCAGCCTTTCTTTCAGAAACCCTGCGTCTTGGGCAGAACAGCTCCCCTGGGCAGAATACGCTCACAATTCGCTTCCTTCGTCTGCTACCGGGTTATCTCCGTTTCAGAGTAGTCTGGGTTACCAGCCTCCTCTGTTCTCATCCCAGCTTGCCGAGTCCAGCGTTCCCTCCGCTCAAGCGTTTGTCCAACGTTGTGAGCGCACCTGGAGGAGGGTGAGGTCTGCACTTTGCCGTTACAGGGCACAGACTGTGAGAGCCGCCAATAAACGCAGGATTAAGAGTCCAAGGTATTGTTGCGGCCAGAGAGTGTGGCTTTCCACTCGCAACCTTCCTCTTACGACAGCTTCTCGTAAGTTGACTCCGCGGTTCATTGGTCCGTTCCGTGTCTCCCAGGTCGTCAATCCTGTCGCTGTGCGACTGCTTCTTCCGCGACATCTTCGTCGCGTCCATCCTGTCTTCCATGTCTCCTGTGTCAAGCCCTTTCTTCGCACTCCCGTTCGTCTTCCCTCCCCCTCCCGTCCTTGTCGAGAGCGCACCTATTTACAAGGTACATAAGATCATGGACATGCGTTCTCGGGGACGGGGTCACCAATACTTAGTGGATTGGGAGGGTTACGGTCCTGAGGAGAGGAGTTGGGTTCCGTCTCGGGACGTGCTGGACCGTTCACTCATTGATGATTTCCTCCGTTGCCGCCAGGATTCCTCCTCGAGTGCGCCAGGAGGCGCTCGGTGAGTGGGGGGTACTGTCATGTTTTGTCATTGATTATCATGCCTTGTCCCTGTTCTTCTCCTTCTATTCGTTTCCCTCTGCTGGTCTTATTAGGTTCTTTCCCTCTTTCTATCCCTCTCTCTCCCCCTCCCTCTCTCACTCTCCCGCTCTCTCTTCTCTCTATCGTTCCGTTCCTGCTCCCAGCTGTTCCTATTCCCCTAATCAATCATTTAGTCTTCCCACACCTGTTCCCGATCCTTTTCCCTGATTAGAGTCCCTATTTCTCTCCTTGTTATTCGTTTCTGCCCTGTCGGTTCCTTGTCTAGAATTCACCGTGCTGTGTTTGTGTATCGCCCTGTCGTGTCGTGTTTTCCTCAGATGCTGCGTGGTGAGCAGGTGTCTGAGTCTGTTTGGTTCAAGTGCCTTCCCGAGGCAACCTGCTGTTCACCTGCTGTTCAAGATCGAGTCTCCAGTTTGTCCTCGTCATTTCGAGTGAAAGTTGTGTTTTTTGATTGTATTTACTTTACTGGATTAAAGACTCTGTTTTCGCCAAGTCGCTTTTGGGTCCTCTTTCACCTGCATGACATGGAGGGGGTAAGATATAAACACAGGGAAGGGAATGGAGGGGGTAAGAGGTATAAACAGGGAAGGGAATGGAGGGGGTAAGAGGTATAACAGAGAAGGGAATGGAGGGGGTTAGAGGTATAAACAGGAAAGGGAGGGGGTAAGAGGTATAAAGGGTCAGAGCTCTGTTCTCTCTAAGCAGCAACTAAAATGACAAACATTAAATAAAATAAAATATCACCACAGACAGAAAGTAACAGTCTAACCACTAGGCTACAGGGTAGCCTAGTGGTTAGAGTGTTGGACTAGTAACCGAAAGGTTGCAAGTTTGAATCCCCTAGCTGACAAGGTACAAATCTGTCGTTCTGCCCCTGAACAGGCGGTTAACCCACTGTTCCTAGGCCGTCATTGAAAATAAGAATTTGTTCTTAACTGACTTGCCTAGTAAAATAAATAAATAAAAATGTGGGCTATGGTTTTAGTGTCAATGCCGCCAGTCCACAGGTTTGAGCTGTTTCAACATTTGATACAAGTACAGTGGGGCAAAAAAGTAATTAGTCAGCCACCAATTGTTCAAGTTCTCTCACTTAAAAAGATGAGAGGCCTGTAATTGTCATCATAGGTGCACTTCTACTATGACAGACAAAATCAGAAGAAAAACCCCCAGAAAATCACAATGTTTGTTATGAATTTGTTATGAATTTAATTACATATTGTGGTGGAAAATAAGTATTTGGTCAATAACAAAAGTTTATCTCAATACTTTGTTATATACCCTTTGTTGGCAATGACCGAGGTCAAATGTTTTCTGTAAGTCTTCACAAGGTTTTCACACACTGTTGCTGGTATTTTGGCCCATTCCTCCATGCAGATCTCCTCTAGAGCAGTGATGTTTTGGGGCTGTTGCTGGGCAACACAGACTTTCAACTCCCTCCAAAGATTTTCTATGGGGTTGAGATCTGGAGACTGGCTAGGCCACTCCAGGACCTTGAAATGCTTCTTACGAAGCCAATCCTTGGTTGCCCGGGCGGTGTGTTTGGGATCATTGTCATGCTGAAAGACCCAGCCACATTTCATCTTCAATGCCCTTGCTGATGGAAGGAGGTTTTCACTCAAAATCTCACGATACATGGCCCCATTCATTATTTCCTTTACACGGATCAGTCGTCCTGGTCCCTTTGCAGAAAAACAGCCCCAAAGCATGATGTTTCCACCCCCATGCCTCACAGTAGGTATGGTGTTCTTTGGATGCAACTCAGCATTGTTTGTCTTCCAAACACGACGAGTTGAGTTTTTACCAAAAAGTGATATTTTGGTTTCATCTGACCATATGACATTCTCCCAATCTTCTTCTGGATCAGCCAAATCAGCCTCTAGCAAACTTCAGACGGGCCTGGACATGTACTGGCTTAAGCAGGGGGACACGTCTGGCACTGCAGGATTTGAGTCCCTGGCGGCATAGTGTGTTACTGATGGTAGGCTTTGTTACTTTGGTCCCAGCTCTCTGCAGGTCATTCACTAGGTCCCCCTGTGTGGTTCTGGGATTTTTGCTCACCGTTCTTGTGATCATTTTGACCCCACAGGGTGAGATCTTGCGTGGAGCCCCAGATCGAGGGAGAATATCCGTTGTCTTGTATGTCTCCCATTTCCTAATAATTGCTCCCACAGTTGATTTCTTCAAACCAAGCTGCTTACCTATTGCAGATTCAGTCTTCCCAGCCTGGTGCAGGTCTACAATTTTGTTTCTGGTGTCCTTTGACAGCTCTTTGGTCTTGGCCATAGTGGAGTTTGGAGTGTGACTGTTTGAGGTTGTGGACAGGTGTCTTTTATACTGATAACAAGTTCAAACAGGTGCCATTAATACTGGTAACGAGTGAAGGGCAGAAGAGCCTCTTAAAGAAGAAGTTACAGGTCTGTGAGAGCCAGAAATCTTGCTTGTTTGTAGGTGACCAAATACTTATTTTCCACCATCATTTGCAAATAAATTCATTAAAAATCGTACAATGTGATTTTCTGGATTTTTTTCCCTCATTTTGTCTGTCACAGTTGACGTGTACCTATGATGAAAATGACAGGCCTCTCTCATCTTTTTAAGTGGGAGAACTTGCACCATTGGTGGCTGACTAAATACTTTTTTGCCTCACTGTATAAGTATCAAAATATAGGAAAACACATCACCACTATAACACACACAAACTACACATCACCACTATAACACACACAAACTACACATCACCACTATAACACACACAAACTACACATCACCACTATAACACACACAAACTACACATCACCACTATAACACACACAAACTACACATCACCACTATAACACACACAAACTACACATCACCACTATAACACACACAAACTACACATCACCACTATAACACACACAAACTACACATCACCTCTATAACACACACAAACTACACATCACCACTATAACACACACAAACTACACATCACCACTATAACACACACAAACTACACATCACCACTATAACACACACAAACTACACATCACCACTATAACACACACAAACTACACATCACCACTATAACACACACAAACTACACATCACCACTATAACACACACAAACTACACATCACCACTATAACACACACAAACTACACATCACCACTATAACACACAAACTACACATCACCACTATAACACACACAAACTACACATCACCACTATAACACACACAAACTACACATCACCACTATAACACACACAAACTACACATCACCACTATAACACACACAAACTACACATCACCACTATAACACACACAAACTACACATCACCACTATAACACACACAAACTACACATCACCACTATAACACACACAAACTACACATCACCACTATAACACACACAAACTACACATCACCACTATAACACACACAAACTACACATCACCACTATAACACACACAAACTACACATCACCACTATAACACACACAAACTACACATCACCACTATAACACACACAAACTACACATCACCACTATAACACACACAAACTACACATCACCACTATAACACACACAAACTACACATCACCACTATAACACACACAAACTACACATCACCACTATAACACACACAAACTACACATCACCACTATAACACACACAAACTACACATCACCACTATAACACACACAAACTACACATCACCACTATAACACACACAAACTACACATCACCACTATAACACACACAAACTACACATCACCACTATAACACACACAAACTACACATCACCACTATAACACACACAAACTACACATCACCTGCACTCATTGAAATGCATGAACACACACACACACAAACATTATACACGCATACACACACTTGGCTTCAATACATATAGCTAGTAAGTCTACTTGTTGCTCATCCCACACAGAAACACAGACACACAAAAACACAGACACACAGAAACATAGACATTGACAAATAACAGTGCTTCCCTTCGCTGGATTTGAGAGCCTTTTCTCTCTCAGCATCTCTGACATACTTCCCCTGGACCACTGAAGCACCGGAATTGACGGAAAGACCAATAACGGGTGGGCTTCCATCGGTTGTCTGCTCAAGGGGCTCGGCCTCGACTGAGTCGCCGTGTGTGGTGTCTGTGGTGTATGTGGTATCTGTGGTGTCTGTGCTGTCTGCGCCGTCTGTGCTGTCTGTGATGTCTCTGCTGTCTGCAGATTCGCTGACTGAGACGCTCTCCGGCTCAGGTGTCAAAAAGTAGTCGCCAATAAGTTGATGCCACTTTTCTTCTTTACCAGCTCCCAGCACAACCTTATTATAAAAAAATCTAGCGATTTCTCTCTTAAGCTAGGTAAGGGTGTAGACAGTAGTGACAGTGTGTTTCTCTCCCGGGAATCCATCGATGCAGTAGAATGCTAAGCTAGGTAAGGGTGTAGGTAGTAGTGACAGTGTGTTTCTCTCCCGGGAATCCATCGATGCAGTAGAATGCTAAGCTAGGTAAGGGTGTAGACAGTAGTGACAGTGTGTCTATAGGTTTTTCACAGATCCAAAGAGCGGAGAGATAATAGCGTAGCCTGAGATAAAATTGTTTGTTGTCTCCCAGATAATACATTACAGTAGCTTTGATTGGGCAAACATCCGGTTGAATAACCTGTTGTGATTGGGCAATCATACGGTTGAATAACCTGTTGCAGCTTGATTCAAAATATATAGCTAGCTAGCTAGGACTACTGCTCTCTGTCTGTTTAATCAACAGTGATACATACAGCTGCTAGCTAGCTAGTTTGTAATTCCTTTATAATTAGGGAAAGGTTTCGATAACGCAGATAAATGAAAGCCTGATGTGAAGCGTTGCAAGCTGGCATGCACCGAACCCATGAGCTTAAAAAATATATTAATACTCTGAATTTGTCATTAAGACATATTATGAAACCAAAGACAATGTTTTGTTAAAACCAGCAAAAAAATAAAACCTAAACGTTTACAGAAAACACCATTTATATGCAAATTTTGCCTTCTGACTGATTATGAGCATGGCAAAAATGTGGAATAAATGAAGGAATATGTTCAGAATGTTCTGTAGTTTGTCTCTCAGGCAGGGAACAGGACCGGTGAGGATGGCTGTAAGAGTGAGTCAACAGGATGTGTTGTGGCTGTGACTGTGCTTTCTCTCCTCACGGCACAAACAGCTGCACCGTGTCACGTTGTATAATTCTTTCTGTTCGCTGACATCTACCACTCTCACCAACAAACAAAAGACACACACACACACACACACACACACACACACACACACACACACACACACACACACACACACACACACACACACACACACACACACACACACACACACACACACACACACACACACACACACACACACACACACACACACACACACACACACCTTAAATAGCTGTCAGGGACACTCATCCTAACTTTCTTTCACAAGCAGTCACAGGATAGTAATAATTATGTCACTGTCATCCTTACTGTAATTAATGTGAATCACACTGCTGCTCTCTCATCTAACTATTTGCGCTTTTACAAATGGTGGCTGTTGTGGATGAGCTGTTCACAAATGTTGATGTGAATTTTAACCGAATAACGGTTGATTTTAAGGCTTTTTTGCTGCCTGTCAATCATTGTGTTCGAAACCAGTGGACAGAGTGTGAAAAATGCGCTCTTGCAACAGCTGCTTAGTGCTGATCCCAGCCTATAGCTGCTTAGTACTGATCCCAGTCTATAGCTGTTAGTACTGATCCCAGCCTATAGCTGTTAGTGCTGATCCCAGTCTATAGCTGCTGATTACTGATCCCAGTCTATAGCTGCTGATTACTGATCCCAGTCTATAGCTGCTGATTACTGATCCCAGTCTATAGCTGCTGATTACTGATCCCAGTCTATAGCTGCTGATTACTGATCCCAGTCTATAGCTGCTGATTACGGATCCCAGCCTATAGCTGCTGATTACTGATCCCAGCCTATAGCTGTTAGTGCTGATCCCAGTCTATAGCTGTTAGTGCTGATCCCAGCCTATAGCTGTTAGTACTGATCCCAGCCTATAGCTGTTAGTGCTGATCCCAGCCTATAGCTGTTAGTACTGATCCCAGCCTATAACTGTTAGTGCTGATCCCAGTCTATAGCTGCTTAGTACTGATCCCAGCCTATAGCTGTTAGTGCTGATCCCAGCCTATAGCTGTTAGTGCTGATCCCAGCCTATAGCTGCTAGTACTGATCCCAGCCTATAGCTGTTAGTGCTGATCCCAGCCTATAGCTGTTAGTGCTGATCCCAGCCTATAGCTGCTTTGTACTGATCCCAGCCTATAGCTGTTAGTGCTGATCCCAGTCTATAGCTGTTAGTGCTGATCCCAGTCTATAGCTGTTAGTGCTGATCCCAGCCTATAGCTGTTAGTACTGATCCCAGCCTATAGCTGTTAGTACTGATCCCAGCCTATAGCTGTTAGTACTGATCCCAGCCTATAGCTGTTAGTGCTGATCCCAGTCTATAGCTGCTGATTACTGATCCCAGCCTATAGCTGCTGATTACTGATCCCAGTCTATAGCTGCTGATTACTGATCCCAGTCTATAGCTGCTTAGTACTGATCCCAGTCTATAGCTGTTAGTACTGATCCCAGCCTATAGCTGTTAGTACTGATCCCAGTCTATAGCTGTTAGTACTGATCCCAGTCTATAGCTGTTAGTGCTGATCCCAGTCTATAGCTGTTAGTATTGATCCCAGCCTATAGCTGTTAGTGCTGATCCCAGCCTATAGCTGTTAGTACTGATCCCAGCCTATAGCTGTTAGTGCTGATCCCAGCCTATAAATCAAATCAAATCAAATTTATTTATATAGCCCTTCGTACATCAGATGATATCTCAAAGTGCTGTACAGAAACCCAGCCTAAAACCCCAAACAGCAAACAAAAACAAAAAGCACGGTGGCTAGGAAAAACTCCCTAGAAAGGCCAAAACCTAGGAAGAAACCTAGAGAGGAACCAGGCTATGTGGGGTGGCCAGTCCTCTTCTGGTTGTGCCAGGTAGAGATTATAACAGAACATGACCAAGATGTTCAAATGTTCATAAATGACCAGCATGGTCGAATAATAATAAGGCAGAACAGTTGAAACTGGAGCAGCAGCACAGTCAGGTGGACTGGGGACAGCAAGGAGCCATCATGTCAGGTAGTCCTGGGGCACGGTCCTAAGGCTCAGGTCCTCCGAGAGAGAGAAAGAAAGAGAGAATTAGAGAGAGCATATGTGGGGTGGCCAGTCCTCTTCTGGCTGTGCCGGGTGGAGATTATAACAGAACGTGGCCAAGATGTTCAAATGTTCATAAATGACCAGCATGGTTGAATAATAGTAAGGCAGAACAGTTGAAACTGGAGCAGCAGCATGGCCAGGTGGACTGGGGACGGCAAGGAGTCATCATGTCAGGTAGTCCTGGGGCACGGTCCTAGGGCTCAGGTCAGTTGAAACTGGAGCAGCAGCATGGCCAGGTGGACTGGGGACAGCAAGGAGTCATCATGTCAGGTAGTCCTGGGGCATGGTCCTAGGGCTCAGGTCCTCCGAGAGAGAGAAAGATAGAGAGAAGGAGAGAATTAGAGAACGCACACTTAGATTCACACAGGACACCGAATAGGACAGGAGAAGTACTCCAGATATAACAAACTGACCCTAGCCCCCCGACACATAAACTACTGCAGCATAAATACTGGAGGCTGAGACAGTACTGATCCCAGCCTATAGCTGCTTTGTACTGATCCCAGCCTATAGCTGCTTTGTACTGATCCCAGCCTATAGCTGTTAGTGCTGATCCCAGCCTATAGCTGTTAGTACTGATCCCAGCCTATAGCTGTTAGTACTGATCCCAGCCTACAGCTGCTTTGTACTGATCCCAGCCTATAGCTGTTAGTGCTGATCCCAGTCTATAGCTTTTAGTGCTGATCCCAGCCTATAGCTGTTAGTACTGATCCCAGCCTATAGCTGTTAGTACTGATCCTAGTCTATAGCTGCTTAGTACTGATCCCAGCCTATAGCTGTTAGTGCTGATCCCAGCCTATAGCTGTTAGTGCTGATCCCAGCCTATAGCTGTTAGTACTGATCCCAGCCTATAGCTGTTAGTACTGATCCCAGCCTATAGCTGCTTTGTACTGATCCCAGCCTATAGCTGCTTTGTACTGATCCCAGCCTATAGCTGTTGGTGCTGATCCCAGCCTATAGCTGCTTTGTACTGATCCCAGCCTATAGCTGTTAGTGCTGATCCCAGTCTATAGCTGTTAGTGCTGATCCCAGCCTATAGCTGTTAGTGCTAGATCTAGAACTAAATGTATTACTTAAATGTAATGTTAAATGTAGGTACCCTTTTCCCCCACCTGTTTTGTGGTCTTAGATCAGTGTTTCTTGGTCCTGGTCCTGTAGTAGTCCTAGCTCTAGAGCAGTGTTTCCTGGTCCTGGTCCTGTAGTAGTCCTAGCCCTAGGGCAGTGTTTCCTGGTCCTGTAGTAGTCCTAGCCCCAGAGCAGTGTTTCCTGGTCCTGTAGTAGTCCTAGCCCTAGAGCAGTGTTTCTTGGTCCTGGTCCTGTAGTAGTCCTAGCCTCAGAGCAGTGTTTCCTGGTCCTGTAGTAGTCCTAGCCCTAGTGCAGTGTTTCCTGGTCCTGTAGTAGTCCTAGCCCTAGAGCAGTGTTTCCTGGTCCTGTAGTAGTCCTAGCCCTAGTGCAGTGTTTCCTGGTCTTGTAGTAGTCCTAGCCCTAGTGCAGTGTTTCCTGGTCCTGTAGTAGTCCTAGCCCTAGAGCAGTGTTTCCTGGTCCTGTAGTAGTCCTAGCCCTAGAGCAGTGTTTCCTGGTCTTGTAGTAGTTCTAGATCTGGAGCAGTGTTTCCTGGTCCTGTAGTAGTCCTAGCCCTAGAGCAGTGTTTCCTGGTCCTGTAGTAGTCCTAGCTCTGGAGCAGTGTTTCCTGGTCCTGTAGTAGTCCTAGCCCTAGAGCAGTGTTTCCTGGTCCTGTAGTAGTCCTAGCTCTAGAGCAGTGTTTCCTGGTCCTGTAGTAGTCCTAGCCCTAGAGCAGTGTTTCCTGGTCCTGTAGTAGTCCTAGCCCTATAGCAGTGTTTCCTGGTCCTGTAGTAGTCCTAGCCCTATAGCAGTGTTTCCTGGTACTGTAGTAGTCCTAGCCCTATAGCAGTGTTTCCTGATACTGTAGTAGTCCTAGCTCTAGAGCAGTGTTTACTGGTACTGTAGTAGTCCTAGCCCTAGTAGTAGTCCTAACACTAGCTGTCTAGAGAGAGATGGACAGCCCTGACAACACTAGCTGGCTAGAGAGAGATGGACAGCCCTGACAACACTAGCTGGCTAGAGAGAGATGGACGGCCCTGACAACACTAGCTGGCTAGAGAGTGAGATGGGCAGCCCTGACACTGGGGGGAAAGCTCAAACCTTTTCTGCTTTGAAAGATGTGCAAAGTTTCTAGTAGTACACTTTGTTACTTATTTCATCCAGAAAAGGCAACTATAAGTTAATTTACAATAAAGTAATACAATTGCCTGAATATTGATGTTTCCACAACTGGATTACTTATATAAAATATATGGAATTGTTTTAAAAAGGTCATACCAATAATGCAGTTTTTTAGATTTAGAATTTAAAGATCTCTTGATGTATAAAAAAAAATATCTATAAAAAATGTTTGAGAAAGAAATATTTGGGCTTTGCAAACACATTGAATGACCGATTCACGACATGGAACAACAGACAGACCCACCAAAACATCTACCGGAAGTTTGTTTCTGAAGTGCTTCCGGGTTGGAGCGAGTGGTCGCATCGGCACTTCGCTACCGCGGGTAGTATAACTTTTTCATTACATTTCATTATATTTCATTATAGCACAACGGTTTGATTTGTCTAATCTTAGCAATTTCTTCTCAGCTAGCTACATAGCCGTCTTTGTATCAAAGATAATTGCGTAATTATCGTATTTCGCCGTCCTAACGTAGTCTTCACTAGCCAGCTAGCTAACGTCCACTGATTAGCTGCACTGGGAAAACTATTACACTCAACTGAACGACTTGATTAGTGTAGTGTTAGCTAGCTACATAGCTGTCTTTGCTGTCTTCGTATCTTCGTATCCAAGATAATTGTGTTGTTTAGGTTTAGAGTGTGTAGTCTTAGAGTGATTATCTTAATTTACCGAGGTTAGCTAGCCAGCTATTTGTCGTCCTTAACATAGGAGACTCTGCTAGCTAGCCAACGCTAGCCAACGTCTTCTGAATAGAACTCAACAACCCGGTCGCATTCACAGGTAGTATCACATTTTCACTTCATTTCATTACAGTACAACGGTTTGATTTGTTTGATCGTAGCTAGCTACATAGCTAGCTACATAGCCGTCTTTGTATCAAAGATAATTGTGTAGTCTAGAGCGATTTTCTAGGTTAGCTAGCCAGCCATTGTCGTTCTTTTAACGCAATGTAACGTAAACAACACTGCTAGCTAGCCAGCTAGCCCCCGAATAGCAACACTGCAGAAACTATTACACTCAACAGAACGACTTGATTAGTGTAGTGTCAACAACGCACCCACTGCCAGCTAGCCTACTTCAGCAGTACTGTATCATTTTAATCATTTTAGTCAATAAGATTCTTGCTACGTAGCTTAACTTTCTGAACATTCGAGACGTGTAGTCCACTTGTCATTCCAATCTCCTTTGCATTAGCGTAGCCTCTTCTGTAGCCTGTCAACTATGTGTCTGTTTATCCCTGTTCTCTCCTCTCTGCACAGACCATACAAACGCGCCACACCGCGTGGCCGCGGCCACCCTACTCTGGTGGTCCCAGCGCGCACGTCCCACGTGGAGTTCCAGGTCTCCGGTAGCCTCTGGAACTGCCAATCTGCGGTCAACAAGGCAGAGTTCATCTCAGCCTATGCCTCCCTCCAGTCCCTCGACTTCTTGGCACTGACGGAAACATGGATCACCACAGACAACACTGCTACTCCTACTGCTCTCTCTTCGTCCGCCCACGTGTTCTCGCACACCCCGAGAGTTTCTGGTCAGCGGGGTGGTGGCACCGGGATCCTCATCTCTCCCAAGTGGTCATTCTCTCTTTCTCCCCTTACCCATCTGTCTATCGCCTCCTTTGAATTCCATGCTGTCACAGTTACCAGCCCTTTCAAGCTTAACATCCTTATCATTTATCGCCCTCCAGGTTCCCTCGGAGAGTTCATCAATGAGCTTGATGCCTTGATAAGCTCCTTTCCTGAGGACGGCTCACCTCTCACAGTTCTGGGCGACTTTAACCTCCCCACGTCTACCTTTGACTCTTTCCTCTCTGCCTCCTTCTTTCCACTCCTCTCCTCTTTTGACCTCACCCTCTCACCTTCCCCCCCTACTCACAAGGCAGGCAATACGCTCGACCTCATCTTTACTAGATGCTGTTCTTCCACTAACCTCATTGCAACTCCCCTCCAAGTCTCCGACCACTACCTTGTATCCTTTTCCCTCTCGCTCTCATCCAACACCTCCCACACTGCCCCTACTCGGATGGTATCGCGCCGACCCAACCTTCGCTCTCTCTCCCCCGCTACTTTCTCCTCTTCCATCCTATCATCTCTTCCCTCCGCTCAAACCTTCTCCAACCTATCTCCTGATTCTGCCTCCTCAACCCTCCTCTCCTCCCTCTCTGCATCCTTTGACTCTCTATGTCCCCTATCCTCCAGGCCGGCTCGGTCCTCCCCTCCCGCTCCGTGGCTCGATGACTCATTGCGAGCTCACAGAACAGGGCTCCGGGCAGCCGAGCGGAAATGGAGGAAAACTCGCCTCCCTGCGGACCTGGCATCCTTTCACTCCCTCCTCTCTACATTTTCCTCCTCTGTCTCTGCCGCTAAAGCCACTTTCTACCACGCTAAATTCCAAGCATCTGCCTCTAACCCTAGGAAGCTCTTTGCCACCTTCTCCTCCCTCCTGAATCCTCCTCCCCCTCCCCCCTCCTCCCTCTCTGCAGATGACTTCGTCAACCATTTTGAAAAGAAGGTCGACGACATCCGATCCTCGTTTGCTAAGTCAAACGACACCGCTGGTTCTGCTCACACTGCCCTACCCTGTGCTCTGACCTCTTTCTCCCCTCTCTCTCCAGATGAAATCTCGCGTCTTGTGACGGCCGGCCGCCCAACAACCTGCCCGCTTGACCCTATCCCCTCCTCTCTTCTCCAGACCATTTCCGGAGACCTTCTCCCTTACCTCACCTCGCTCATCAACTCATCCCTGACCGCTGGCTACGTCCCTTCCGTCTTCAAGAGAGCGAGAGTTGCACCCCTTCTGAAAAAACCTACACTCGATCCCTCCGATGTCAACAATTACAGACCAGTATCCCTTCTTTCTTTTCTCTCCAAAACTCTTGAACGTGCCGTCCTTGGCCAGCTCTCCCGCTATCTCTCTCTGAATGACCTTCTTGATCCAAATCAGTCAGGTTTCAAGACTAGTCATTCAACTGAGACTGCTCTCCTCTGTATCACGGAGGCGCTCCGCACTGCTAAAGCTAACTCTCTCTCCTCTGCTCTAATCCTTCTAGATCTATCGGCTGCCTTCGATACTGTGAACCATCAGATCCTCCTCTCCACCCTCTCCGAGTTGGGCATTTCCGGCGCGGCCCACGCTTGGATTGCGTCCTACCGGACAGGCCGCTCCTACCAGGTGGCGTGGCGAGAATCTGTCTCCTCACCACGCGCTCTCACCACTGGTGTCCCGCAGGGCTCTGTTCTTGGCCCTCTCCTATTCTCGCTATACACCAAGTCACTTGGCTCTGTCATAACCTCACATGGTCTCTCCTATCATTGCTATGCAGACGACACACAATTAATCTTCTCCTTTCCCCCTTCTGACGACCAGGTGGTGAATCGCATCTCTGCATGTCTGGCAGACATATCAGTGTGGATGACGGATCACCACCTCAAGCTGAACCTCGGCAAGACGGAGCTGCTCTTCCTCCCGGGGAAGGACTGCCCGTTCCATGATCTCGCCATCACAGTTGACAACTCCATTGTGTCCTCCTCCCAGAGCGCCAAGAACCTTGGCGTGATCCTGGACAACACCCTGTCGTTCTCAACCAACATCAAGGCGGTGGCCCGTTCCTGTAGGTTCATGCTCTACAACATCCGCAGAGTACGACCCTGCCTCACACAGGAAGCGGCGCAGGTCCTAATCCAGGCACTTGTCATCTCCCGTCTGGATTACTGCAACTCGCTGTTGGCTGGGCTCCCTGCCTGTGCCATTAAACCCCTTCAACTCATCCAGAACGCCGCAGCCCGTCTGGTGTTCAACCTTCCCAAGTTCTCTCACGTCACCCCGCTCCTCCGTTCTCTCCACTGGCTTCCAGTTGAAGCTCGCATCCGCTACAAGACCATGGTGCTTGCCTACGGAGCTGTGAGGGGAACGGCACCTCAGTACCTCCAGGCTCTGATCAGGCCCTACACCCAAACAAGGGCACTGCGTTCATCCACCTCTGGCCTGCTCGCCTCCCTACCACTGAGGAAGTACAGCTCCCGCTCAGCCCAGTCAAAACTGTTCGCTGCGCTGGCCCCCCAATGGTGGAACAAACTCCCTCATGACGCCAGGACAGCGGAGTCAATCACCACCTTCCGGAGCCACCTGAAACCCCACCTCTTTAAGGAATACCTAGGATAGGATAAGTAATCCCTCTCACCCCCCCTTTAAGATTTAGATGCACTATTGTAAAGTGACTGTTCCACTGGATGTCATAAGGTGAATGCACCAATTTGTAAGTCGCTCTGGATAAGAGCGTCTGCTAAATGTCTTAAATGTAAATGTAAATGTAAAAGTGTCTGTGCCATATCTGAGAGATAAAAGAAAAATCAGGAAACGTATATTTACCGCGTATTTTAGGCAGTAAACAGTCTCCTGTACACTGTATACTTCCATTCATTTTTTTCAACTGGTACCTGGGGACCTTCAGACGAGTCTTGTGAGGCCTGTGGGAACAAAAACCGACAACACCATCGTCTTTTCATAGAGAGGTTTTAATAGTCTGGCCAAAACCATTCAGACGCTACAGACGATTTTGTGAGAAAAGCGATTTTCAGGATGTCTCATGGTCTGAAGTGCGACATCGGCGGTTGCGGTGGTTTGAGACACATACAATTTTTATTTGATTTTTTAAATTCTTATTCGATTTCTGTGGGGGCGGAGACATCGGCCTTAGGCTAAATTATTTCCTTGCAGTGTGTTTATGACATACATTCCACATACATTCTTCCACAACAATAATATTATTTTTGACCTTTGTTTAACTAGGCAAGTCAGTTAAGAACACATTTTTATTTACAATGACAGCCTAGGAACAGTGGGTTAACTGCCTTGTTCAGGGGCAGAACAACAGATTTGTATCTTGTCAGCTCAGGGATTTGAACTTGCAACCTTTCAGTTACTAGTCCAACTACCTAACCACTAGGCTACTGTGCCGCCCCAGGGTAGCCTAGACTACACATCGCAAGTCTTTTGAAGTATTAAGTAGTAAGTAACAGATGAGACAATACCAACAGTATTAATCAACACAGCAGGTAACTGTCCTCATGTATACACAGTCATGTTTGTTGTCCCAAGTTGTCCCAACACTGAATCCTCATCATCATCACTCAAGTGTTCATCGCCATCATCATCATCCCAAAAAAACCTCAGCGATGATAGACAGTGGGGCTGTAGCATGTCTCACGTCAGTAATGGGCAGAGCAGAAAACACGTATTCAGATAAGTTAAGGGAATTGCGCTGAGAATGTTGTTGGTGATTTTGTCAAGGTTACCCTCATTGGCTGATGTGAAATATACAGAGACAATGCCATGATCACCTGTGTGCTCCATCTCAAGTGAAAGGTCATGTACTGTCTTTCTCAGGTACTGCCTGTGCTCTTCACTGACCAGCCATTCTTGGTTGAAAATGCCTTCCTGCATGGCTTTCCAAAGGACTTGAGTTGCCCTCACATACGGTTGAAAATGCCTTCCTGCATGGCTTTCCAAAGGACTTGAGTTGCCCTCACATACGGTTGAAAATGCCTTCCTGCATGGCTTTCCAAAGGACTTGAGTTGCCCTCACATACGGTTGAAAATGCCTTCCTGCATAGCTTTCCAAAAGACTTGAGTTGCCCTCACATACGGTTGAAAATGCCTTCCTGCATGGCTTTCCAAAGGACTTGAGTTGCCCTCACATACGTCCTCGCAGTCGCATGAGAGTCGCACAATTGTCACAGCAGTCATGTTCGGGTGCTATTTGTTGGCGATGGCTGAAGAGCTGTAACAGTTTCACCCGCCTGCAGCTGGTGCTGTTTGACACATGACTCATCTTCAAGGCTGTGATTATGTGGAGTTTTATGTGCCCCTAGTGTCACTGAGTTTGTTTTCCAGTCTGTCCTCAGTCTGATCCTGCTGGATGCGCAGAAAAATCCTGTTGCACGGCAAAATAACAATCTTAAATTATCTTACTGTATATGACAGTCCATGTGATCCCCGTTAACTCCATCTGTGAGCAACCATGAAAACGTGTCTACAGGGTCAGACGGCACCAAGAACTGCCAGTCTGATGTTGACCCTGTCAGGACTGTTCTCCACCTCAACACATTGCTGCATGCCCAGTGTTCTCCACCTCAACACATTGCTGTATGCCCAGTGTTCTCCACCTCAACACATTGCTGTATACCCAGTGTTCTCCACCTCAACATATTGCTGTATGCCCAGTGGTCTCCACCTCAACACATTGCTGTATGCCCAGTGGTCTCCACCTCAACACATTGCTGTATGCCCAGTGTTCTCCACCTCAACACATTGCTGTATGCCCAGTGTTCTCCACCTCAACACATTGCTGTATGCCCAGTGTTCTCCACCTCAACACATTGCTGTATGCCCAGTGTTCTCCACCTCAACACATTGCTGTATGCCCAGTGTTCTCCACCTCAACACATTGCTGTATGCCCAGTGTTCTCCACCTCAACACATTGTTGCATGCCCAGTGTTCTCCACCTCAACACATTGCTGCATGCCCAGTGTTCTCCACCTCAACACATTGCTGTATGCCCAGTGTTCTCCACCTCAACACATTGCTTCATGCCCAGTGTTCTCCACCTCAAAATATTGCTTCATGCCCAGGTGCTTCATTAAGATCTGCCTTGTAGCCTTGGAAGCTGTAGCTGTGATGGCCCCCCTTGGCAGCAGCTAATGGGGATCCATAAAAAATACAAATACAAGAACTCTACCTGGTAGGAGAGACCGCAGCTCACCAACCATTCCACACCACTTCAATACAGGAACTGGACCTGGTAGGAGAGACCGCAGCTCACCAACCATTCCACACCACTTCAATACAGGAACTGGACCTGGTAGGAGAGACCGCAGCTCACCAACCATTCCACACCACTTCAATACAGGACCTGGACCTGGTAGGAGAGACCGCAGCTCACCAACCATTCCACACCACTTCAATACAGGAACTCTACCTGGTAGGAGAGACCGCAGCTCACCAACCATTCCACACCACTTCAATACAGGAACTGGACCTGGTAGGAGAGACCGCAGCTCACCAACCATTCCACACCACTTCAATACAGGAACTGGACCTGGTAGGAGAGACCGCAGCTCACCAACCATTCCACACCACTTAAATACAGGACCTGGACCTGGACCTGGTAGGAGAGACCGCAGCTCACCAACCATTCCACACCACTTAAATACATGACCTGGACCTGGACCTGGTAGGAGAGACCGCAGCTCACCAACCATTCCACACCACTTCAATACAGGAACTGGACCTGGTAGGAGAGACCGCAGCTCACCAACCATTCCACACCACTTAAATACAGGACCTGGACCTGGACCTGGTAGGAGAGACCGCAGCTCACCAACCATTCCACACCACTTCAATACAGGAACTGGACCTGGTAGGAGAGACCGCAGCTCACCAACCATTCCACACCACTTAAATACAGGACCTGGACCTGGTAGGAGAGACCGCAACTCACCAACCATTCCACACCACTTAAATACAGGAACTGAACCTGGTAGGAGAGACCGCAGCTCACCAACCATTCCACACCACTTCAATACAGGAACTGGACCTGGTAGGAGAGACCGCAGCTCACCAACCATTCCACACCACTTAAATACAGGACCTGGACCTGGACCTGGTAGGAGAGACCGCAGCTCACCAACCATTCCACACCACTTCAATACAGGAACTGGACCTGGTAGGAGAGACCGCAGCTCACCAACCATTCCACACCACTTAAATACAGGACCTGGACCTGGTAGGAGAGACCGCAACTCACCAACCATTCCACACCACTTAAATACAGGAACTGAACCTGGTAGGAGAGACCGCAGCTCACCAACCATTCCACACCACTTAAATACATGACATGGACCTGGACCTGGTAGGAGAGACCGCAGCTCACCGACCATTCCACACCACTTAAATACAGGAACTGGACCTGGTAGGAGAGACCGCAGCTCACCAACCATTCCACACCACTTCAATACAGGAACTGGACCTGGTAGGAGAGCCCGCAGCTCACCAACCATTCCACACCACTTAAATACATGACCTGGACCTGGACCTGGTAGGAGAGACCGCAGCTCACCGACCATTCCACACCACTTAAATACAGGAACTGGACCTGGTAGGAGAGACCGCAGCTCACCAACCATTCCACACCACTTCAATACAGGAACTGGACCTGGTAGGAGAGACCGCAGCTCACCAACCATTCCACACCACTTAAATACAGGAACTGGACCTGGTAGGAGAGACCGCAGCTCACCAACCATTCCACACCACTTAAATACAGGACCTGGACCTGGTAGGAGAGACCGCAGCTCACCAACCATTCCACACCACTTAAATACAGGAACTGGACCTGGACCTGGTAGGAGAGACCGCAGCTCACCAACCATTCCACGCCACTTAAATACAGGACCTGGACCTGGACCTGGTAGGAGAGACCGCAGCTCACCAACCATTCCACACCACTTAAATACAGGACCTGGACCTGGACCTGGTAGGAGAGACCGCAGCTCACCAACCATTCCACACCACTTAAATACAGGAACTGGACCTGGTAGGAGAGACCGCAGCTCACCAACCATTCCACACCACTTAAATACAGGACCTGGACCTGGTAGGAGAGACCGCAGCTCACCAACCATTCCACACCACTTAAATACAGGAACTGGACCTGGACCTGGTAGGAGAGACCGCAGCTCACCAACCATTCCACACCACTTAAATACAGGAACTGGACCTGGACCTGGTAGGAGAGACCGCAGCTCACCAACCATTCCACACCACTTAAATACAGGACCTGGACCTGGACCTGGTAGGAGAGACCGCAGCTCACCAACCATTCCACACCACTTAAATACAGGACCTGGACCTGGTAGGAGAGACCGCAGCTCACCAACCATTCCACACCACTTAAATACAGGACCTGGACCTGGTAGGAGAGACCGCAGCTCACCAACCATTCCACGCCACTTAAATACAGGACCTGGACCTGGACCTGGTAGGAGAGACCGCAGCTCACCAACCATTCCACACCACTTAAATACAGGAACTGGACCTGGACCTGGTAGGAGAGACCGCAGCTCACCAACCATTCCACACCACTTAAATACAGGAACTGGACCTGGACCTGGTAGGAGAGACCGCAGCTCACCAACCATTCCACACCACTTAAATACAGGAACTGGACCTGGACCTGGTAGGAGAGACCGCAGCTCACCAACCATTCCACACCACTTAAATACAGGAACTGGACCTGGACCTGGTAGGTGAGACCGCAGCTCACCAACCATTCCACACCACTTAAATACAGGAACTGGACCTGGACCTGGTAGGAGAGACCGCAGCTCACCAACCATTCCACACCACTTAAATACAGGAACTGGACCTGGACCTGGTAGGAGAGACCGCAGCTCACCAACCATTCCACGCCACTTAAATACAGGACCTGGACCTGGACCTGGACCTGGTAGGAGAGACCACAGCTCACCGACCATTCCACACCACTTAAATACAGGAACTGGACCTGGTAGGAGAGACCGCAGCTCACCAACCATTCCACACCACTTCAATACAGGAACTGGACCTGGTAGGAGAGACCGCAGCTCACCAACCATTCCACACCACTTAAATACAGGAACTGGACCTGGTAGGAGAGACCGCAGCTCACCAACCATTCCACACCACTTAAATACAGGACCTGGACCTGGTAGGAGAGACCGCAGCTCACCAACCATTCCACACCACTTAAATACAGGAACTGGACCTGGACCTGGTAGGAGAGACCGCAGCTCACCAACCATTCCACGCCACTTAAATACAGGACCTGGACCTGGACCTGGACCTGGTAGGAGAGACCGCAGCTCACCAACCATTCCACACCACTTAAATACAGGACCTGGACCTGGACCTGGTAGGAGAGACCGCAGCTCACCAACCATTCCACACCACTTAAATACAGGAACTGGACCTGGTAGGAGAGACCGCAGCTCACCAACCATTCCACACCACTTAAATACAGGACCTGGACCTGGTAGGAGAGACCGCAGCTCACCAACCATTCCACACCACTTAAATACAGGAACTGGACCTGGACCTGGTAGGAGAGACCGCAGCTCACCAACCATTCCACACCACTTAAATACAGGAACTGGACCAGGACCTGGTAGGAGAGACCGCAGCTCACCAACCATTCCACACCACTTAAATACAGGACCTGGACCTGGACCTGGTAGGAGAGACCGCAGCTCACCAACCATTCCACACCACTTAAATACAGGACCTGGACCTGGTAGGAGAGACCGCAGCTCACCAACCATTCCACGCCACTGAAATACAGGACCTGGACCTGGACCTGGACCTGGTAGGAGAGACCGCAGCTCACCAACCATTCCACACCACTTAAATACAGGAACTGGACCTGGACCTGGTAGGAGAGACCGCAGCTCACCAACCATTCCACACCACTTAAATACAGGAACTGGTCCTGGACCTGGTAGGTGAGACCGCAGCTCACCAACCATTCCACACCACTTAAATACAGGAACTGGACCTGGAAGACCGCAGCTCACCAACCATTCCACACCACTTAAATACAGGAACTGGACCTGGACCTGGTAGGAGAGACCGCAGCTCACCAACCATTCCACGCCACTTAAATACAGGACCTGGACCTGGACCTGGTAGGAGAGACCGCAGCTCACCAACCATTCCACACCACTTAAATACAGGAACTGGACCTGGTAGGAGAGACCGCAGCTCACCAACCATTCCACACCACTTAAATACAGGACCTGGACCTGGTAGGAGAGACCGCAGCTCACCAACCATTCCACACCACTTAAATACAGGAACTGGACCTGGACCTGGTAGGAGAGACCGCAGCTCACCAACCATTCCACACCACTTAAATACAGGAACTGGACCTGGACCTGGTAGGAGAGACCGCAGCTCACCAACCATTCCACACCACTTAAATACAGGACCTGGACCTGGACCTGGTAGGAGAGACCGCAGCTCACCAACCATTCCACACCACTTAAATACAGGACCTGGACCTGGTAGGAGAGACCGCAGCTCACCAACCATTCCACACCACTTAAATACAGGACCTGGACCTGGTAGGAGAGACCGCAGCTCACCAACCATTCCACACCACTTAAATACAGGACCTGGACCTGGACCTGGTAGGAGAGACCGCAGCTCACCAACCATTCCACACCACTTAAATACAGGAACTGGACCTGGACCTGGTAGGAGAGACCGCAGCTCACCAACCATTCCACACCACTTAAATACAGGAACTGGACCTGGACCTGGTAGGAGAGACCGCAGCTCACCAACCATTCCACACCACTTAAATACAGGAACTGGACCTGGACCTGGTAGGAGAGACCGCAGCTCACCAACCATTCCACACCACTTAAATACAGGAACTGGACCTGGACCTGGTAGGTGAGACCGCAGCTCACCAACCATTCCACACCACTTAAATACAGGAACTGGACCTGGACCTGGTAGGAGAGACCGCAGCTCACCAACCATTCCACACCACTTAAATACAGGAACTGGACCTGGACCTGGTAGGAGAGACCGCAGCTCACCAACCATTCCACGCCACTTAAATACAGGACCTGGACCTGGACCTGGACCTGGTAGGAGAGACCACAGCTCACCGACCATTCCACACCACTTAAATACAGGAACTGGACCTGGTAGGAGAGACCGCAGCTCACCAACCATTCCACACCACTTCAATACAGGAACTGGACCTGGTAGGAGAGACCGCAGCTCACCAACCATTCCACACCACTTAAATACAGGAACTGGACCTGGTAGGAGAGACCGCAGCTCACCAACCATTCCACACCACTTAAATACAGGACCTGGACCTGGTAGGAGAGACCGCAGCTCACCAACCATTCCACACCACTTAAATACAGGAACTGGACCTGGACCTGGTAGGAGAGACCGCAGCTCACCAACCATTCCACGCCACTTAAATACAGGACCTGGACCTGGACCTGGACCTGGTAGGAGAGACCGCAGCTCACCAACCATTCCACACCACTTAAATACAGGACCTGGACCTGGACCTGGTAGGAGAGACCGCAGCTCACCAACCATTCCACACCACTTAAATACAGGAACTGGACCTGGTAGGAGAGACCGCAGCTCACCAACCATTCCACACCACTTAAATACAGGACCTGGACCTGGTAGGAGAGACCGCAGCTCACCAACCATTCCACACCACTTAAATACAGGAACTGGACCTGGACCTGGTAGGAGAGACCGCAGCTCACCAACCATTCCACACCACTTAAATACAGGAACTGGACCTGGACCTGGTAGGAGAGACCGCAGCTCACCAACCATTCCACACCACTTAAATACAGGACCTGGACCTGGACCTGGTAGGAGAGACCGCAGCTCACCAACCATTCCACACCACTTAAATACAGGACCTGGACCTGGTAGGAGAGACCGCAGCTCACCAACCATTCCACGCCACTGAAATACAGGACCTGGACCTGGACCTGGACCTGGTAGGAGAGACCGCAGCTCACCAACCATTCCACACCACTTAAATACAGGAACTGGACCTGGACCTGGTAGGAGAGACCGCAGCTCACCAACCATTCCACACCACTTAAATACAGGAACTGGACCTGGACCTGGTAGGTGAGACCGCAGCTCACCAACCATTCCACACCACTTAAATACAGGAACTGGACCTGGACCTGGTAGGAGAGACCGCAGCTCACCAACCATTCCACACCACTTAAATACAGGAACTGGACCTGGACCTGACCTCACCAACCATTCCACGGGACCTGGACCTGGACCTGGACCTGAGGAGAGACCACAGCTCACCAACCATTCCACACCACTTAAATACAGGAACTGGACCTGGACCTGGAACTGGACCTGGTAGGAGAGACCGCAGCTCACCAACCATTCCACACCACTTAAATACAGGAACTGGACCTGGTAGGAGAGACCGCAGCTCACCAACCATTCCACACCTGGACCTGGTAGGAGAGACCGCAGCTCACCAACCATTCCAAATACAGGACCTGGACCTGGTAGGAGAGACCGCAGCTCACCAACCATTCCACACCACTTAAATACAGGAACTGGACCTGGACCTGGTAGGAGAGACCGCAGCTCACCAACCATTCCACACCACTTAAATACAGGACCTGGACCTGGACCTGGTAGGAGAGACCGCAGCTCACCAACCATTCCACACCACTTAAATACAGGAACTGGACCTGGTAGGAGAGACCGCAGCTCACCAACCATTCCACACCACTTAAATACAGGACCTGGACCTGGTAGGAGAGACCGCAGCTCACCAACCATTCCACACCACTTAAATACAGGAACTGGACCTGGACCTGGTAGGAGAGACCGCAGCTCACCAACCATTCCACACCACTTAAATACAGGAACTGGACCTGGACCTGGTAGGAGAGACCGCAGCTCACCAACCATTCCACACCACTTAAATACAGGACCTGGACCTGGACCTGGTAGGAGAGACCGCAGCTCACCAACCATTCCACACCACTTAAATACAGGACCTGGACCTGGTAGGAGAGACCGCAGCTCACCAACCATTCCACACCACTTAAATACAGGACCTGGACCTGGTAGGAGAGACCGCAGCTCACCAACCATTCCACACCACTTAAATACAGGAACTGGACCTGGACCTGGTAGGAGAGACCGCAGCTCACCAACCATTCCACACCAATACAGGAACTGGACCTGGTAGGAGAGACCGCAGCTCACCAACCATTCCACACCACTTAAATACAGGAACTGGACCTGGTAGGAGAGACCGCAGCTCACCAACCATTCCACACCACTTAAATACAGGACCTGGACCTGGTAGGAGAGACCGCAGCTCACCAACCATTCCACACCACTTAAATACAGGAACTGGACCTGGACCTAGGAGAGACCGCAGCTCACCAACCATTCCACACCACTGGACCTAAATACAGGACCTGGACCTGGACCTGGTAGGAGAGACCGCAGCTCACCAACCATTCCACACCACTTAAATACAGGAACTGGACCTGGTAGGAGAGACCGCAGCTCACCAACCATTCCACACCACTTAAATACAGGAACTGGACCTGGACCTGGTAGGAGAGACCGCAGCTCACCAACCATTCCACACCACTTAAATACAGGAACTGGACCTGGTAGGAGAGACCGCAGCTCACCAACCATTCCACACCACTTAAATACAGGAACTGGACCTGGTAGGAGAGACCGCAGCTCACCAACCATTCCACACCACTTAAATACAGGAACTGGACCTGGAGGAGACCTCACCAACCATTCCACACCACTTAAATACAGGACCTGGACCTGGACCTGGTAGGAGAGACCGCAGCTCACCAACCATTCCACACCACTTAAATACAGGAACTGGACCTGGTAGGAGAGACCGCAGCTCACCAACCATTCCACACCACTTAAATACAGGAACTGGACCTGGACCTGGTAGGAGAGACCGCAGCTCACCAACCATTCCACACCACTTAAATACAGGAACTCAGGAGAGACCAACCATTCCACACCACTTAAATACAGGAACTGGACCTGGACCTGGTAGGAGAGACCGCAGCTCACCAACCATTCCACACCACTTAAATACAGGAACTGGACCTGGTAGGAGAGACCGCAGCTCACCAACCATTCCACACCACTTAAATACAGGAACTGGACCTGGTAGGAGAGACCGCAGCTCACCAACCATTCCACACCACTTAAATACAGGAACTGGACCTGGACCTGGTAGGAGGAGAGACCGCAGCTCACCAACCATTCCACACCACTTAAATACAGGACCTGGACCTGGACCTGGACCTAGGAGAGACCGCAGCTCACCAACCATTCCACACCACTTAAATACAGGAACTGGACCTGGACCTGGTAGGAGAGACCGCAGCTCACCAACCATTCCACACCACTTAAATACAGGAACTGGACCTGGTAGGAGAGACCGCAGCTCACCAACCATTCCACACCACTTAAATACAGGAACTGGACCTGGTAGGAGAGACCGCAGCTCACCAACCATTCCACACCACTTAAATACAGGAACTGGACCTGGACCTGGTGGACCTGGTAGGAGAGACCGCAGCTCACCAACCATTCCACACCACTTAAATACAGGAACTGGACCTGGACCTGGTAGGAGAGACCGCAGCTCACCAACCATTCCACGCCACTTAAATACAGGACCTGGACCTGGACCTGGTAGGAGAGACCGCAGCTCACCAACCATTCCACACCACTTAAATACAGGACCTGGACCTGGACCTGGTAGGAGAGACCGCAGCTCACCAACCATTCCACACCACTTAAATACAGGAACTGGACCTGGTAGGAGAGACCGCAGCTCAACAACCATTCCACACCACTTAAATACAGGAACTGGACCTGGACCTGGTAGGAGAGACCGCAGCTCACCAACCATTCCACACCACTTAAATACAGGAACTGGACCTGGACCTGGTAGGAGAGACCGCAGCTCACCAACCATTCCACACCACTTAAATACAGGAACTGGACCTGGACCTCACCAACCATTCCACACCACTTCAATACAGGAACTGGACCTGGTAGGAGAGACCGCAGCTCACCAACCATTCCACACCACTTAAATACAGGAACTGGACCTGGTAGGAGAGACCGCAGCTCACCAACCATTCCACACCACTTAAATACAGGACCTGGACCTGGTAGGAGAGACCGCAGCTCACCAACCATTCCACACCACTTAAATACAGGAACTGGACCTGGACCTGGTAGGAGAGACCGCAGCTCACCAACCATTCCACACCACTTAAATACAGGACCTGGACCTGGACCTGGACCTGGTAGGAGAGACCGCAGCTCACCAACCATTCCACACCACTTAAATACAGGACCTGGACCTGGACCTGGTAGGAGAGACCGCAGCTCACCAACCATTCCACACCACTTAAATACAGGAACTGGACCTGGTAGGAGAGACCGCAGCTCACCAACCATTCCACACCACTTAAATACAGGACCTGGACCTGGTAGGAGAGACCGCAGCTCACCAACCATTCCACACCACTTAAATACAGGAACTGGACCTGGACCTGGTAGGAGAGACCGCAGCTCACCAACCATTCCACACCACTTAAATACAGGAACTGGACCTGGACCTGGTAGGAGAGACCGCAGCTCACCAACCATTCCACACCACTTAAATACAGGACCTGGACCTGGACCTGGTAGGAGAGACCGCAGCTCACCAACCATTCCACACCACTTAAATACAGGACCTGGACCTGGTAGGAGAGACCGCAGCTCACCAACCATTCCACACCACTTAAATACAGGACCTGGACCTGGTAGGAGAGACCGCAGCTCACCAACCATTCCACACCACTTAAATACAGGAACTGGACCTGGACCTGGTAGGAGAGACCGCAGCTCACCAACCATTCCACACCACTTAAATACAGGAACTGGACCTGGACCTGGTAGGAGAGACCGCAGCTCACCAACCATTCCACACCACTTAAATACAGGAACTGGACCTGGACCTGGTAGGAGAGACCGCAGCTCACCAACCATTCCACGCCACTTAAATACAGGACCTGGACCTGGACCTGGACCTGGTAGGAGAGACCGCAGCTCACCAACCATTCCACACCACTTAAATACAGGACCTGGACCTGGACCTGGTAGGAGAGACCGCAGCTCACCAACCATTCCACACCACTTAAATACAGGAACTGGACCTGGTAGGAGAGACCGCAGCTCACCAACCATTCCACACCACTTAAATACAGGACCTGGACCTGGTAGGAGAGACCGCAGCTCACCAACCATTCCACACCACTTAAATACAGGAACTGGACCTGGACCTGGTAGGAGAGACCGCAGCTCACCAACCATTCCACACCACTTAAATACAGGAACTGGACCTGGACCTGGTAGGAGAGACCGCAGCTCACCAACCATTCCACACCACTTAAATACAGGACCTGGACCTGGACCTGGTAGGAGAGACCGCAGCTCACCAACCATTCCACACCACTTAAATACAGGACCTGGACCTGGTAGGAGAGACCGCAGCTCACCAACCATTCCACACCACTTAAATACAGGACCTGGACCTGGACCTGGTAGGAGAGACCGCAGCTCACCAACCATTCCACACCACTTAAATACAGGAACTGGACCTGGTAGGAGAGACCGCAGCTCACCAACCATTCCACACCACTTCAATACAGGAACTGGACCTGGTAGGAGAGACCGCAGCTCACCAACCATTCCACACCACTTAAATACAGGAACTGGACCTGGTAGGAGAGACCGCAGCTCACCAACCATTCCACACCACTTAAATACAGGACCTGGACCTGGTAGGAGAGACCGCAGCTCACCAACCATTCCACACCACTTAAATACAGGAACTGGACCTGGACCTGGTAGGAGAGACCGCAGCTCACCAACCATTCCACGCCACTTAAATACAGGACCTGGACCTGGACCTGGTAGGAGAGACCGCAGCTCACCAACCATTCCACACCACTTAAATACAGGACCTGGACCTGGACCTGGTAGGAGAGACCGCAGCTCACCAACCATTCCACACCACTTAAATACAGGAACTGGACCTGGTAGGAGAGACCGCAGCTCAACAACCATTCCACACCACTTAAATACAGGAACTGGACCTGGACCTGGTAGGAGAGACCGCAGCTCACCAACCATTCCACACCACTTAAATACAGGAACTGGACCTGGACCTGGTAGGAGAGACCGCAGCTCACCAACCATTCCACACCACTTAAATACAGGACCTGGACCTGGACCTGGTAGGAGAGACCGCAGCTCACCAACCATTCCACACCACTTAAATACAGGACCTGGACCTGGTAGGAGAGACCGCAGCTCACCAACCATTCCACACCACTTAAATACAGGACCTGGACCTGGTAGGAGAGACCGCAGCTCACCAACCATTCCACACCACTTAAATACAGGAACTGGACCTGGACCTGGTAGGAGAGACCGCAGCTCACCAACCATTCCACACCACTTAAATACAGGAACTGGACCTGGACCTGGTAGGAGAGACCGCAGCTCACCAACCATTCCACGCCACTTAAATACAGGACCTGGACCTGGACCTGGTAGGAGAGACCGCAGCTCACCAACCATTCCACACCACTTAAATACAGGAACTGGACCTGGACCTGGTAGGAGAGACCGCAGCTCACCAACCATTCCACACCACTTAAATACAGGAACTGGACCTGGACCTGGTAGGAGAGACCGCAGCTCACCAACCATTCCACGCCACTTAAATACAGGACCTGGACCTGGACCTGGTAGGAGAGACCGCAGCTCACCAACCATTCCACACCACTTAAATACAGGACCTGGACCTGGACCTGGTAGGAGAGACCGCAGCTCACCAACCATTCCACACCACTTAAATACAGGAACTGGACCTGGTAGGAGAGACCGCAGCTCACCAACCATTCCACACCACTTAAATACAGGACCTGGACCTGGTAGGAGAGACTGCAGCTCACCAACCATTCCACACCACTTAAATACAGGAACTGGACCTGGACCTGGTAGGAGAGACCGCAGCTCACCAACCATTCCACACCACTTAAATACAGGAACTGGACCTGGACCTGGTAGGAGAGACCGCAGCTCACCAACCATTCCACACCACTTAAATACAGGACCTGGACCTGGACCTGGTAGGAGAGACCGCAGCTCACCAACCATTCCACACCACTTAAATACAGGACCTGGACCTGGTAGGAGAGACCGCAGCTCACCAACCATTCCACACCACTTAAATACAGGACCTGGACCTGGACCTGGTAGGAGAGACTGCAGCTCACCAACCATTCCACACCACTTAAATACAGGAACTGGACCTGGTAGGAGAGACCGCAGCTCACCAACCATTCCAGACCACTTCAATACAGGAACTGGACCTGGTAGGAGAGACCGCAGCTCACCAACCATTCCACACCACTTAAATACAGGAACTGGACCTGGTAGGAGAGACCGCAGCTCACCAACCATTCCACACCACTTAAATACAGGACCTGGACCTGGTAGGAGAGACCGCAGCTCACCAACCATTCCACACCACTTAAATACAGGAACTGGACCTGGACCTGGTAGGAGAGACCGCAGCTCACCAACCATTCCACGCCACTTAAATACAGGACCTGGACCTGGACCTGGTAGGAAAGACCGCAGCTCACCAACCATTCCACACCACTTAAATACAGGACCTGGACCTGGACCTGGTAGGAGAGACCGCAGCTCACCAACCATTCCACACCACTTAAATACAGGAACTGGACCTGGTAGGAGAGACCGCAGCTCAACAACCATTCCACACCACTTAAATACAGGACCTGGACCTGGTAGGAGAGACCGCAGCTCACCAACCATTCCACACCACTTAAATACAGGAACTGGACCTGGACCTGGTAGGAGAGACCGCAGCTCACCAACCATTCCACACCACTTAAATACAGGAACTGGACCTGGACCTGGTAGGAGAGACCGCAGCTCACCAACCATTCCACACCACTTAAATACAGGAACTGGACCTGGACCTGGTAGGAGAGACCGCAGCTCACCAACCATTCCACACCACTTAAATACAGGACCTGGACCTGGACCTGGTAGGAGAGACCGCAGCTCACCAACCATTCCACACCACTTAAATACAGGACCTGGACCTGGTAGGAGAGACCGCAGCTCACCAACCATTCCACACCACTTAAATACAGGACCTGGACCTGGACCTGGTAGGAGAGACCGCAGCTCACCAACCATTCCACACCACTTAAATACAGGAACTGGACCTGGTAGGAGAGACCGCAGCTCACCAACCATTCCACACCACTTCAATACAGGAACTGGACCTGGTAGGAGAGACCGCAGCTCACCAACCATTCCACACCACTTAAATACAGGAACTGGACCTGGTAGGAGAGACCGCAGCTCACCAACCATTCCACACCACTTAAATACAGGACCTGGACCTGGTAGGAGAGACCGCAGCTCACCAACCATTCCACACCACTTAAATACAGGAACTGGACCTGGACCTGGTAGGAGAGACCGCAGCTCACCAACCATTCCACGCCACTTAAATACAGGACCTGGACCTGGTAGGAGAGACCGCAGCTCACCAACCATTCCACACCACTTAAATACAGGACCTGGACCTGGACCTGGTAGGAGAGACCGCAGCTCACCAACCATTCCACACCACTTAAATACAGGAACTGGACCTGGTAGGAGAGACCGCAGCTCAACAACCATTCCACACCACTTAAATACAGGACCTGGACCTGGTAGGAGAGACCGCAGCTCACCAACCATTCCACACCACTTAAATACAGGAACTGGACCTGGACCTGGTAGGAGAGACCGCAGCTCACCAACCATTCCACACCACTTAAATACAGGAACTGGACCTGAACCTGGTAGGAGAGACCGCAGCTCACCAACCATTCCACACCACTTAAATACAGGACCTGGACCTGGACCTGGTAGGAGAGACCGCAGCTCACCAACCATTCCACACCACTTAAATACAGGACCTGGACCTGGTAGGAGAGACCGCAGCTCACCAACCATTCCACACCACTTAAATACAGGACCTGGACCTGGTAGGAGAGACCGCAGCTCACCAACCATTCCACACCACTTAAATACAGGAACTGGACCTGGACCTGGTAGGAGAGACCGCAGCTCACCAACCATTCCACACCACTTAAATACAGGAACTGGACCTGGACCTGGTAGGAGAGACCGCAGCTCACCAACCATTCCACACCACTTAAATACAGGAACTGGACCTGGACCTGGTAGGAGAGACCGCAGCTCACCAACCATTCCACACCACTTAAATAGAGGAACTGGACCTGGACCTGGTAGGAGAGACCGCAGCTCACCAACCATTCCACGCCACTTAAATACAGGACCTGGACCTGGACCTGGACCTGGTAGGAGAGACCGCAGCTCAGCAAACATTCCACACCACTTAAATACAGGACCTGGACCTGGACCTGGTAGGAGAGACCGCAGCTCACCAACCATTCCACACCACTTCAATACAGGAACTGGACCTGGTAGGAGAGACCGCAGCTCACCAACCATTCCACACCACTTAAATACATGACCTGGACCTGGACCTGGTAGGAGAGACCGCAGCTCACCGACCATTCCACACCACTTAAATACAGGAACTGGACCTGGTAGGAGAGACCGCAGCTCACCAACCATTCCACACCACTTCAATACAGGAACTGGACCTGGTAGGAGAGACCGCAGCTCACCAACCATTCCACACCACTTAAATACAGGAACTGGACCTGGTAGGAGAGACCGCAGCTCACCAACCATTCCACACCACTTAAATACAGGACCTGGACCTGGTAGGAGAGACCGCAGCTCACCAACCATTCCACACCACTTAAATACAGGAACTGGACCTGGACCTGGTAGGAGAGACCGCAGCTCACCAACCATTCCACGTCACTTAAATACAGGACCTGGACCTGGACCTGGACCTGGTAGGAGAGACCGCAGCTCACCAACCATTCCACACCACTTAAATACAGGACCTGGACCTGGACCTGGTAGGAGAGACCGCAGCTCACCAACCATTCCACACCACTTAAATACAGGAACTGGACCTGGTAGGAGAGACCGCAGCTCACCAACCATTCCACACCACTTAAATACAGGAACTGGACCTGGACCTGGTAGGAGAGACCGCAGCTCACCAACCATTCCACACCACTTAAATACAGGAACTGGACCTGGACCTGGTAGGAGAGACCGCAGCTCACCAACCATTCCACACCACTTAAATACAGGACCTGGACCTGGACCTGGTAGGAGAGACCGCAGCTCACCAACCATTCCACACCACTTAAATACAGGACCTGGACCTGGTAGGAGAGACCGCAGCTCACCAACCATTCCACACCACTTAAATACAGGACCTGGACCTGGTAGGAGAGACCGCAGCTCACCAACCATTCCACACCACTTAAATACAGGAACTGGACCTGGACCTGGTAGGAGAGACCGCAGCTCACCAACCATTCCACACCACTTAAATACAGGAACTGGACCTGGACCTGGTAGGAGAGACCGCAGCTCACCAACCATTCCACACCACTTAAATACAGGAACTGGACCTGGACCTGGTAGGAGAGACCGCAGCTCACCAACCATTCCACACCACTTAAATACAGGAACTGGACCTGGACCTGGTAGGAGAGACCGCAGCTCACCAACCATTCCACGCCACTTAAATACAGGACCTGGACCTGGACCTGGACCTGGTAGGAGAGACCGCAGCTCACCAACCATTCCACACCACTTAAATACAGGACCTGGACCTGGACCTGGTAGGAGAGACCGCAGCTCACCAACCATTCCACACCACTTAAATACAGGAACTGGACCTGGTAGGAGAGACCGCAGCTCAACAACCATTCCACACCACTTAAATACAGGACCTGGACCTGGTAGGAGAGACCGCAGCTCACCAACCATTCCACACCACTTAAATACAGGAACTGGACCTGGACCTGGTAGGAGAGACCGCAGCTCACCAACCATTCCACACCACTTAAATACAGGAACTGGACCTGGACCTGGTAGGAGAGACCGCAGCTCACCAACCATTCCACACCACTTAAATACAGGACCTGGACCTGGACCTGGTAGGAGAGACCGCAGCTCACCAACCATTCCACACCACTTAAATACAGGACCTGGACCTGGTAGGAGAGACCGCAGCTCACCAACCATTCCACACCACTTAAATACAGGACCTGGACCTGGTAGGAGAGACCGCAGCTCACCAACCATTCCACACCACTTAAATACAGGAACTGGACCTGGACCTGGTAGGAGAGACCGCAGCTCACCAACCATTCCACACCACTTAAATACAGGAACTGGACCTGGACCTGGTAGGAGAGACCGCAGCTCACCAACCATTCCACACCACTTAAATACAGGAACTGGACCTGGACCTGGTAGGAGAGACCGCAGCTCACCAACCATTCCACACCACTTAAATACAGGAACTGGACCTGGACCTGGTAGGAGAGACCGCAGCTCACCAACCATTCCACGCCACTTAAATACAGGACCTGGACCTGGACCTGGACCTGGTAGGAGAGACCGCAGCTCAGCAAACATTCCACACCACTTAAATACAGGACCTGGACCTGGACCTGGTAGGAGAGACCGCAGCTCACCAACCATTCCACACCACTTCAATACAGGAACTGGACCTGGTAGGAGAGACCGCAGCTCACCAACCATTCCACACCACTTAAATACATGACCTGGACCTGGACCTGGTAGGAGAGACCGCAGCTCACCGACCATTCCACACCACTTAAATACAGGAACTGGACCTGGTAGGAGAGACCGCAGCTCACCAACCATTCCACACCACTTCAATACAGGAACTGGACCTGGTAGGAGAGACCGCAGCTCACCAACCATTCCACACCACTTAAATACAGGAACTGGACCTGGTAGGAGAGACCGCAGCTCACCAACCATTCCACACCACTTAAATACAGGACCTGGACCTGGTAGGAGAGACCGCAGCTCACCAACCATTCCACACCACTTAAATACAGGAACTGGACCTGGACCTGGTAGGAGAGACCGCAGCTCACCAACCATTCCACGTCACTTAAATACAGGACCTGGACCTGGACCTGGACCTGGTAGGAGAGACCGCAGCTCACCAACCATTCCACACCACTTAAATACAGGACCTGGACCTGGACCTGGTAGGAGAGACCGCAGCTCACCAACCATTCCACACCACTTAAATACAGGAACTGGACCTGGTAGGAGAGACCGCAGCTCACCAACCATTCCACACCACTTAAATACAGGAACTGGACCTGGACCTGGTAGGAGAGACCGCAGCTCACCAACCATTCCACACCACTTAAATACAGGAACTGGACCTGGACCTGGTAGGAGAGACCGCAGCTCACCAACCATTCCACACCACTTAAATACAGGACCTGGACCTGGACCTGGTAGGAGAGACCGCAGCTCACCAACCATTCCACACCACTTAAATACAGGACCTGGACCTGGTAGGAGAGACCGCAGCTCACCAACCATTCCACACCACTTAAATACAGGACCTGGACCTGGTAGGAGAGACCGCAGCTCACCAACCATTCCACACCACTTAAATACAGGAACTGGACCTGGACCTGGTAGGAGAGACCGCAGCTCACCAACCATTCCACACCACTTAAATACAGGAACTGGACCTGGACCTGGTAGGAGAGACCGCAGCTCACCAACCATTCCACACCACTTAAATACAGGAACTGGACCTGGACCTGGTAGGAGAGACCGCAGCTCACCAACCATTCCACACCACTTAAATACAGGAACTGGACCTGGACCTGGTAGGAGAGACCGCAGCTCACCAACCATTCCACGCCACTTAAATACAGGACCTGGACCTGGACCTGGACCTGGTAGGAGAGACCGCAGCTCACCAACCATTCCACACCACTTAAATACAGGACCTGGACCTGGACCTGGTAGGAGAGACCGCAGCTCACCAACCATTCCACACCACTTCAATACAGGAACTGGACCTGGTAGGAGAGACCGCAGCTCACCAACCATTCCACACCACTTAAATACATGACCTGGACCTGGACCTGGTAGGAGAGACCGCAGCTCACCGACCATTCCACACCACTTAAATATAGGAACTGGACCTGGTAGGACCAACCATTCCACACCACTTCAATACAGGAACTGGACCTGGTAGGAGAGACCGCAGCTCACCAACCATTCCACACCACTTAAATACAGGACCTGGACCTGGTAGGAGAGACCGCAGCTCACCAACCATTCCACACCACTTAAATACAGGAACTGGACCTGGACCTGGTAGGAGAGACCGCAGCTCACCAACCATTCCACACCACTTAAATACAGGAACTGGACCTGGACCTGGTAGGAGAGACCGCAGCTCACCAACCATTCCACACCACTTAAATACAGGAACTGGACCTGGACCTGGTAGGAGAGACCGCAGCTCACCAACCATTCCACACCACTTAAATACAGGAACTGGACCTGGACCTGGTAGGAGAGACCGCAGCTCACCAACCATTCCACGCCACTTAAATACAGGACCTGGACCTGGACCTGGACCTGGTAGGAGAGACCGCAGCTCACCAACCATTCCACACCACTTAAATACAGGACCTGGACCTGGACCTGGTAGGAGAGACCGCAGCTCACCAACCATTCCACACCACTTCAATACAGGAACTGGACCTGGTAGGAGAGACCGCAGCTCACCAACCATTCCACACCACTTAAATACATGACCTGGACCTGGACCTGGTAGGAGAGACCGCAGCTCACCGACCATTCCACACCACTTAAATATAGGAACTGGACCTGGTAGGAGAGACCGCAGCTCACCAACCATTCCACACCACTTCAATACAGGAACTGGACCTGGTAGGAGAGACCGCAGCTCACCAACCATTCCACACCACTTAAATACAGGAACTGGACCTGGTAGGAGAGACCGCAGCTCACCAACCATTCCACACCACTTAAATACAGGACCTGGACCTGGTAGGAGAGACCGCAGCTCACCAACCATTCCACACCACTTAAATACAGGAACTGGACCTGGACCTGGTAGGAGAGACCGCAGCTCACCAACCCATTCCACGCCACTTAAATACAGGACCTGGACCTGGACCTGGACCTGGTAGGAGAGACCGCAGCTCACCAACCATTCCACACCACTTAAATACAGGACCTGGACCTGGACCTGGTAGGAGAGACCGCAGCTCACCAACCATTCCACACCACTTAAATACAGGAACTGGACCTGGTAGGAGAGACCGCAGCTCACCAACCATTCCACACCACTTAAATACAGGACCTGGACCTGGTAGGAGAGACCGCAGCTCACCAACCATTCCACACCACTTAAATACAGGAACTGGACCTGGACCTGGTAGGAGAGACCGCAGCTCACCAACCATTCCACACCACTTAAATACAGGAACTGGACCTGGACCTGGTAGGAGAGACCGCAGCTCACCAACCATTCCACACCACTTAAATACAGGACCTGGACCTGGACCTGGTAGGAGAGACCGCAGCTCACCAACCATTCCACACCACTTAAATACAGGACCTGGACCTGGTAGGAGAGACCGCAGCTCACCAACCATTCCACACCACTTAAATACAGGACCTGGACCTGGTAGGAGAGACCGCAGCTCACCAACCATTCCACACCACTTAAATACAGGAACTGGACCTGGACCTGGTAGGAGAGACCGCAGCTCACCAACCATTCCACACCACTTAAATACAGGAACTGGACCTGGACCTGGTAGGAGAGACCGCAGCTCACCAACCATTCCACACCACTTAAATACAGGAACTGGACCTGGACCTGGTAGGAGAGACCGCAGCTCACCAACCATTCCACACCACTTAAATACAGGAACTGGACCTGGACCTGGTAGGAGAGACCGCAGCTCACCAACCATTCCACGCCACTTAAATACAGGACCTGGACCTGGACCTGGACCTGGTAGGAGAGACCGCAGCTCACCAACCATTCCACACCACTTAAATACAGGACCTGGACCTGGACCTGGTAGGAGAGACCGCAGCTCACCAACCATTCCACACCACTTAAATACAGGAACTGGACCTGGTAGGAGAGACCGCAGCTCACCAACCATTCCACACCACTTAAATACAGGACCTGGACCTGGTAGGAGAGACCGCAGCTCACCAACCATTCCACACCACTTAAATACAGGAACTGGACCTGGACCTGGTAGGAGAGACCGCAGCTCACCAACCATTCCACACCACTTAAATACAGGAACTGGACCTGGACCTGGTAGGAGAGACCGCAGCTCACCAACCATTCCACACCACTTAAATACAGGACCTGGACCTGGACCTGGTAGGAGAGACCGCAGCTCACCAACCATTCCACACCACTTAAATACAGGACCTGGACCTGGTAGGAGAGACCGCAGCTCACCAACCATTCCACACCACTTAAATACAGGACCTGGACCTGGTAGGAGAGACCGCAGCTCACCAACCATTCCACACCACTTAAATACAGGAACTGGACCTGGACCTGGTAGGAGAGACCGCAGCTCACCAACCATTCCACACCACTTAAATACAGGACCTGGACCTGGACCTGGTAGGAGAGACCGCAGCTCACCAACCATTCTACACAGATCAGCTTTAATACTGCAGATAGGTTGTAGCTTCCATCAATGTAATTGTCTGCATCACTTCCGATCCCCCACATATATATATTTTTTGAAAATGTATACGGTATAAGTCAAACGTTTGGACAACTTGAGTTTCTCTTTATTTGTACTATTTTCTAACTTGTAGAATAATGGTGAAGACATCAACACTATGAAATAACACATATGGAATCATGTAGTAAAGTAGCCACCCTTTGCCTTGATGACAGCTTTGCACACTCCTGCAATTCTCTCAACCAGCTTCATGAGGTAGTCACCTGGAATGCATTTCAATTAACATGTGTACCTTGTTAAAAGTACATTTGTAGAATTTCTTTCCTTCTTAATGCATTTGAGCCAATCAGTTGTGTTGTAACAAGGTAGAGGTGGTATACAGAAGATAGCCCTATTTGGTAAAATACCAAGTCCATATTATGGCAACAACACCTCAAATAAGCAAAGAGAAAAAAAAGTCCATCATTATTTTAAGACATGAAGGTCAGTCAATCCTAGAGCTGGCCGCCCGGCCAGACTGAGAAATCAGGGGAGAATGGCCTTGGTCAGAGAGGTGACCAAGAACCCGATGGTCAGTCTGACAGAGCTCCAGAGTACCTCTGTGGAGATAGGAGAACCTTCCAGAAGGACAACCATCTCTGCAGCACTCCACCAATCAGGCCTTTATGATAGAGGGGACAGACGGAAGCCACTCCTCAGTAAAAGGCACATGACTGCTTGCTTGGAGTTTGCCAAAAGGCACCTAAAGACTCTCAGACCATGACAAACCATACTCTCTGATCTGATGAAACTTGGCCTGAGTGCCAAGCGTCACGTCTGGAGGAAATCTGGCACCATCCCTACGGTGAAGCATGGTGGTGGCAGAATCATGCTGTGGGGATGTTATTCAGCGGCAGGGACTGGGAGACTTGTCAGGATCGAGGGAAAGATGAACGGAGCAAAGTACAGAGAGGTCCTTGATGAAATCCTGCTCCAGAGCCCTCAGGACCTCAGACCGGGGTGAAGGTTCACCATCCAACGGGACACCAACCCTAAGCACACAGCCAAGACAACACAAGGCCCTACAGTAGAGTGTACTAGTAGAGTTAGGGCCCCTACAGTAGAGTGTATTAGTAGAGTAAGGACCCCTACAGTAGAGTGTACTAGTAGAGTTAGGGCCCCTACAGTAGAGTGTACTAGTAGAGGGACTGGGAGACTAGTCAGGATCACGGCAAGAGCCCGGATCGAAACATCTCTGGAGAGACCTGAAAATAACTGTTCAGGGACGCTCCCCATCCAACCTGACAGAGCTTGAGAGGCTCTGCAGAAAAGAATGGGAGAAACTCCACAAAGACAGGTATGCCAGGCTTGTAGCGTCATACCCAGGAAGAGTCACAACGCATCACTGGGGGCAAACTACCTGCCCTCCAGGACACAAACACCACCTGATGTCACAGGAAGGCCAAAAAGATTGTCAAGGACAACAACCACCCGAGCCACTGTCTGTTCACCCCGCTACCATCCAGAAGGCGAGGTCAGTACAGGTGCATCAAAGCTGGGACCGAGAGACTGGAAAAACAGCTTCTATCTCAAGGCCATCAGACTGTATACAGCCGTCACTAACAGAGAGGCTGCTGCCAACACACTGACTCAAATCACTGGCCACTTTAATAAATGAATCACTAGTCACTTTAAAAATGTTTACATATCTTACATTACTCATCTCATATGTATATACTACTGTCTTGTTTACTACCCTATTACCATCTCATATGTATATACTGCATCTTGCCTATGCCGTTCAGCCATCGCTCATCCATATATTTATATGTACATATTCTTATTCAGGGTAGCCTAGTGGTTAGAGCGTTGGTCTAGTAACCGGAAGGTTGCAAGTTCAAACCCCTGAGCTGACAAGGTACAAATCTGTCGTTCTGCCCCTGAACAGGCAGTTAACCCACTGTTCCCAGGCCGTCATTGAAAATAAGAATTTGTTCTTAACTGACTCGCCTGGTTAAATAAAGGTAAAAAGAATAAATAAATTCCTTTAGATTTGTGTGCATAAGGTGGTTGTTGTAAAATTGGTAGATTACTTGTTAGATATTACTGCACTGTCTGAACTAGAAGCACAATCATTTAGCTACACTCACATTATCATCTGCTAACCATGTGCATGTGACCAATAACATCTTATTTGATTTGATTTGAGTCAACGCTTTAATCGCTGCCGAAGGTGCTTCAACAAATTACTGAGTAAAGGGTCTGAATACTTATGTAAATGTGATATTTCCGTTTGTTTTATTTCTAATACTGTCACGCCTTACATCTTTTTATGTCTCTTATTTTGGTTTGGTCAGGGTGTGATTTGGGTGGGCATTCTTTGTTCCTTTTTCTATGATTTGTATTTCTGTGTGTTTGGCCGGCAGCTGTCTATCGTTGTCTCTGATTGAGAACCATACTTAGGTAGCCTTTTCCCCCACCTGTATTTGTGGGTAGTTGTCTATGTGTAGTGGACTGTGAGCACTACGTAGCGGTACGTTAGTTGCTGTTTGTTGGCGACATTACAAATAAACTAAACTAAAATGTACGCTTACCACGCTGCACATTGGTCCACTTCTATCAGACCAACGTGACAAATACATTTCGAAGAACCTGTTTTTGCTTTGTCATATTGGGTATTGATTGATTGATGAAGGGGGTAAAAACAACATTTAATCAATTTTAGAATAACTAACAAAGTGTGGAAAAACTCAAGGGGTCTGAATACTTTCCGAAGGCACTGTATATATAAAGGAGACATATATATATATATATATATAGGAGAGACCTTAGACATATATATATATATATATATTACACGTAGGAGACATCTTAATCAGATGAGAAAGTTCCTAAACAGAATGATTCCTTTTGGCCCAGATGTGAACAAGTAGAGCTCAACAAGTACACCTGAAGCCCTGTTTATACCTGCCGCTAAGACGCGTCCTCCATCATGATCATGTCCTGATCTTGTCTGTTTACACTTAAAAGATCTGATCACATTACATTGCATCTTTTAATCCTCTCCACGAAAAATGTGGTCACAATCAGAAAGAGGACAAGATCAGGACAAAGGCTCCATGTTAGAACCAGTTATGAACAGGGCGAGAGAGAGCAGTAGAAGGTTCCTGAATCGGTTTAGGTCATGAACGTAAAACTATAAGAAGCCAGACAGCAGTGTCCAAAAGACTGATGGGAGTCCCAACCCACTGGCAATACCATGTCATTTCATCGTGGAGATTTGGGTAATATTTTGTTGATATCAATGAGATTCCAACCAATTTTGATTAAAATTGACGAGAATACAAACGTCTTTTCGCCCACAGTCAAAAGTTTGTTGAATTCCCAATGTGATATCACTAAGCTTTCAACCCTCTACTGTATAAGCACAACCAAGTTCCAATGTAAAATCAATGTTACCTTCGTTTGTGAGACAGCCTAAACGTTATTACTGTATTCTTTAACATGTATTTTTTGGTTGAGTTAGAGACGTGAATCCAACATATCATTTGTTAACAGATGGACAAGTTAATAGGCTATTAACTGTATTGAAAAAGTGATGTTTAATGGTGTTTTGTTGTCAGCGCAGTGTATCCATGGACAGCTCCTTGGATAGCTCCTTGGATAGCTCCTTGGGCAGCTCCTTGGATAGCTCCTTGGATAGCTCCTTGGTCAGCTCATTGGATAGCTCCTTGGACAGCTCCTTGGACAGCTCCTTGGATAACTCCTTGGACAGCTCCTTGGATAGCTCCTTGGATAGCTCCTTGGATATCTCCTTGGACAGCTCCTTGGATAGCTCCTTCGATAGCTCCTTGGGTAGCTCATTGGGTAGCTCCTTGGATAGCTCCTTGGATAGCTGCTTGGGTAGCTCCTTGGGTAGCTCCTTGGATAGCTCCTTGGATAGCTCCTTGGATAGCTCCGTGGATAGCTCCTTGGATAGCTCCTTGGACAACTCCTTGGATAGCTCCTTGGACAGGTCTTTGGACAGCACCTTGGGTAGCTCCTTGGATAGCTCCTTGGACAGCTCCTTGGACAGCACCTTGGATAGCTCCTTGGATAGCTCCTTGGACAGCTCCTTGGATAGCTCCTTGGATAGCTCCTTGGATAGCTCCTTGGACAAGTCCTTGGATAGCTCCTTGGATAGCTCCTTGGACAGCTCCTTGGACAGCTCCTTGGATAGCTCCTTGGACAGGTCCTTGGATAGCTCCTTGGACAGCTCATTGGATAGCTGCTTGGGTAGCTCATTGGATAGCTCCTTGGGTAGCTCCTTGGACAGCTCCTTGGATAGCTCCTTGGACAGCTCCTTGGATAGCTCCTTGGATAGCTCCTTGGACAGCTCCTTGGGTAGCTCCTTGGATAGCTCCTTGGATAGCTCCTTGGACAAGTCCTTGGATAGCTCCTTGGACAAGTCCTTGGATAGCTCCTTGGATAGCTCCTTGGACAAGTCCTTGGATAGCTCCTTGGATAGCTCCTTGGACAAGTCCTTGGATAGCTCCTTGGATAGCTCCTTGGACAAGTCCTTGGATAGCTCCTTGGATAGCACCTTGGATAGCTCCTTGGATAGCTCCTTGGATAGTTCCTTGGACAAGTCCTTGGATAGCTCCTTGGATAGCTCCTTGGATAGCTCCTTGGACAAGTCCTTGGATAGCTCCTTGGATAGCTCCTTGGACAGCTCCTTGGATAGCTCCTTGGATAGCTCCTTGGACAGCTCCTTGGACAGCTCCTTGGACAGCTCCTTGGATAGCTCCTTGGATAGCTCCTTGGATAGCTCCTTGGACAGCTCCTTGGACAGCTCCTTGGACAGCTCCTTGGATAGCTCCTTGGATAGCTCCTTGGATAGCTCCTTGGACAAGTCCTTGGATAGCTCCTTGGATAGCTCCTTGGACAGCTCCTTGGATAGCTCCTTGGATAGCTCCTTGGACAGCTCCTTGGATAGCTCCTTGGACAGCTCCTTGGATAGCTCCTTGGACAGCTCCTTGGACAGCTCCTTGGATAGCTCCTTGGACAGCTCCTTGGATAGCTCCTTGGACAGCTCCTTGGACAGCTCCTTGGACAGCTCCTTGGATAGCTCCTTGGATAGCTCCTTGCTCCTTGACAGCTCCTTGGATAGCTCCTTGGATAGCTCCTTGGACAGCTCCTTGGACAGCTCCTTGGCTCCTTGGATAGCTCCTTGGATAGCTCCTTGGATAGCTCCTTGCTCCTTGACAGCTCCTTGGATAGCTCCTTGGACAGCTCCTCAGCTTGGACAGCTCCTTGGACAGCTCCTTGGATAGCTCCTTGGATAGCTCCTTGGATAGCTCCTTGGATAGCTCCTTGGATAGCTCCTTGGACAGCTCCTTGGACAGCTCCTTGGACAGCTCCTTGGACAGCTCCTTGGACAGCTCCTTGGACAGCTCCTTGGACAGCTCCTTGGACAGCTCCTTGGATCCTTGGACAGCTCCTTGGACAGCTCCTTGGATAGCTCCTTGGATAGCTCCTTGGACAGCTCCTTGGATAGCTCCTTGGACAGCTCCTTGGACAGCTCCTTGGACAGCTCCTTGGACAGCTCCTTGGACAGCTCCTTGGACAGCTCCTTGGATAGCTCCTTGGATAGCTCCTTGGATAGCTCCTTGGATAGCTCCTTGGAGCTCCTTGGATCCTTGGAGCTCCTTGGATCCTTGGAGCTCCTTGGACAGCTCCTTGGATAGCTCCTTGGACAGCTCCTTGGACAGCTCCTTGGATAGCTCCTTGGATAGCTCCTTGGATAGCTCCTTGGACAGCTCCTTGGACAGCTCCTTGGACAGCTCCTTGGACAGCTCCTTGGATAGCTCCTTGGACAGCTCCTTGGACAGCTCCTTGGATAGCTCCTTGCTCCTTGGATAGCTCCTTGGATAGCTCCTTGGATAGCTCCTTGGATAGCTCCTTGGATAGCTCCTTGGATAGCTCCTTGGATAGCTCCTTGGACAGCTCCTTGGACAGCTCCTTGGACAGCTCCTTGGACAGCTCCTTGGACAGCTCCTTGGACAGCTCCTTGGATAGCTCCTTGGATAGCTCCTTGGACAGCTCCTTGGACTCCTTGGAGCTCCTTGGACAGCTCCTTGGACAGCTCCTTGGACAGCTCCTTGGAGCTCCTTGCTCCTTGGACAGCTCCTTGGACAGCTCCTTGGACAGCTCCTTGGACAGCTCCTTGGACAGCTCCTTGGATAGCTCCTTGGATAGCTCCTTGGATAGCTCCTTGGATAGCTCCTTGGACAGCTCCTTGGACAGCTCCTGGACAGCTCCTTGGACAGCTCCTTGGACAGCTCCTTGGACAGCTCCTTGGACAGCTCCTTGGATAGCTCCTTGGACAGCTCCTTGGACAGCTCCTTGGATAGCTCCTTGGATAGCTCCTTGGACAGCTCCTTGGATAGCTCCTTGCTCCTTGACAGCTCCTTGGACAGCTCCTTGGACAGCTCCTTGGACAGCTCCTTGGATAGCTCCTTGGACAGCTCCTTGGACAGCTCCTTGGACAGCTCCTTGGACAGCTCCTTGGACAGCTCCTTGGACAGCTCCTTGGACAGCTCCTTGGACAGCTCCTTGGACAGCTCCTCCTGGACAGCTCCTTGGATAGCTCCTTGGATAGCTCCTTGGACAGCTCCTTGGACAGCTCCTTGGACAGCTCCTTGGACAGCTCCTTGGATAGCTCCTTGGATAGCTCCTTGGACAGCTCCTTGGACAGCTCCTTGGACAGCTCCTTGGACAGCTCCTTGGACAGCTCCTTGGATAGCTCCTTGGACAGCTCCTTGGATAGCTCCTTGGATAGCTCCTTGGATAGCTCCTTGCTCCTTGGATAGCTCTCCTTGGACAGCTCCTTGGATAGCTCCTTGGATAGCTCCTTGGACAGCTCCTTGGACAGCTCCTTGGATAGCTCCTTGGACAGCTCCTTCCTTGGATAGCTCCTTGGATAGCTCCTTGGATAGCTCCTTGGATAGCTCCTTGGACAGCTCCTTGGATAGCTCCTTGGACAGCTCCTTGGACAGCTCCTTGGATAGCTCCTTGGACAGCTCCTTGGATAGCTCCTTGGATAGCTCCTTGGATAGCTCCTTGGATAGCTCCTTGGATAGCTCCTTGGACAGCTCCTTGGATAACTCCTTGGACAGCTCCTTGGACAGCTCCTTGGATAGCTCCTTGGACAGCTCCTTGGATAGCTCCTTGGACAGCTCCTTGGACAGCTCCTTGGATAACTCCTTGGACAGCTCCTTGGACAGCTCCTTGGACAGCTCCTTGGAGCTCCTTGGACAGCTCCTTGGACAGCTCCTTGGACAGCTCCTTGGACAGCTCCTTGGATAGCTCCTTGGACAGCTCCTTGGATAGCTCCTTGGATAGCTCCTTGGACAGCTCCTTGGACAGCTCCTTGGACAGCTCCTTGGACTCCTTGGAGCTCCTTGGACAGCTCCTTGGATAGGACAGCTCCTTGGATAGCTCCTTGGATAGCTCCTTGGACAGCTCCTTGGACAGCTCCTTGGATAGCTCCTTGGACAGCTCCTTGGATAGCTCCTTGGACAGCTCCTTGGACAGCTCCTTGGACAGCTCCTTGGATAGCTCCTTGGACAGCTCCTTGGATAGCTCCTTGGACAGCTCCTTGGATAGCTCCTTGGACAAGTCCTTGGATAGCTCCTTGGACAGCTCCTTGGACAGCTCCTTGGACAGCTCCTTGGACAAGTCCTTGGACAGCTCCTTGGATAGCTCCTTGGACAGCTCCTTGGACAGCTCCTTGGACAGCTCCTTGGACAAGTCCTTGGACAGCTCCTTGGATAGCTCCTTGGACAGCTCCTTGGACAGCTCCTTGGACAGCTCCTTGGATAGCTCCTTGGATAGCTCCTTGGACAGCTCCTTGGATAGCTCCTTGGATAGCTCCTTGGACAGCTCCTTGGACAGCTCCTTGGATAGCTCCTTGGACAGCTCCTTGGACAGCTCCTTGGATAGCTCCTTGGATAGCTCCTTGGACAGCTCCTTGGACAGCTCCTTGGACAGCTCCTTGGACTCCTTGGAGCTCCTTGGACAGCTCCTTGGACAGCTCCTTGGATAGCTCCTTGGACAGCTCCTTGGACAGCTCCTTGGACAGCTCCTTGGACAGCTCCTTGGACAGCTCCTTGGACAGCTCCTTGGATAGCTCCTTGGATAGCTCCTTGGATAGCTCCTTGGATAGCTCCTTGGATAGCTCCTTGGATAGCTCCTTGGATAGCTCCTTGGATAGCTCCTTGGATAGCTCCTTGGATAGCTCCTTGGATAGCTCCTTGGACAGCTCCTTGGATAGCTCCTTGGATAGCTCCTTGGATAGCTCCTTGGATAGCTCCTTGGCTCCTTGGATAGCTCCTTGGATAGCTCCTTGGATAGCTCCTTGGATAGCTCCTTGGATAGCTCCTTGGATAGCTCCTTGGATAGCTCCTTGGACAGCTCCTTGGATAGCTCCTTGGACAGCTCCTTGGACAGCTCCTTGGATAGCTCCTTGGATAGCTCCTTGGATAGCTCCTTGGATAGCTCCTTGGATAGCTCCTTGGATAGCTCCTTGGAGCTCCTTGGACAGCTCCTTGGATAGCTCCTTGGACAGCTCCTTGGACAGCTCCTTGGACAGCTCCTTGGACAGCTCCTTGGACAGCTCCTTGGACAGCTCCTTGGACAGCTCCTTGGATAGCTCCTTGGATAGCTCCTTGGATAGCCCTTGGACAGCTCCTTGGACAGCTCCTTGGATAGCTCCTTGGACAGCTCCTTGGACAGCTCCTTGGACAGCTCCTTGGACAGCTCCTTGGCTCCTTGGATAGCTCTCTTGGACAGCTCCTTGGACAGCTCCTTGGACAGCTCCTTGGACAGCTCCTTGGACAGCTCCTTGGACAGCTCCTTGGACAGCTCCTTGGATAGCTCCTTGGATAGCTCCTTGGATAGCTCCTTGCTCCTTGACAGCTCCTTGGACAGCTCCTTGGACAGCTCCTTGGACAGCTCCTTGGACAGCTCCTTGGACAGCTCCTTGGACAGCTCCTTGGATAGCTCCTTGGACAGCTCCTTGGACAGCTCCTTGGATAGCTCCTTGGACAGCTCCTTGGACAGCTCAGCTCCTTGGACAGCTCCTTGGACAGCTCCTTGGACAGCTCCTTGGACAGCTCCTTGGACAGCTCCTTGGACAGCTCCTTGGACAGCTCCTTGGATAGCTCCTTGGACAGCTCCTTGACAGCTCCTTGGACAGCTCCTTGGACAGCTCCTTGGACAGCTCCTTGGACAGCTCCTTGGACAGCTCCTTGGATAGCTCCTTGGATAGCTCCTTGGACAGCTCCTTGGACAGCTCCTTGGATAGCTCCTTGGATAGCTCCTTGGACAGCTCCTTGGACAGCTCCTTGGACAGCTCCTTGGACAGCTCCTTGGACAGCTCCTTGGATAGCTCCTTGGATAGCTCCTTGGATAGCTCCTTGGATAGCTCCTTGGATAGCTCCTTGGACAGCTCCTTGGATAGCTCCTTGGACAGCTCCTTGGACAGCTCCTTGGACAGCTCCTTGGACAGCTCCTTGGATAGCTCCTTGGATAGCTCCTTGGATAGCTCCTTGGCTCCTTGGAGCTCCTTGGATAGCTCCTTGGATAGCTCCTTGGACAGCTCCTTGGATAACTCCTTGGACAGCTCCTTGGACAGCTCCTTGGATAGCTCCTTGGACAGCTCCTTGGATAGCTCCTTGGACAGCTCCTTGGACAGCTCCTTGGATAGCTCCTTGGACAGCTCCTTGGACAGCTCCTTGGACAGCTCCTTGGACAGCTCCTTGGACAGCTCCTTGGACAGCTCCTTGGACAGCTCCTTGGATAGCTCCTTGGACAGCTCCTTGGACAGCTCCTTGGATAGCTCCTTGGACAGCTCCTTGGATAGCTCCTTGGATAGCTCCTTGGACAGCTCCTTGGACAGCTCCTTGGACAGCTCCTTGGACAGCTCCTTGTTTGTCTACAAATGAATAACAGATATGTTGGATTCAGATCTCTATTTCTACCACAAAATATAATTAAAATGACTCAAATCAAATCCAACTTTAAAATGCAGTTTAAATACAGATTTGATTTAGTCCTACTATTTATTATTATTATTTATTTGATTGAGATAAAGATGTGTTATTCAACTGTAGATTCCATTTGAAATCAACCAGAGCTAGAACCCCCTGGGCCTATATGTAACTGTCTGTGTTTAGTTGAACCCTGGGTTGAATTGAAACAATAGCTGTTGATGACTTCCCTAATGCTACATAGGCCTAAATAGCATCAATGAGGATATATGAGTGATAAAGTATGGATGCATTTCATGTGCTCTGTTAAAACCTCTAGAAGGACTTTGATAGCGACAGTGAACCTATTAAATGGAGATATATATTTTTTTCAAATCCAATGTATTTTCCACATAGATTCTACATCACAATACGAGGACAAATTACATTGACCAGTTTATGCCCAGTGGAAATGCTTTAATGATGGATTTAACATGGTTCAATGTTGGGGTTAAAATATTACATTTCATGCATGTCTGTCTAGAAAATAATGTACCAGGAAATGAAGAAAATCTGAAAATACTCAAATACAACATCCACATTAAAGGGTATTCCTCTGCGTGGATTCTAACCATGACCATTTAACATTGAGATGAATCAGGCTAATCCAGATTAAAGGGTATTCCTCTGCGTGGATTCTAACCATGACCATTTAACATTGAGATGAATCAGGCTAATCCAGATTAAAGGGTATTCCTCTGCGTGGATTCTAACCATGACCATTTAACATTGAGATGAATCAGGCTAATCCAGATTAAAGGGATGATCAGGCTAATCCAGATTAAAGGGTATTCCTCTGCGTGGATTCTAACCATGACCATTTAACATTGAGATGAATCAGGCTAATCCACATTAAAGGGTATTCCTCTGCGTGGATTCTGACCATGACCATTTAACATTGAGATGAATCAGGCTAATCCACATTAAAGGGTATTCCTCTGCGTGGATTCTAACCATGACCATTTAACATTGAGATGAATCAGGCTAATCCAGATTAATCCAGGATATATCGAGGGTTACAACCTGAGTTACGACCTTCTCACATTCCCAGAATACCATGTGTCTGAGAGGCAGAGGGTTTGTGTTAGGGGGGGATGTGGGGCGCTCTACAAGGAGGCATGTCAGGGGGGGGGGGTTCTTAACTCACCATGTGTATACAGCTTCCTTCGTGGTTTTTATTTTCCATTTTGAACTTTGCCCCAGAGCAGTTGAAATAAAACAGCCTTGTGGACCAGGTGAGTGTTATCAGGGTTCTGCAGGTGATGGCGAGTTGGATACTTAGTTGTGAGGAGTTGAAAAGGCCAGTTAGGTGGATGGAAAACAACATGGCAAGTAGGACACACAGACATTTTAACAGTGTAACCCAATGCCCTAACTCGGTGGTTTTCAAACCTCTCCTCTGGGAACTCCAGACGTTTCATCATTTATGTTATAACACTGAACAATCTCACCTGGTTCATCACGCCTTGATGATTAGTTGACGAGTTGAATCAGGTGTGCTAGCTGTGGAATCATTCTAATACATGGAACGGCTGGGAGTCCCCGAGGACATGTTGGAGAAACACTGGGTTAGGGAAATGGCTGGGAGTCCCCGAGGACATGTTGGAGAAACACTGGGTTAGGGAAATGGTTGGGAGTCCCCGAGGACATGTTGGAGAAACACTGGGTTAAGGAAATGGTTGGGAGTCCCCGAGGACATGTTGGAGAAACACTGGGTTAGGGAAATGGCTGGGGGTCCCTGGTGAGAGGTTGGAGAAACACTGGGTTAGGGAAATGGTTGGGAGTCCCCGAGGACATGTTGGAGAAACACTGGGTTAGGGAAATGGTTGGGAGTCCCCGAGGACATGTTGGAGAAACACTGGGTTAGGGAAATGGTTGGGAGTCCCCGAGGACATGTTGGAGAAACACTGGGTTAGGGAAATGGTTGGGAGTCCCCGAGGACATGTTGGAGAAACACTGGGTTAGGGAAATGGTTGGGAGTCCCCGAGGACATGTTGGAGAAACACTGGGTTAGGGAAATGGTTGGGAGTCCCCGAGGACATGTTGGAGAAACACTGGGTTAGGGAAATGGCTGGGGGTCCCTGGTGAGAGGTTGGAGAAACACTGGGTTAGGGAAATGGTTGGGAGTCCCCGAGGACATGTTGGAGAAACACTGGGTTAGGGAAATGGTTGGGAGTCCCCGAGGACATGTTGGAGAAACACTGGGTTAGGGAAATGGTTGGGAGTCCCCGAGGACATGTTGGAGAAACACTGGGTTAGGGAAATGGTTGGGAGTCCCCGAGGACATGTTGGAGAAACACTGGGTTAGGGAAATGGCTGGGGGTCCCTGGTGAGAGGTTGGAGAAACACTGGGTTAGGGAAATGGTTGGGGGTCCCCGAGGACAGGTTGGAGAAACACTGGGTAAGGGAAATGGCTGGGGGTCCCTGGTGAGAGGTTGGAGAAACACTGGGTTAGGGAAATGGCTGGGGGTCCCCGAGGACATGTTGGAGAAACACTGGGTTAGGGAAATGGCTGGGAGTCCCCGAGGACATGTTGGAGAAACACTGGGTTAGGGAAATGGCTGGGGGTCCCAGGTGAGAGGTTGGAGAAACACTGGGTTAGGGAAATGGTTGGGGGTCCCTGGTGAGAGGTTGGAGAAACACTGGGCTAGGGAAATGGCTGGGGGTCCCTGGTGAGAGGTTGGAGAAACACTGGGTTAGGGAAATGGCTTGGGGTCCCTGGTGAGAGGTTGGAGAAACACTGCCCTAATTTATGGCCATCTTAACCTTCCACCAACTAACCCTAACCTTCCAGCAACCTAACCTAATGTTCCACTAACCAACACTAACCTTCCAGCAACCAAACCCAACCAAACATTCCCCCAACCTAACCACTTCCCTGACCTAGGTGGGAACGACCTGCTATTTAAATACACCACATGGCTCTAATGAAGACCAGACTGGGCACACACAACTCCCTCCCTCACACGTGACCACACACACACACACACACACACACACACACACACACACACACACACACACACACACACACACACACACACACACACACACACACACGCACACGCACACACACGTGTGTGTCCACGACCCCCAGGGATAACGCAGATAACACATCTAGTGAAGAGATAGTGGGGATTTCGTGTACAACCTTTGCCCTGCCCTAATGCCCTTAACGGTGTCATGTATCAGACCTCTCTAATGGAATGTTTCTAGTAGAACAAAGAACAGCTCACAGCTGAAACTGAACCGTTGTCATCCACGCTACTGGCCCCCAGGTGCTTGAACACATATAGACAGTAGATACAGTCCAGTTTAGCCACAATACCAAACGCCCAGTGGTGGGCACAGAGCTCTTTGTTTTTATACTGGAATTCAATTGTGGTATAGCCTCCCATTAGCCGATTATCTGTCCCAGTACAACAAATGTTTTCAGAGGGCAGGTTAGAGCCTGTCTGTGGGAAAACCTGTGCAGGGCATGACTCAATAGGATACCTTCAGGTTTTAATTGTTTAGGACCAGAGTACCTTCTTCTATATGTTTGGGGAGTCTTCCACATGCCTATTGGTGAACACCAAACTTGTTTGCTTATAAATTTCTCAAAAAAGCAATGGCTTTTTTTCTGGCCACTTTCCTGTAAAGCCGAGCTGATTATCATGGTCTTTTTATGTTTGTTGTATTCATCATGCATTTACTTGTACTCGTATGAAATACTATTTTAAAAATCAACCAGATATTCCATGTAAATCAGATCTCGGACTGTAATGGATTACTGTACAACTACTCATCAGCAGAGAATATCTGGGAGGAAGGTGAATATCTGGGAGGAAGGTGAATATCTGGGAGGAAGGTGAATATCTGGGAGGAAGGTGATCTAAGGGCTCTATTCAATACCAATTATGTTCCCCCATTAACAGAGAATTCATTAAAGGTAATGTTCCCCCGTAAGCAGAGACTGCATTAAAGGTAATGTTCCCCTGTTAGCAGAGACTGCATTAAAGGTAATGTTCCCCCGTTAGCAGAGACTGCATTAAAGGTAATGTTCCCCCATTAGCAGAGACTGCATTAAAGGTAATGTTCCCCCGTTAGCAGAGACTGCATTAAAGGTAATGTTCCCCCGTTAGCAGAGACTGCATTAAAGGTAATGTTCCCCCGTTAGCAGAGACTTCATTAAAGGTAATGTTCCCCCGTTAGCAGAGACTGCATTAAAGGTAATGTTCCCCCGTTAGCAGAGACTGCATTAAAGGTAATGTTCCCCCATTAGCAGAGACTTCATTAAAGGTAATGTTCCCCAGTTAGCAGAGACTGCATTAAAGGTAATGTTCCCCCATTAGCAGAGACTGCATTAAAGGTAATGTTCCCCCATTAGCAGAGACTGCATTAAAGGTAATGTTCCCCCGTTAGCAGAGACTGCATTAAAGGTAATGTTCCCCCATTAGCAGAGACTGCATTAAAGGTAATGTTCCCCAGTTAGCAGAGACTTCATTAAAGGTAATGTTCCCCCGTTAGCAGAGACTTCATTAAAGGTAATGTTCCCCCATTAGCAGAGACTGCATTAAAGGTAATGTTCCCCCATTAGCAGACTGCATTAAAGGTAATGTTCCCCCATTAGCAGAGACTTCATTAAAGGTAATGTTCCCCCATTAGCAGAGACTGCATTAAAGGTAATGTTCCCCGTAATGTTCCCCCATTAGCAGAGACTTCATTAAAGGTAATGTTCCCCCATTAGCAGAGACTGTTCATTAAAAGGTAATGTTCCCCCATTAGCAGAGACTGCATTAAAGGTAATGTTCCCCCAGTTAGCAGAGACTTCATTAAAGGTAATGTTCCCCCATTAGACTGCATTAAAGGTAATGTTCAGAGACTTCATTAAAGGTAATGTTCCCCCCGTTAGCAGAGACTTCATTAAAGGTAATGTTCCCCATTAGCAGAGACTTCATTAAAGGTAATGTTCCCCAGTTAGCAGAGACTTCATTAAAGGTAATGTTCCCCCATTAGCAGAGACTGCATTAAAGGTAATGTTCCCCAGTTAGCAGAGACTGCATTAAAGGTAATGTTCCCCCATTAGCAGAGACTTCATTAAAGGTAATGTTCCCCCATTAGCAGAGACTTCATTAAAGGTAATGTTCCCCATTAGCAGAGACTTCATTAAAGGTAATGTTCCCCAAGCAGAGACTGCATTAAAGGTAATGTTCCCCCATTAGCAGAGACTGCATTAAAGGTAATGTTCCCCCCCCATTATTAAAGGTAATGTTCCCCCAGCAGAGACTTCATTAAAGGTAATGTTCCCAGAGACTTCATTAAAGGTAATGTTCCCCCATTAGCAGAGACTGCATTAAAGGTAATGTTCCCCTTCATTAAAGTTAGCAGAGACTGCATTAAAGGTAATGTTCCCCCATTAGCAGAGACTTCATTAAAGGTAATGTTCCCCCATTAGCAGAGACTTCATTAAAGGTAATGTTCCCCCATTAGCAGAGACTTCATTAAAGGTAATGTTCCCCCATTAGCAGAGACTTCATTAAAGGTAATGTTCCCCCATTAGCAGAGACTTCATTAAAGGTAATGTTCCCCCATTAGCAGAGACTTCATTAAAGGTAATGTTCCCTCATTAGCAGAGACTGCATTAAAGGTAATGTTCCCTCATTAGCAGAGACTGCATTAAAGGTAATGTTCCCCCATTAGCAGAGACTGCATTAAAGGTAATGTTCCCCCATTAGCAGAGACTTCATTAAAGGTAATGTTCCCCCATTAGCAGAGACTTCATTAAAGGTAATGTTCCCCCATTAGCAGAGACTGCTTTCACAGTAAACTCTGCATGTCTAGAAATTAATCAATGACCTTAAATGACCTTAAATGTTCTGTCATGAAATCTGTAATGCTTCATCATACAGACTGAATAGAGCACTAAGTGTGTATTTAGATAAAGACAATAATATATATTTTAATTAAAGCACATTAATAAACACAAAGAGAAAATGTCACAGCCTACATTTGTGAGGCGTTTGAAGCAAACAGAGTAGGTCTAACTGAATACATGTATTCTTCAATAAACATTATTTTCTTTAAATATAAATGATTGGCATTTCTCTTCGTGCTCTTCTTAATGAAGAATGTGATCTATATTTTGAATGTTTCAAAATATTAATTGGTGTGACTATTTAATCTTAGGTATTTTCACTTAACTTGGTGATGTGAATCACTCTCCCCAGCCATCATCATCATAACCCATAACAGCCTACACATTTTATCATATAGTCATATTTTATCATATCATATTTTATCATATAGTCATTGCATTTTTTATATCAATAATTGTATTTTTTTAATCAATAATTTAATTTATATATATCAATAATTCCAACTTTTGATAGAAATAATGAAATGTTTGGTATAAAGAAATTCATGGATAAAACACATTTTTATATTGAAAAATACAGTCCATTTTTTTAATATCAAATGTTTAAATGATTGTTTAAAAGTTCATTTTCTCATACCTAAATAATGTTGTTGACTCATCCTATACTATTTGTGGCCAGAGCATAATATATTGGAGAACAACACTTTTAAAAACATACCTTGCCATGTCTTCATCGAGGATGATGTCATCCTGAGGAGAATGAGCTGGCCAATTAGTGGTCTACTCGCATTGGTATACCCACACACCATTATGTTGTTGCGGTACAGCCACACCATTATGTTGTTGCGGTACAGCCACACCATTATGTTGTTGCGGTACAGCCACACCATTCCAACACAGAAAAGGTGCTTTCTAACATCCTTCATTAATATTTTGGGGGAAGGAAAATGATTTCACTTATGTTGTAATGAATTATAGGTCATATTTCATATCGACCTGTTCTGAATATTGTGTCCCCATCGTCCCCTGTGGCAATTTCAACTATGGTCCTGAATGTGTGTGTGCGTGTGTGTGTGTGGGGGGGGGTGCGTGCGTGTGTGTGTATGTCTGTGAGTGTTCAGGTATCACCACTGCTCAATGCAGCTATAAAGAGGCCGCTGTGCAGACAGGAATATCAGTTCTCCTTCACTTCTGCATCACCGACAGTAGAGGAGAGACCACTGCACTGCGCTCTAAAGCCTACTGGACATCTTTGAACAGACTTTTAGCAGACAGCAACAATGTGGGTCTCTGCAGGAACATAGCAGTCTGGAACCCAACAAGATTCTGTCAGTGTCGTCAGTCAACATTCTACTCACTATGGGATTCTATGTAGTCTGATCAACATTCTACTCACTATGGGATTCTATGTAGTCTGATCAACATTCTACTCACTATGGGATTCTATGTAGTCTGATCAACATTCTACTCACTATGGGATTCTATGTAGTCTGATCAACATTCTACTCACTATGGGATTCTATGTAGTCTGATCAACATTCTACTCACTATGGGATTCTATGTAGTCTGATCAACATTCTACTCACTATGGGATTCTATGTAGTCTGATCAACATTCTACTCACTATGGGATTCTATGTAGTCTGATCAACATTCTACTCACTATGGGATTCTATGTAGTCTGATCAACATTCTACTCACTATGGGATTCTATGTGGTCTGATCAACATTCTACTCACTATGGGATTCTATGTAAACATTCTACTCACTATGGGATTCTATGTAGTCTGATCAACATTCTACTCACTATGGGATTCTATGTAGTCTGATCAACATTCTACTCACTATGGGATTCTATGTAGTCTGATCAACATTCTACTCACTATGGGATTCTATGTAGTCTGATTTCTACTCACTATGGGATTCTATGTAGTCTGATCAACATTCTACTCACTATGGGATTCTATGGATTCTACTCACTATGTTCTATGTAGTCTGATCAACATTCTACTCACTATGGGATTCTATCAACATTCTACTCAGTCTGATCAACATTCTACTCACTATGGGATTCTATGTAGTCTGATCAACATTCTACTCACTATGGGATTCTATGTAGTCTGATCAACATTCTACTCACTATGGGATTCTATGTAGTCTGATCAACATTCTACTCACTATGGGATTCTATGTAGTCTGATCTTTATTTTGTACTTTTTCATATTTTATTCATTCTTTTTTTTGTGTGCTCTTTTTTGTTCCAGTTTTTTTTATATATCTGATGTGGTATGGCTAATGTTTCTCTGATGGATCTGGGAGTTCTACTTTTAATTGGACTAGCAGCTGTCTTTGCAAATGGTAAGTTTGAAGAATGATCTGTTTCATCTGAGTTGAGTTAGTAAACTGTTGTTTCTGCTGGGGAGACAGGACACTGAGAGAATAAATACTCCTGAGTTGAGTTAGTAAACTGCTGTTTCTGCTGGGGAGACAGGACACTGAGAGAATAAAAACTCCTGAGTTGAGTTAGTAAACTGTTGTTTCTGCTGAAGAGACAGGACACTGAGAGAATAAAAACTCCTGAGTTGAGTTAGTAAACTGTTGTTTCTGCTGGGGAGACAGGACACTGAGAGAATAAAAACTCCCGAGTTGAGTTAGTAAACTGTTGTTTCTGCTGGGGAGACAGGACACTGAGAGAATAAAAACTCCTGAGTTGAGTTAGTAAACTGTTGTTTCTGCTGGAGAGACAGGACACTGAGAGAATAAAAACTCCCGAGTTGAGTTAGTAAACTGTTGTTTCTGCTGGAGAGACAGGACACTGAGAGAATAAAAACTCCTGAGTTGAGTTATTAAACTGTTGTTTCTGCTGGAGAGACAGGACACTGAGAGAATAAAAACTCCCGAGTTGAGTTAGTAAACTGTTGTTTCTGCTGGAGAGACAGGACACTGAGAGAATAAATACTCCTGAGTTGAGTTATTAAACTGTTGTTTCTGCTGGGGAGACAGGACACTGAGAGAATAAAAACTCCCGAGTTGAGTTAGTAAACTGTTGTTTCTGCTGGAGAGACAGGACACTGAGAGAATAAAAACTCCCGAGTTGAGTTAGTAAACTGTTGTTTCTGCTGGAGAGACAGGACACTGAGAGAATAAAAACTCCCGAGTTGAGTTAGTAAACTGTTGTTTCTGCTGGAGAGACAGGACACTGAGAGAATAAATACTCCTGAGTTGAGTTAGTAAACTGTTGTTTCTGCTGGGGAGACAGGACACTGAGAGAATAAAACTCCTGAGTTGAGTTATTAAACTGTTGTTTCTGCTGGAGAGACAGGACACTGAGAGAATAAATACTCCTGAGTTGAGTTAGTAAACTGTTGTTTCTGCTGGAGAGACAGGACACTGAGAGAATAAAAACTCCTGAGTTGAGTTATTAAACTGTTGTTTCTGCTGGAGAGACAGGACACTGAGAGAATAAATACCAGTAGTCTACATTCAATGTAAACTGAACTTTTACTTTTATTAGTCTACTTCAATACTTTAGATGTATCTTCCTGTGAAGAATTATCAGAACATGAATGTCCACGAATATCTTCCTTCGAAGAAGTAGCAGTAATGTTCATGTATCTATAAGATTTCATGAATGTGTATTTAATCTATCAGTGTCAGTGCTTCAAGTTGAAATATGTTTAAAGTTTTTCTTTCAAGATTATTAATTTTATATTGATTATTACTTTTGAATATTCATTTAAATGAGGAGCATTCATTACGGATTTTAAAAAAAAAAGATTTTGAAGGTTGGGGGTTTAGGCACGTTTACTCAGTGACTCTGCAGTGTCCTTTGAGACCACAGTGCATGCACATCGCTGTGAAATATTTTTGGGTTACTTAAAAGCCTAGTGTGAAACCTAGTAAATCAACTACAGGTCTATTCTTCCCAGACACTTCCTCCCCTTTCCTCAATTAGCCTGGGGATGCTGTTAAGAAATCCGTTGTAACCCGCATACAGGGGTGGGATAGACGTTCTTGGAATACCTTCAGCGATCACTGCATATTTAGTCATTTGTATTTTAATACTGGGGGAGTCAGGACACTTCATTGAATGTAGATACACTATATATATATATATATATACAAACACCCCTTTAAATGAGTGGATTTGGCAATTTCAGCCACACCCGTTGCTGACAGGTGTATAAAATCTATCACAGTCATGCAATCTCCATAGACAAACATTGGCAAGTAGAATGGCCCGTACTGAAGAGTTCAGTGACTTTCAACGTGTCACCGTCATAGGATGCCACCTTTCCATCAATTCAGTTCGTCAAATGTCTGCCCTGCCAGAGCTGCCCCGGTCAACTGTGAGTTGTGTTCTTGTGAAAATGGAACGTTTAGGAGCAACAACGGCTCAGCTGCTAAGTGGTAGGCCACACAACCTTACAGAATGGGACCGGCGAGTGCTGAAGTGCATAGCGCGTAAAAATCATCTGTCCTCGGTTGAATCTGGGTTTGGCGGATGTCAGGAGAATGACCTGCCCCAATGCATAGTGCCAACTGTAAAGTTTGGTGGAGGAGGAATAATGGTCTGGGGCTGTTTTTCATGGTTCGGGCTAGACCCCTTAGTTCCATTGAAGGGAGATATTAACGCTACAGCATACAATGACATTCTAGAGGATTTTGTGCTTCCAACTTTGTGCAAACAGTTTGGGGAAGGCCCTTGCCTGTTTCTGCATGACAATGCCCCAATGCACAAATCAAAGCAAAGTCCATACAGAAATGGTTTGTTGAGATCGGTGTGGAAGAACTTGACTGACCTGCACAAAGCCCTCACCTCAACCCCCATCGAAAACCTTTGGGATGAATTGCAACTCTGACTGTGAGCCAGGCCTATGTGAGCCAGTGCCCGACCTCACTAATGCTCTTGTGGCATGTCCCCTCAGCAATGTTCCAACATCTAGTGGAAAGCCTTCCCTGAAGAGTGGTGACTGTTATAGCAGCAATGTTCCAACATCTAGTGGAAAGCCTTCCCAGAAGAGTGGAGGCTGTTATAGCAGCAATGTTCCATCATCTAGTGGAAAGCCTTCCCAGAAGAGTGGAGGCTGTTATAGCAGCAATGTTCCATCATCTAGTGGAAAGCCTTCCCAGAAGAGTGGAGGCTATTATAGCAGCAAAGGGGGGAACAACTCCATATTAATACCCATGATTTTGGAATGAGATGGTCGACGAGCGGGTGTCCACATACTTTTGGTCATGTAGTGTAGATATTGTATCAAAATGTTTCCTTTTCTATTTTTCAAGGTTGTAAAAAATACTGTCACCTTTTTACCCTCTATTAATATTAATATTTGTGACCGATCGGCTGAAATCGGTCTTGTCTGTTTCTGTCTCTGTCCTGCTCCTGACTGAAGGAATTTGATTTCTCAACGCAGTGAAAAGCTGTCTTTCTTTATACAAGCATGAAGTCCATCAGCCCCATCTCCAATCAGTCACCCCACTGTCATTTCCTGCTCCAGATGGATGGACGTATCCCAAGTAGCAAATTGTTCCCTAGGGGCCCAGGTCAAACACAGTGCACTATGTAGGGAATAGGGTGCCATTTGTGACCGACCACCTCAATTCGGTCTTATGTAGATGCATTTGAAATTGTGTTTTTTACATTAGATAAAAGTAGAGACACGGCACTACTAAATGATATATAATAAATAATAATAATAATAATACACTGCATTTGAGGAACAACGGGAATGTACATCATCATTCTGCTTTGAAAGTCAATAAACTTGTAAACTCACTTTCGAGAAAATGGCCCTTGAATGTTTTGGGTACACCTGCTGGAGAGCTCTTCTTTGTCTACAGCCATTCAGCATCGTTCACACCCTCTTAAGCCTTAGCCCCACCCATTCAATATCGTTCACACCCTCTTAAGCCTTAGCCCCACCCATTCAGCATCGTTCACACCCTCTTAAGCCTTAGCCCCACCCATCTCTTTAAGGATCCACATGTGAGGCCATGTTTTAAACACAGTGAGTAGTTTAGTAAACAACCAAAGATTTAAAGACTAAAAATGGTAAAAGTAGTAGCCTACAATAAGGAAAAACTCCTGGTAAAACTATAATATTATTATTATTATATTATTATATGGTAAAACTACACTTTATCGAGTCCTTGGGCTATATCCTAATCTGACTTTGGTGCAGGTCATGTTGTTGTTCACATTACTGTGCTAAACAGAGTGAGTAGTGTAGTAAAGATTAAGACTAAAAGTGCCTACGATAAGGAAAAATTCAGGTAGACAAAGTGTCCAGATGAAAAATATTTTATTAATATTAGATGACGCTGACCCAGACACACTTGATGGGTCATGTGAAAGAAATGCTATAACTCCCAACCATATGTAGCTAAGTGGATGGGTCTCTACAGAAGGTGTAGACGGTGCAGCCAAATGGTTGCAGTAGCAATATCAGAAATATAATCAATATAAATAATATAATATACACTAAGAACAATATCAATAACAATATCAGTGATATAATCAATAGTAGCAATATCAGAAATATAATCAATATAAATAATATAATATAAACTAAGAACAATATCAATAACAATATCAGTGATATAATCAATATAAATAATATAATATACACTAAGAACAATATCAATAACAATATCAGTGATATAATCAATATAAATAATATAATATAAACTAAGAACAATATCAATAACAATATCAGTGATATAATCAATATAAATAATATAATATACACTAAGAACAATATCAATAACAATATCAGTGATATAATCAATATAAATAATATAATATACACTAAGAACAATATCAATAACAATATCAGTGATATAATCAATATAAATAATATAATATACACTAAGAACAATATCAATAACAATATCAGTGATATAATCAATATAAATAATATAATATAAACTAAGAACAATATCAATAACAATATCAGTGATATAATCAATATAAATAATATAATATACACTAAGAACAATATCAATAACAATATCAGTGATATAATCAATATAAATAATATAATATACACTAAGAACAATATCAATAACAATATCAGTGATATAATCAATATAAATAATATAATATAAACTAAGAACAATATCAATAACAATATCAGTGATAGACGAGGTAGTTATATGTATGCAATCAGTGACTGAGCAGCAGGATATAAAAAATAGTAGCAGCAACGTGTGGAGTGTGTGTTGCCACGAACCGGCTCAAAGCCCGTAACAAAGGGAGACAACGTGGAGATAAGGAGTAGCAAAATATATATTTATTAACTAAAGCAACTAAGTATAATATACAATGGTGTGTGTAATCAGTAATCAGTAGTGTAAGTGAGTGTTTTGCATGAATGTGATAATGCAGGGTGATGAAAGGTGCCAAAGCAAACAAACAAAAGGCCACCAAGAACCACAACAGAATCTACAACAGGTGTCTGCATGGAGAGAGTCTCCTCCATGAATGGGGAAGATGTCTATTTATCCTGGGAGACACCTGGCCCAGGTGTTACCCATGTAGCTGACGACCCTCCCAACTCCGCCCACCAGCATCCTAATAAGGAAATAACAGAGAGAATACGGCAGATAGAGTGGGAAGGTGGGAGGTGGGCGGAGTCGGCAGACAGAGTGGGAGGGTGGGAGGTGGGCGGAGTCGGGAGACAGAGTGGGAGGGTGGGAGGTGGGCGGAGTCGGCAGACAGAGTGGGAGGGTCGTCACAGTGTTAGGAGAGAATCATGTGAATAGAGGCACAGCAGATAGTGTTGATTACTGGTGTGTCCAAACCTAATCTATATTCTGAGAGTTTCTGTCCTGCCCTTGTCTTTGTTGGTGCCTCTCCTCACAAAACTCCCGGATTTTCTCAAGAACATAAGTCTGTCCAGTCCAGGTGGTTCTAATGCAAACCATCTATAGGAGGGAGGGCGTCAGTGTTCCGCAGCAGCTGAAACCTGGAATCCCGACTGAGTCCGAACGCTCCCTGGAGACAACAACACCAGGCTCCAGAGCATCGAAGCCGTAAAACAGGAAATAACCAACATCATTTCCCCTCCAAAGTTTGGATAAGAAGAACGACATCATACAATGTAATGAACATAATGTTCACCTGAAGTGCTGCTTGATCTGTGGCAGCGGCCTGAAGTGCTGCTTGATCTGTGGCCTGAAGTACTGCTTGATCTGTGGCCTGAAGTGCTGCTTGATCTGTGGCCTGAAGTACTGCTTGATCTGTGGCCTGAAGTACTGCTTGATCTGTGGCCTGAAGTACTGCTTGATCTGTGGCCTGAAGTGCTGCTTGATCTGTGGCAGCGGCCTGAAGTGCTGCTTGATCTGTGGCCTGAAGTGCTGCTTGATCTGTGGCCTGAAGTGCTGCTTGATCTGTGGCCTGAAGTACTGCTTGATCTGTGGCCTGAAGTGCTGCTTGATCTGTGGCCTGAAGTACTGCTTGATCTGTGGCAGCAGCCTGAAGTACGGAGTCAGGTGTTGTTGCCAGCCGTAGCTTTCCACCTCCAGTCCAACCAGCTGTGGGATGTTGACCCCCCCGTCTCTGTGCTGTCCTTCACAACACCAGTAATCTCAGACAAAGTGTTCACTCTGGTCTTTCTGAAGCGCTGCTTGATGAGGTCGAAGCACCAACTTGGTGTGGCCTGTGATCAGGAAGTGAAGGTCCAGACTGTGGTGGAGCTTGTGCATTGGTCCACCAGGCACAATAGCAGAGCACAAACTTGTTCTTGTTTTGGCCACTGCAGTCCACACGTGTTTCCCTCCATACAACAATGAAGTAGTTGGTGTGGTATTTCTTCACAGCAGAAAACAACTCCATAGTTGGTGAAGAAATGGTGCTGGATGACATGCCTTCAAGTATTTCTTAACAGCAAACAAGCCACAGTTGCGAGGTGTTAAATAATACAGTTGAAGTCTGAAGTTTACATACACCTTAGCCAAATACATTCCACTTTTTCACAATTCCTGACGTTTAATCCTAGTAAAAATTCCTTGTTTTAGGTCAGTTAGGATCACCACTTTATTAAAAAAATGTGAAATGTCAGACTAATAATAGAGAGAATTATTTATTTAAGCTTTTATTTCTTTCATCACATTCCCAGTGGGTCAGAAGTTTATATACACTCAATTAGTATTTGGTAGCATTGCCTTTCAATTGTTTAACTTGGGGCAAACGTTTTGGGTAGCTTTCCACAAGCTTCCCACAATAATAATTCCAAGGATGAACCAGACTTGCGGAGGTCTACAATTCTTTTTCTGAGGTCTTGGCTGATTTCTTTTGATTTTCCCATGATGTCAAGCAAAGACGCACTGAGTTTGAAGGTAGACTTTGAAATACATCCACAGGTACACCTCCAATTGACTCAAATGATGTCAATTAGACTATCAGAAGCTTCTAAAGCCATGTCATCATTTTCTGGAATTTTCCAAGCTGTTTAAAGGCACAGTCCCCTTGGTGTATGTAAACTTCTGACCCACTGGAATAGTGAGACAGTGAATTATAAGTGAAATAATCTGTCTGTAAACAATTGTTGGATAAATTACTTGTGTCACGCAAAAATAGATGTCCTAACAGACTTGCCAAAACTATAGTTAGTTAACAAGAAATTTGTGGAGTGGTTGAAAAACAAGTTTTAATGACTCCAACCTAAGTTTATGTAAACTTCCGACTTCAACTGTAGATGGGACCTGGCTGTATAGGGTCAGAAGGATACCTGCAAACAGCAAAATAACATTATGATAAGTTCATGAAAAGAAAATGTAACGTGAAACATATCATGTTTTAATTCATCATTATCAGCTAAGTTTCAATTACCTACAAATGTGCGGAGCAGCAGCACAGCATAACGTCATGTTGTAACCTGGAAGATACAACGATAACACACATTCCTCTGGAAAACACAGAAATATGGTCCTTCTGTAGCTCAGTTGGTAGAGCATGGCGCTTGTAACGCCAGGGTAGTGGGTTTGATTCCCGGGACCACCCATACGTAGAATGTATGCACACATGACTGTAAGTCGCTTTGGATAAAAGCGTCTGCTAAATGGCATATATTATTATTATTTATTATTATATATTATTATTATTATTATTATTATTATTATTATATTATTAGATCAATAAAAGTAGTGTCAACCATGTTGGAGGTCAACTTGTTTATGTTTTACACACCAAGTGTTGTCATCGATTCCTTGTAGAGACGCCACACTGCTGCTTTTGTCACAGCGGACGGCAGCAGCTTTCCACCAACGTGTTTGTGTCCTGGGTGGCGTCCTGGTAGCACTATGGCATTATCCTCTGCGGAGTTGTTGATGAAGTTCACCACTCGCTGCACGTCCTCATGCTTCAGGTGTAACCTGTGCTTGCTTGGGCCAGCTCTCTTTCTGATGGGAGGCATTAGACCATTCTCCTTGTATGACTGGTGAGGAGAGACAGGTGTGTCCTACAGGTCTTTCTGGTGGGAGGCATTAGACCATTCTCCTTGTATGACTGGTGAGGAGAGACAGGTGTGTCCTACAGGTCTTTCTGGTGGGAGGCATTAGACCATTCTCCTTGTATGAGGAGAGACAGGTGTATTCTACAGGTCTTTCTGATGGGAGGCATTAGACCATTCTCCTTGTATGAGGAGAGACAGGTGTGTTCTACAGGTCTTTTTGATGGGAGGCATTAGACCATTCTCCTTGTATGAGGAGAGACAGGTGTGTCCTACAGGTCTTTCTGATGGGAGGCATTAGACCATTCTCCTTGTATGGGGAGAGACAGGTGTGTCCTACAGGTCTTTCTGATGGGAGGCATTAGACCATTCTCCTTGTATGGGGAGAGACAGGTGTGTCCTACAGGTCTTTCTGATGGGAGGCATTAGACCATTCTCCTTGTATGAGGAGAGACAGGTGTGTCCTACAGGTCTTTCTGGTGGGAGGCATTAGACCATTCTCCTTGTATGACTGGTGAGGAGAGACAGGTGTGTCCTACAGGTCTTTCTGGTGGGAGGCATTAGACCATTCTCCTTGTATGTGAAGAGACAGGTGTGTTCTACAGGTCTTTCTGATGGGAGGCATTAGACCATTCTCCTTGTATGAGGACAGACAGGTGTGTTCTACAGGTCTTTTTGATGGGAGGCATTAGACCATTCTCCTTGTATGGGGAGAGACAGGTGTGTCCTACAGGTCTTTCTGATGGGAGGCATTAGACCATTCTCCTTGTATGAGGAGAGACAGGTGTGTCCTACAGGACTTTCTGATGGGAGGCATTAGACCATTCTCCTTGTATGACTGATGGAGGAGAGTCAGGTTTGTTCAACTGATGCTGAGAGACACATTCCAGATATTTAGGCATTATTATACAGTAGATGGCCGTAATCACGTCAGACACACCTGGCTAACTCCATTAAATGAATGTAGGAGAATATAACACATTAGATTTGGTAAAAGATAATACAAATAATAAAAATTATAAAAAATATGTTTTTTTTCTTCATCATGTGAATGTCATACATGATGGATCATTAGCTTCCCTACAGAAAATCCACTAACCTTCACACATCTAGATAGCTGGGTGGGGTGGGTGTGGAGCCAGAAACAGCAAGGCTGCAAGGCTGAACCCAGTTCCTACATTTGAATATAAAAATGTATTTTATCAAACAAAAATATGCTCAATTTTATCTCTGAGACCCTCAGGATGACAAATCAGAGCCAGATTACTGAATGTAAGTACATTATTTACCTTCAGAGGTGAATGTATCAAACCAGTTGGCGTGACAAAAGTGTTTTGTTCCTGTTCTCTCTCCTCAAACAATACCACTGTATTTTTTCACTGTAATAGCTACTGTAAATTGGACACCGCAGTTAGATGAACAACAATTTAAGCTTTCTGTCCATATAAGACATGTCTTAGTCCTGGAAAGATGGCTGGTACTTACATCATCATTCTAGTCACATTAGCGTAGGTTAGCATCAACCATCCCGGTACAGAGACACCGATCCCGTAGAGGATATTATTAACTTGCGATGAAAACAACTTGGCAGACTGCAACCTCTTTCCTTCAATAATGTTATCCAGAACGACTGTAAATGTGCTCCTGGCAACAATTTAACTACGCTTTTTTTGCTGCCGTTTACTGACACCGGCCATATTAAACGGGTGTTGAGCGTTGGTAAAATTTATCAGTTATTCTACTCTCTGATATACTTCCGGCGCCGACTGAGATGGCCGCCTCGCTTCGCGTTCCTAGGAAACTATGCAGTTTTTTGTTTTTTTACGTGTTATTTCTTACATTAGTACCCCAGGTCATCTTAGGTTTCATTACATACAGTCGAGAAGAACTACTGAATATAAGATCAGCGTCAACTCACCATCAGTACGACCAAGAATATGTTTTCCGCGACGCGGATCCTGTGTTCTGCCTTACAAACAGGACAACGGAATGGATCGCATGCAGCGACCCAAGGAAACGACTCCGAAAAAGAGGGAAACGCCGCGGTGTTCTGGTCAGACTCCGGAGACGGGCACATCGCGCACCACTTCCCAGCATTCTTCTTGCCAATGTCCAGTCTCTCGACAACAAGGTTGATGAAATCCGAGCAAGGGTGGCATTCCAGAGGGACATCAGAGACTGCAACATTCTCTGCTTTACGGAAACATGGCTTACTGGGAAGACGCTATCCAGGGAGGTGCAGCCAACGGGTTTCTCCACGCATCGCGCCGACAGAAACAAACATCTCTCTGGTAAGAAGAGTGGCGGGGGCGTATGCCTCATGACTAACGGGACATGGTGTGATGAAGGAAACATACAGGAACTCAAATCCTTCTGTTCACCTGATTTAGAATTCCTCACAATCAAATGTAGACCGCATTATCTTCCAAGAGAATTCTCTTCGATTATAATCACAGCCGTATATATCCCCCCCCAAGCAGACACATCGATGGCTCTGAACGAACTTTATTGAACTCTTTGCAAACTGGAAACCATTTATCCGGAGGCTGCATTCATTGTAGCTGGGGATTTTAACAAAGCTAATCTGAAAACAAGACTCCCTAAATTTTATCAGCATATCGATTGCGCAACCAGGGGTGGTAAAACCTTGGATCATTGTTACTCTAACTTCCGCGACGCATATAAGGCCCTGCCCCGCCCCCCCTTTCGGAAAAGCTGACCACGACTCCATTTTGCTGATCCCTGCCTACAGGCAGAAATTAAAACAAGAGGCTCCCACGCTGAGGTCTGTCCAACGCTGGTCAGAACAAGCTGACTCTACACTCATATTATTATTATTATTATATTACTCCAAGACTGCTTCCATCACGTGGACTGGGACATGTTTCGTATTGCGTCAGATGGAAATATTGACGAATACGCTGATTCGGTGTGCGAGTTCATTAGAACGTGCGTCGAAGATGTCGTTCCCATAGCAATGATAAAAACATTCCCAAACCAGAAACCGTGGATTGATGGCAGCATTCGCGTGAAACTGAAAGCGCGAACCACTGCTTTTAATCAGGGCAAGGTGTCTGGTAACATGTCCGAATATAAACAATGCAGCTATTCCCTCCGCAAGGCTATTAAACAAGCTAAGCGTCAGTACAGAGACAAAGTGGAATCTCAATTCAATGGCTCAGACACAAGATGCATGTGGCAGGGTCTACAGTCAATCACGGACTTCAAGAAGGAACCCAGCCCAGTCACGGACCAGGATGTCTTGCTCCCAGGCAGACTAAATAACTTTTTTGCCCGCTTTGAGGACAATACAGTGCCCCTGACACGGCCTGCAACGAAAACATGCGGTCTCTCCTTCACTGCAGCCGAGGTGAGTAAGACATTTAAACGTGTTGACCCTCGCAAGGCTGCAGGCCCAGACGGCATCCCCAGCCGCGCCCTCAAAGCATGCGCAGACCAGCTAGCCGGTGTGTTTACGGACATATTCAATCAATCCCTATACCAGTCTGCTGTTCCCACATGCTTCAAGAGGGCCACCATTGTTCCTGTTCCCAAGAAAGCTAAGGTAACTGAGCTAAACGACTACTGCCCCGTAGCACTCACTTCCGTCATCATGAAGTGCTTTGAGAGACTAGTCAAGGACCATATCACCTCCACCCTACCTGACACCCTAGACCCACTCCAATTTGCTTACCGCCCAAATAGGTCCACAGACGATGCAATCTCAACCACACTGCACACTGCCCTAACCCACCTGGACAAAAGGAATACCTATGTGAGAATGCTGTACATCGACTACAGCTTGGCATTCAACACCATAGTACCCTCCAAGCTCGTCATCAAGCTCGAGACCCTGGGTCTCGACCCCGCCCTGTGCAACTGGGTACTGGACTTCCTGACGGGCCGCCCCCAGGTGGTGAGGGTAGGCAACAACATCTCCTCCCCGCTGATCCTCAACACGGGGGCCCCACAAGGGTGCGTTCTGAGCCCTCTCCTGTACTCCCTGTTCACCCACGACTGCGTGGCCACGCACGCCTCCAACTCAATCATCAAGCTTGCGGACGACACAACAGTGGTAGGCTTGATTACCAACAACGACGAGACGGCCTACAGGGAGGAGGTGAGGGCCCTCGGAGTGTGGTGTCAGGAAAATAACCTCACACTCAACGTCAACAAAACTAAGGAGATGATTGTGGACTTCAGGAAACAGCAGAGGGAACTCCCCCCTATCCACATCGATGGAACAGTAGTGGAGAGGGTAGCTAGTTTTAAGTTCCTCGGCATACACATCACAGACAAACTGAATTGGTCCACTCACACTGACAGCGTCGTGAAGAAGGCGCAGCAGCGCCTATTCAACCTCAGGAGGCTGAAGAAATTCGGCTTGTCACCAAAAGCACTCACAAACTTCTACAGATGCACAATCGAGAGCATCCTGGCGGGCTGTATCACCGCCTGGTATGGCAACTGCTCCGCCCTCAACCGTAAGGCTCTCCAGAGGGTAGTGAGGACTGCACAACGCATCACCGGGGCAAACTACCTGCCCTCCAGGACACCTACACCACCCGTTGTTACAGGAAGGCCATAAAGATCATCAAGGACATCAACCACCCGAACCACTGCCTGTTCACCCCGCTATCATCCAGAAGGCGAGGTCAGTACAGGTGCATCAAAGCTGGGACCGAGAGACTGAAAAACAGCTTCTATCTCAAGGCCATCAGACTGTTAAACAGCCACCACTAACATTGAGTGGCTGCTGCCAACACACTGTCATTGACACTGACCCAACTCCAGCCATTTTAATAATGGGAATTGATGGGAAATGATGTAAATATATCACTAGCCACTTTAAACAATGCTACCTTATATAATGTTACTTACCCTACATTATTCATCTCATATGCATATGTATATACTGTACTCTACATCATCGACTGCATCCTTATGTAATACATGTATCACTAGCCACTTTAACTATGCCCTTTGTTTACTTTGTCTACACACTCATCTCATATGTATATACTGTACTCGATACCATCTACTGTATGCTGCTCTGTACCATCACTCATTCATATATCCTTATGTACATATTCCTTATCTCCTTATACTGTGTATAAGACAGTAGTTTTGGAATTGTTAGTTAGATTACTTGTTGGTTATCATTGCATTGTCGGAACTAGAAGCACAAGCATTTCGCTACACTCGTATTAACATCTGCTAACCATGTGTATGTGACAAATAAAATTTGATTTGATTTGATTTGGTACACTCAGACTCGAGTGGTCTGAAACAGTTGTTGCAGTGATGTTCTATTGAAATGGATACTTGCATAGTGGAGTCTTTTTGTTTTACATTTTACTACGCAATTGTGTTTGTTTTTTAAAGACACGTTAGATAGGATTTACAGCTCCAATAGACAGAAGCAGGCTACATGGCAGACCAATCCAAACTCATCTCTCTCGGCATGTCCAGCCCACTCATAATGTCAGCCAATCATGGGTAGCGTTGACTTAACCAACTAGCCTCCTAATTTAACAATTGTATTCGTATTTACAGATTTGCATATAAGTTTGTCATTAAAGCACATGACAAAGCACATGTTCGAGAAGGAATTTCTGCCCCACCCCCCCAAAACATGTGTTTTCATTTACGTTTTCCTGTGAAGTAGTGATCCGAGACATAAGCCTAGTTTCCTGAAACGGGACACATTTTAACACCATGACAAAGTGCTTTTACATTACAAAAAAATAAAATACATTTTATTTCAAAAAGATGTTGTTAATTGTATTCATCATTAACTCTTCCTATGTCCATGTAGGTTCTTCAGCCCCCAGTAAAGATGTTGTCGAGAGGGAAGAGTTGGAGACCACTGAGATGAACTTGGTCCCCAGGTCAACCGCAGTGGGTGGGGCCAGCAGTGTGGGTGTGGCCAGCAGTGTGGGTGTGGCCAGTGGTGTAGGTGTGGCCAGCGCTGTAGGTGGGGCCAGCAGCAATGGGTCCCGGAACATCACTGAGGCGCGGCGTAGAGACAAGCGCTGCACATGTTACAGCTACAGAGACAAGGAGTGTGTCTACTACTGTCACCTGGACATCATCTGGATCAACACACCAGAGTGAGTAGTGATAGGCCTAACCCTGACCTCCATTAACCCTGTTCTCCACTAACCCTGTTCTCCACTAACCCTGACCTCCACTAACCCTGACCTCCACTAACCCTGACCTCCACTAACCCTGACCTCCACTAACCCTGACCTCCACTAACCCTGATCTCCACTAACCCTGACCTCCACTAACCCTGACCTCCACTAACCCTGACCTCCACTAACCCTGTTCTCCACTAACCCTGACCTCCACTAACCCCAACCCTGACCTCTACTAACCCTGACCTCCACTAACCCTGACCTCCACTAACCCTGACCTCCACTAACCCTGACCTCCACTAACCCTGTTCTCCACTAACCCTGACATCCACTAACCCCAACCCTGACCTCTACTAACCCTGACCTCCACTAACCCTGACCTCCACTAACCCTGACCTCCACTCACCCTGTTCTCCACTAACCCTGTTCTCCACTAACCCTGACCTCCACTAACCCCAACCCTGACCTCTACTAACCCTGACCTCCACTAACCCTGACCTCCACTAACCCTGACCTCCACTAACCCTGACCTCCACTAACCCTGTTCTCCACTAACCCTGACCTCCACTAACCCCAACCCTGACCTCCACTAACCCTGACCTCCACTAACCTCCACTAACCCTGACCTCCACTAACCCTGACCTCCACTAACCCTGTTCTCCACTAACCCTGACCTCCACTAACCCCAACCCTGACCTCTACTAACCCTGACCTCCACTAACCCTGACCTCCACTAACCTCCACTAACCCTGACCTCCACTAACCCTGACCTCCACTAACCCTGACCTCCACTAACCCTGACCTCCACTAACCCTGACCTCCACTAACCCTGTTCTCCACTAACCCTGACGTCCACTAACCCTGACCTCCACTAACCCTGACCTCCACTAACCCTGTTCTCCACTAACCCTGTTCTCCACTAACCCTGACCTCCACTAACCCTGACTTCCACTAAACCTGTTCTCCACTAACCCTGTTCTCCACTAACCCTGACCTCCACTAACCCTGACCTCCACTAACCCTGTTCTCCACTAACCCTGACCTCCACTAACCCCAACCCTGACCTCTACTAACCCTGACCTCCACTAACCCTGACTTCCACTAACCCTGAACTCCACTAACCCTGTTCTCCACTAACCCTGACCTCCACTAACCCTGACCTCCACTAACCCCCTGTTCTCCACTAACCCTGACCTCCACTAACCCTGCTCTCCACTAACCCTGACCTCCACTAACCCCAACCCTGACCTCCACTAACCCTGACTTCCACTAACCCTGAACTCCACTAACCCTGTTCTCCACTAACCCTGACCTCCACTAACCCTGACCTCCACTAACCCCCTGTTCTCCACTAACCCTGACCTCCACTAACCCTGCTCTCCACTAACCCTGACCTCTACTAACCCCAACCCTAACTCCAACCCTAACCCAAAACCTGACCTCCACTAACCCTGACCTCCACTAACCCTGACCTCCACTAACCCTGTTCTCCACTAACCCTGACCTCCACTAACCCTGACCTCCACTAACCCTGACCTCCACTAACCCTGTCCTCCACTAACCCTGACCTCCACTAACCCTGACCTCCACTAACCCTGACCTCCACTAACCCTGACTCCACTAACCCCAACCCTGACCTCCACTAACCCTGACCTCTAATAACCCTGACTCCCCTAACTCCAACCCTGACCTCCACTAACCCTGACCTCTACTAACCCTGACCTCTACTAACCCCAACCCTGACCTCTACTAACCCCAACCCTAACTCCAACCCTAACCCAAAACCTGACCTCCACTAACCCTGACCTCCACTAACCCTGACCTCCACTAACCCTGACCTCCACTAACCCCAACCCCAACCCCAACCCTAATCCCAACCCTAACCCCAACCCCGACCTCCACTAACCCTGACCTACACTAACCCCAACCCTGACCTCCACTAACCCCAACCCTGACCTCTACTAACCCCAACCCTGACCTCTACTAACCCCAACCCTGACCTCCACTAACCCCAACCCTGACCTCCACTAACCCCAACCCTAACCCCAACCCTGACCTCTACTTACCCCAACCCTGACCTTCACTAATCCCAACCCTGACCTCTACTAACCCCAACCCTGATCTCCACTAACTCTGACCTCCACTAACCCCAACCCCAACCCTAACTACAACCCTGACCTCCACTAACCCCAACCCCAACCCCAACCCTAACTCCAACCCTGACCTCCACTAACCCCAACCCTGACCTTCACTAATCCCAACCTTGACCTCCACTAACCCTGACCTCTACTAACCCCAACCCTGACCTCTACTAACCCCAACCCTAACTCCAACCCTAACCCAAAACCTGACCTCCACTAACCCTGACCTCCACTAACCCTGACCTCCACTAACCCTGACCTCCACTAACCCCGACCCCAACCCCAACCCTAATCCCAACCCTAACCCCAACCCTAACCCCAACCCCGACCTCCACTAATCCTGACCTACACTAACCCCAACCCTGACCTCCACTAATCCCAACCCTGACCTCTACTAACCCCAACCCTGACCTCTACTAACCCCAACCCTGACCTCCACTAACCCCAACCCTAACCCCAACCCTAACCTCTACTAACCCCAACCCTAACCCCAACCCTGACCTCTACTAACCCCAACCCTGACCTTCACTAATCCCAACCCTGACCTCTACTAACCCCAACCCTGATCTCCACTAACTCTGACCTCCACTAACCCCAACCCCAACCCTAACTACAACCCTGACCTCCACTAACCCCAACCCCAACCCCAACCCTAACTCCAACCCTGACCTCCACTAACCCCAACCCTGACCTTCACTAATCCCAACCCTGACCTCCACTAATCCCAACCCTGACCTTCACTAATCTCAACCCTGACCTCCACTAACCCCAACTCTAACCCCAACCCTAACACCAACCCTGACATCCACTAACCCCAACCCTGACCTTCACTAATCCCAACCCTGACCTCCACTAACCCCAACCCTGACCTCCACTAATCCCAACCCTGACCTTCACTAATCCCAACCCTGACCTCCACTAACCCCAACTCTAACCCCAACCCTAACTCCAACCCTGACCTTCACTAACCCCAACCATGACCCCCACTAACCCCAACCCTGACCTTCACTAACCCCAACCGTGACCTTCACTAACCCCAACCGTGACCTTTACTAACCCCAACCCTGACTTTCACTAATCCCAACTCTGAACTCCACGAACCCCAACCCTAACCCCAACCCTGACTTTCACTAACCCCAACCCTGACCTTCACTAATCCCAACTCGGACCTTCACTAACCCCAACTCCAACCCTAACCCTAACCCCAACCCTGACCTCCACTAACCCCAACCCTAACCCCAACCCTGACAGACCCTAACCCCAACCGTGACCTTCACTAACCCCTCCACTAACCCCAACACTAACCTCAAACCTAACCCCAACCCTGACCTTCACTAATCCCAACCCTGACCTTCACTAATCCCAACCCTGACCTCCCCTAACACTTAAATATATATATATTCACCTTTATTAAACCAGGTAGGCCAGTTGAGAACATGTTCTCATTTACAACTGCGACCTGGCCAAGATAAAGCAAAGCAGTGCGACACAAACAACAATGCAGAATTACACATAAACAAAGGTACAGTCAATAAAATAAAATCAATAAAAATCTATCTTCAGAATGTGCAAATGTAGAAGAGTAAGGAGGTAAAGGCAATAAATAGGACACAGAGGCAAAATAATTACAATTTAGCATTAACACTGGAGTGATGGATGTGCAGATGATGATGTGCAAGTACAACAGAGCAAGAAGGTAAGTAATAATATGGGGATGAAGTAGTTGGATGGGCTGTTTACAGATGGGCTGTGTACAGGTACAGTAAGCTGATCAGACAGTTGATGCTTAAAGTTAGAGAGGGAGATATAAGACTCCAGCTTCAGTGATCTTTGCAATTAGTTCCAGTCATTGGCAGCAGAGAACTGGACAGAAAGGCTGCCAAAGTAAGTGTTGGCTTTAGGGGTGACCAGTGAAATATACCTGCTGGAGCGCGTGCTACGGGTGGGTGTTGATATGGTGACCAGTGAGCTGAGATAAGGCGGGGCTTTACCTAGCAAAGAGTTTTGATGACCTGGAGCCAATGGGTTTGGCGACGAGTATGTAGCGAGGGCCAACCAACGAGAGCATACAGGTCACAGTGGTGGGTGGTATATGGGGCTTTGGTGACAAAACGGATGGCACTGTGATAGACTACGTCCAGTTTGCTGAGTAGAGTGTTGGAGGCTATTTTGTAAATGACATAGGATAGTCAGTTTTACGAGGGTATGTTTGGCAGCATGAGTGAACGGAGGCTTTGTTGTGAAATAGGAAGCAGATTCTAGATTTCATTTTGGATTGGAGATGTTTAATGTCATCCTGGGAGGAGAGTTTACAGTCTAATCAGGCACCTAGGTAGTTGTAGTTGTCCACATATTCTAAGTCAGAACTTTCCAGATTAATGATGCTAGTCGGGCAGGAAAGTGCGGGAAGCAAACGTTTGAAGAACATGCACTTAATTAGACTAGCATTTAAAAGCAGTTGGAGGCCACGGAAAGAGTGTTGTATGGCGTTGAAGCTCGTCTGGAGGTTTGTTAACACAGTGTCCAAAGAAGGGCCAGATGTTTACAGAATGGTGTCGTCTATGTAGAGGTGGATCAGAGAATCACCAGCAGCGAGAGAGACATCATTTATATATACAGAGAAAAGAGTTGGCCCAAGAATTGAACCCTGTGGCACCCCCATGGAGACTGCCAGAGGTCTGGACAACAGACCCTCCGATTTGACACACTGAAATCTATCTGAGAAGTAGTTGGTGAACCAGGCGAGGCAGTCATTTGAGAAGCCAAAGCTATTGAGTCTGCCGATAAGAATGCAGTGATTGACAGAGTCGAATGCCTTGGCCGGGTCGATGAAGAAGGCTACACAGTATTGTCTTTTATCGAAGGCGGTTATGATATCGTTTAGAACCTTGAGCGTGGCTGAACTCCCCTGATCTCGACACTTACTTCCCCTAACCCCATTCCTGCCACTGACCTCCCCTAACCCCAACACTGATCCGAACCTCCCCTAAACCCCACCTCTTTCCACGCAGTATTCCCCCTGTCTGTATCACTCTCCCTCTAGTTCTACTTCTTTGTCCCACTCCCTCTGTCTCTCCGCCTGTATATCTCGCTCTTTCTCTCTCCCTCCTTCTCTCGTCAGTCTCTCTTCAGTTGTAGGGTCTCAATGTTTACACATGCTTGAAGGCCCTGTTATCGTCTCAGTGTCTACAGCTGCTTGAAGGCCCTGTTATCGTCTCAGTGTCTACAGCTGCTTGAAGGCCCTGTTATCGTCTCAGTGTCTACAGCTGCTTGAAGACCCTGTTATAGTCTCAGTGTCTACAGCTGCTTGAAGGCCCTATTCTACTCTCAATTGCCTTACCTTCATTGTCATGGGAAACATGCCAATAAAGCCCATTTGAATTTAATTGAGAGGGACTGAATTCTCAGGTTGTTGCCCAGAAAGAGAGGGAGAGGATTATCATGTTGTTGCCCAGAAAGAGAGGGAGAGGATTATCATGTTGTTGCCCAGAAAGAGAGGGAGAGGATTCTCATGTTGTTGCCCAGAAAGAGAGGAAGAGGATTATCATGTTGTTGCCCAGAAAGAGAGGGAGAGAGAGAGATGTTCCTCATGCTGTTTCCCAGAGAGAGAGCGAGAGAGAGAGAGAGAGAGAGAGAGAGAGAGAGAGAGAGAGAGAGAGAGAGAGAGAGAGAGAGAGAGAGAGAGAGAGAGAGAGAGAGAGAGACCCTCATGCTGTTGCCCAGATAGAGAGAGACAGAGAATCCTCATGTTGTTGCCCAGATAGAGAGAGAGAGAGAGAGTATCCTTGTGTTGTTGTCCAGAGAGACAGAGAGAGACAGAGAGAGAGAGACAGATAGAGAGAGAGAGAGAGAGACAGAGAGAGAGAGAGAGAGAGAGAGAGAGAGAGAGAGACAGAGAGAGAGAGAGAGAGAGAGAGAGAGAGAGAGAGAGAGAGAGAGAGAGAGAGAGAGAGAGAGAGACAGAGAGAGAACGTATATATATATATCATACACTGCAGCTGAGGAACAATGTGCAAGTAATTGTGCTTTGAAAGTTGATAAACTTGTTTACCAGTTTTGAATGTATTCTTTGTCTACACCCATTCAGCATCGTTCACACCCTCTTTAAGCCTTAGCCCCACCCATTCAGCATCGTTCACACCCTCTTTAAGCCTTAGCCCCACCCATTCAGCATCGTTCACACCCTCTTTACGCCTTAGCCCCACCCATTCAGCATCGTTCACACCCTCTCAAGCCTTTAGCCCCACCCATCTCTTTAAAGATCCACATGTGAGGCCATGTTTTAAACACAGTGAGTAGTTTAGTAAACAATCAAAGATTTAAAGACTAAAAATGGTAAAAGTAGTAGCCTACAATAAGGAAAAACTCCTGGTAAAAATACACTTTATCGAGTCCTTGGCCTATATCCTAATCTGACTTTGGTGCAGGTCATGTTGTTGTTCACATCATAGTCTCTGGTTACACACGGTATATCAAATGAAAAGTCTGTCAAATGCACAGCAAGTGTCAACGGTACAGTGACATTGTTACTTGCATATTTGCAATATCAAAAACAGAAAGGGTCCAGATTTTTTTTTTTTAATAAATATTTATATTTATTAGATGATTCTTACCCAGACAAGCTTGTCTAAATTGATGGGTCGTGTGAAAGAAATGCTATATCCACCTCCCCAGTCACTAAGTGGATGGGTCACTATTGTCTAGACATGTACACCTGTTCATGAAATGGAATCATCTGGCAAAGTGGAGGCTTTTGTTTAGACATGTAGCTAGCTAGTAAAACAATGAACCGGAATAATCCCAAATCATACTACCACCAATCCAAAACAAACTGTTTGTCATAACTGTAGTATGAATCTGCAGGTAGATAAAGCTAACCATCTAGTTTCAATGTTAGCTAACTAGCTAACATTAGGCTATACCTAGCAATTCAAATGGATTTCTGATTCTAATAACATTACTACACAGATCATATATGCAGAGTTAGCTGGCGAGCCAGCAAGCTAATGTTCGCTAGCTAGGTAACAGTATTCTTTAACTTGGGGCGGCAGGTAGCCTAGTGGTTAGAGCGTTGGGACTAGTAACCGCAAAGGTTGCTAGATCAAATCCCCGAGCTGACATGGTAAAAATCTGCCTCTGAACAAGGCAATTATCCCACTGTTCCTAAGCCGTTCTTAATTAACTTGCTGACTAGGTTCAATATATATACATGTATTATTATATATATTTATTAGCATGCGATGGAAATGACTTTCTGATAAAATGTGAAACTCATAATGTCTGAAAATGTAGCTAGACCAGTATACATAGATGGCAGGCTGGGACCATTTAATTCCGGGTTCACACTGACTGTGTGAAAATGTGCAGAAAATAGCCCAGCACTTTTTCCAACGGATCTGTCCATAGGGGAGCAATGTTCTTGAGAAAAGTAGAAAAACGGATTTCTTTCAAAACAGCCGATGTAGATATCAATATCATTATCAACACTCACGTCATGGACAGAAGCACGCTACATGTCAACCAACAATTTAACAACTTAATTTGTATTTGCAGGTGGAATACACGTTCTGTATTAAGGCGGAATACACGTTCTGTATTAAGGTGGAATAAACGTTCTGTATTAAGGTGGAATACACGTTCTGTATTAAGGTGGAATACACGTTCTGTATTAAGGTGGAATACACGTTCTGTATTAAGGTGGAATACACGTTCTGTATTAAGGTGGAATACACGTTCGGTATTAAGCTGGAATACACGTTCTGTATTAAGGTGGAATACACGTTCTGTATTAAGGTGGAATACACGTTCTGTATTAAGGTGGAATACACGTTCTGTATTAAGGTGGAATACACGTTCGGTATTAAGCTGGAATACACGTTCTGTATTAAGGTGGAATACACGTTCTGTATTAAGGTGGAATACACGTTCGGTATTAAGGCACATGAAAAATCACATGTTCCAGAAGACATTTATAATAATATAATACAAATATATATACTTACATCATTAAAACAAACTTTATTTAATTTTAACACACCAGAAAGTTGAAACCAAGCCCCCTCCTGTCGTCCACCGCACATAGAACACCCCCTGACTCCCTGAAACATAGAACACCCCCTGAATCCCTAACACATAGAACACCCCCTGACTCCCTGACACATAGACACATTGACTCTGTACCCCCTGTATATAGCCTCCACATTGACTCTGTACCGTAACACCCTGTATATAGTCTCCACATTGACTCTGTACTGGTACCTCCTGTATATAGTCTCCACATTGACTCTGTACCGATACCCCCTGTATATAGCCTCCACATTGACTCTGTAACGTAACACCCTGTATATAGTCTCCACATGGACTCTGTACCGATACCCCCTGTATATAGCCTCCACATTGACTCTGTACCGTAACACCCTGTATATAGCCTCCACATTGACTCTGTACCGGTACCCCCTGTATATAGTCTCCACATTGACTCTGTACCGGCACCCCCCTGTATATAGCCTCCACATTGACTCTGTACCGATACCCCCTGTATATAGCCTCCACATTGACTCTGTAACGTAACACCCTGTATATAGTCTCCACATGGACTCTGTACCGATACCCCCTGTATATAGCCTCCTCATTGACTCTGTACCGCAACACCCTGTATATAGCCTCCACATTGACTCTGTACCAGTACCCCCTGTATATAGCCTCCACATTGACTCTGTACCGGTACCCCTGTATATAGCCTCCACATTGACTCTGTACCGGCACCCCCCTGTATATAGCCTCCACATTGACTCTGTACCGTAACACCCTGTATATAGCCTCCACACTGACTCTGTACCGGTACCCCTGCATATAGCCTCCACATTGACTCTGTACTGGTACCCCTGTATATAGCCTCCACATTGACTCTGTACCGGTACACCCTGTATATAGCCTCCACATTGACTCTGTACCGGTACCCCCTGTATATAGCCTCCACATTGACTCTGTACCGTAACACCCTGTATATAGCCTCCACACTGACTCTGTACCGGTACCCCTGCATATAGCCTCCACATTGACTCTGTACTGGTACCCCTGTATATAGCCTCCACATTGACTCTGTACCGGTACCCCCTGTATATAGCCACCACATTGACTCTGTACTGGTACCCCCTGTATATAGCCTCCACATTGACTCTGTACCAGTACCCCCTGTATATAGCCTCCACATTGACTCTGTACCGTAATACCCTGTATATAGCCTCCACATTGACTCTGTACCGGTACCCCCTGTATATAGCCTCCACATTGACTCTGTACTGGTACCCCTGTATATAGCCTCCACATTGACTCTGTACTGGTACCCCTGTATATAGCCTCCACATTGACTCTGTACTGGTACCCCTGTATATAGCCTCCACATTGACTCTGTACCGTAATACCCTGTATATAGCCTCCACATTGACTCTGTACTGGTACCCCCTGTATATAGCCTCCACATTGACTCTGTACCGGTACACCCTGTATATAGCCTCCACATTGACTCTGTACCGATACCCCCTGTATATAGCCTCCACATTGACTCTGTACCAGTACCCCCCTGTATATAGCCTCCACATTGACTCTGTACCGGCACCCCCTGTATATAGCCTTCACATTGACTCTGTACCGGTACACCCTGTATATAGCCTCCACATTGACTCTGTACCAGTACCCCCTGTATATAGCCTCCACATTGACTCTGTACTGGTACCCCCTGTATATAGCCTCCACATTGACTCTGTACCGGCACCCCCTGTATATAGCCTCCACATTGACTCTGTACCGTAACACCCTGTATATAGCCTCCACACTGACTCTGTACCGGTACCCCTGCATATAGCCTCCACATTGACTCTGTACTGGTACCCCCTGTATATAGCCTCCACATTGACTCTGTACCGTAACACCCTGTATATAGCCTCCACATTGACTCTGTACTGGTACCCCCTGTATATAGCCTCCACACTGACTCTGTACCGTAACACCCTGTATATAGCCTCCACATTGACTCTGTACTGGTACCCCCTGTATATAGCCTCCACATTGACTCTGTACCGGTACCCCCTGTATATAGCCTCCACATTGACTCTGTACCGGTACCCCCTGTATATAGCCTCCACATTGACTCTGTACCGGTACCCCTGTATATAGCCTCCACATTGACTCTGTACCGGTACCCCCTGTATATAGCCTCCACATTGACTCTGTACCGTAATACCCTGTATATAGTCTCCACATTGACTCTGTACCGTAATATCCTGTATATAGTCTCCACATTGACTCTGTACCGTAATACCCTGTATATAGCCTCCAAATTGACTCTGTACTGTAATACCCTGTATATAGTCTCCACATTGACTCTGTACTGTAATACCCTGTATATAGCCTCCACATTGACTCTGTACCGTAATACCCTGTATATAGCCTCTCTCTGTACAATACCATGACTCTTGACTCTGTACCGTAATACCCTGTATATAGTCTCCACATTGACTCTGTACCGTAATACCATGTATATAGCCTCCATACTCCCCTGTATATAATGTTAATATTTACTGCTCATCTTTAATTACTTGTTACTTTTATCTCTTCTTCTTAATCATATTTTTGTAAACTGCACTGTCGGCTAGGGGCTTGTAAGTAAGCATTTCACTGTAAGGTCTACACCTGCTGTATTCAGTGCATGTGACTAATACACATTTGATTTGATTTGATTTGGTCCTTGCAATGGTTAGTGTTAAGTTTGTACAGAGGATGGAGGCCTGGCCCGAAACCCCCCAGGTCTCAGATCTGGAGCCAGACGCAACAGAGGATCCATCAGTGCCCCCTGCTCGCCCCGCTCCCTGTGTGTGCCTTCCACTTATGTCCAATCTCCCCACAATTAAAACACTTCAGACTACCTGTAGTCGCATAAACCATGTAGGCTTTCCCGTCATACATCACCTGATATTAAATCGTTTTTTGGCAGTCAGTCTTAAAAACCTTCTACATGTTTCAACAGTGTTTTTTTTACATCTCTCACTGGGCTGGCACATTTTCCTTAAAGTGTGAGCATCAGGTCCACATCAGAAATTAACGTTATAGTAACCGTCGTAGCTGCAGGGAAGAGCGACATCATTTTGAAAATTGGAACACACTGAACAAACAACAAAACAAAGAGTTATCTATCCAAAGCAAAGAGTTATCTACCCAAAACAAAGAGTTATCTATCCCAAACAAAGAGTTATCTATCCAAAGCAAAGAGTTATCTACCCAAAACAAAGAGTTATCTATCCCAAACAAAGAGTTATCTATCCAAAACAAAGAGTTATCTATCCCAAACAAAGAGTTATCTATCCAAAACAAAGAGTTATCTATCCAAAACAAAGAGTTATCTATCCAAAACAAAGAGTTATCTATCCAAAACAAAGAGTTATCTATCCAAAACAAAGAGTTATCTATCCCAAAAAACAAAGAGTTATCTATCCAAAACAAAGAGTTATCTATCCAAAACAAAGAGTTATCTATCCAAAACAAAGAGTTATCTATCCAAAACAAAGAGTTATCTATCCAAAACGGAGAAACGACTTCTCCAACCATCTTGGCTCTATGACAAAGAACAAACAGCAAAAACAGAATCTTAGAATCAACTTTTAAACACTACCAGAACCCACTGGATAGTCCAATTACATTGAATGAGTTACAGGACAAAGTACAAACCATCCTACCCAAAAAGGCCTGCAGGGTTGAAGGTATCCCAAATGAAATGAAAAAATATACAGACCACAAATTCCAATTGGCTATACTTAAACTCTTTAACATCATCCTCAGCTCTGACACATTCCCCAATATTTGGAACCAAGGAATGACCACACCAATCCACAAAAGTGGAGACAAATTTGGCCCCAATAACTACCGTGGTATTAACAGTAAGTCAACAGCAGACTTGGGAAATTCTCTGCATTATCATTAACTGCAGACTTGTACATTTCCATGGTGAAAACAAAGTTCTGAGCAAATGTCAAATTGCCTTTTGACCAAATTACCGTACGACAGACCACGTATTCACCCTGCACACCCTAATTGACTTACAAACAAACCAAAACAAAGGCAACATCTTCTCATGATTTGTTGATTTGAAAAAAAGCTTTTGTCTCATTCCAAAAAAGGTCCAGTTGCCAGGACCACAAATACAAATTCCATCTAGACACCGTTGCCCTAAAGCACACAAAAAATAACACATTCCTTGGCCTAAACATCAGCACCACATGCTTTGCCCTCGAGCACACAACAAACTATACCTACCTCGGCCTTAACATCAGCGCCACAGGTAACTTCCACAAAGCTGTGATCGATCTGAGAGACAAGGAAAGAAGGGCCTTCTATGCCATCAAAAGGAACATAAATTCAACATCCCAATTAGGATCTGGTTAAAAATGCTTGAATCAGTTATAGAACCTATTGCCCTTTATGGTTGTGAGGTCTGGGGTCCGCTCACCAACCAATAATTCACTAAATGAGACAAACACCAAATTACATGCATAAATCTGCAAAAAACTCTGTGTACAACATAAAGCACCAATTAATGCATGTAGAGCATGCAACATCCAGAAGAGAGACTAAATTCTACAACCCCCTAAAAGGAAGCGATTCCCAAACCATAACAAAGCCATCACCTACAGAGAGATGAACCTGGAGAAGAGTCCTCCAAGCAAGCTGGTCCTGGGGCTCTGTTCACAAACACAAACACACCCCACAGAGCCCCAGGACAGCAACACAATTACACCCGACAAAATCCTGAGAAAACAAAAATATTATTATTTGACACATTGGAAAGAATTAACAAAAAAACAGAGCAAACTACAGTGCTTTTTGGCCCTAAACAGAGAGTAGACCGCGGCAGAATACCTGACCACTGTGACTGACCCTAAACAGAGAGTACACCGCGGCAGAATACCTGACCACTGTGACTGACCCTAAACAGAGAGTGGCAGAATACCTGACCACTGTGACTGACCCTAAACAGAGAGTACACAGTGGCAGAATACCTGACCACTGTGACTGACCCTAAACAGAGAGTACACAGCGGCAGAATACCTGACCACAGCTGGGTACGTATCAAATCAGTGAGCATGTCGCCGTAGACAGACTTGGCTCTCAAGAGAATACAGGCTATGTGCACACTGCCCACAAAATGAGGTGGAAACTGAGCTACACTTCCTAATTCCTAACCTCCTGCCAAATGTATGACCATATTAGAGACACATATTTCCCTCAGATTACAAAGACCCACAAAGAATTCCAAAACAAATCCAATTTTGATAAACTCGCATATCTATTTGGTGAAATACCGCAGTGTGTGCAACAATCACAGCAGCAAGATGTGTGACCTGTTTCGACAAGAAAAGGAGAACCAGTGAAGAACAACTGCTGTCAATATTTATGTTTATTTATTTTCCCTTTTGTACTTGAACTATTTGCACATCTTTACTGTTTTGAGATAGATATGACATTTTTAATTGTCTTTATTCTTTTGGAACTTCGGTGAGTGTAATGTATAGCTAATGTATTAGCTAATATACCAAAGGCATCAAAGATTATTTATAATCTGTCACAGAAACTGGAGTCCATCTCCCCCGACGCACCCAAATTTATTTGAGGGGATTTTAACAACTGTACCTTGCACAAAGTTCTGCGCACAAAGTACCAGTATGTGAAATGTCTCACTAGGAAGAATAGGACTCTTGACTTGTGTTATGGGACAACACCACAATATATTGGTGATGGTTTCTGCCACCACCAAACCTCCCCTGGGGACATCAGACCACAATGTGGTTTACCTCAGGCCAACCTACTGTCGGCTCCTGGAGAGGGAGAAACCCACAGTTAAAACTACCTCAGGCCAACCTACTGTCGGCTCCTGGAGAGGGAGAAACCCACAGTTAAAACTACCTCAGGCCAACCTACTGTCGGCTCCTGGAGAGGGAGAAACCCACAGTTAAAACTGTCCAGATCTGGAATGACAACAGCATCAATTGTCTCCAGGGGTGTTTTGACTGTGGGAAGTATTTGGTCTCCAGGGTGTTTTGACTGTGGGAGGTATTTGGTCTCCAGGGGTGTTTTGACTGTGGGAGGTATTTGGTCTCCAGGGTGTTTTGACTGTGGGAAGTATTTGGTCTCCAGGGTGTTTTGACTGTGGGAGGTATTTGGTCTCCAGGGTGTTTTGACTGTGGGAGGTATTTGGTCTCCAGGGTGTTTTGACTGTGGGAAGTATTTGGTCTCCAGGGTGTTTTGACTGTGGGAGGTATTTGGTCTCCAGGGTGTTTTGACTGTGGGAGGTATTTGGTCTCCAGGGTGTTTTGACTGTGGGAGGTATTTGGTCTTCAGGGTGTTTTGACTGTGGGAGGTATTTGGTCTCCAGGGTGTTTTGACTGTGGGAGGTATTTGGTCTCCAGGGTGTTTTGACTGTGGGAGGTATTTGGTCTCCAGGGGTGTTTTGACAGTGGGAGGTATTTGGTCTCCAGGGTGTTTTGATTATGGGAAGTATTTGGACTGTGGGAGGTATTTGGTCTCCAGGGGTGTTTTGACTGTGGGAGGTATTTGGTCTCCAGGGTGTTTTGACTGTGGGAAGTATTTGGTCTCCAGGGTGTTTTGACTGTGGGAGGTATTTGGTATCCAGGGTGTTTTGACTGTGGGAGGTATTTGGTCTCCAGGGTGTTTTGATTATGGGAAGTATTTGGACTGTGGGAGGTATTTGGTCTCCAGGGGTGTTTTGACTGTGGGAGGTATTTGGTCTCCAGGGTGTTTTGACTGTGGGAGGTATTTGGTCTCCAGGGTGTTTTGACTGTGGGAGGTATTTGGTCTCCAGGGTGTTTTGACTGTGGGAGGTATTTGGTCTCCAGGGTGTTTTGACTGTGGGAGGTATTTGGTCTCCAGGGTGTTTTGACTGTGGGATGTATTTGGTCTTCAGGGTGTTTTGACTGTGGGAGGTATTTGGTCTCCAGGGTGTTTTGACTGTGGGAGGTATTTGGTCTCCAGGGTGTTTTGACTGTGGGAGGTATTTGGTCTCCAGTGTGTTTTGACTGTGGGAGGTATTTGGTCTCCAGGGTGTTTTGACTGTGGGAGGTATTTGGTATCCAGGGTGTTTTGACTGTGGGAGGTATTTGGTCTCCAGGGTGTTTTGACTGTGGGAGGTATTTGGTCTCCAGGGTGTTTTGACTGTGGGAGGTATTTGGTCTCCAGGGTGTTTTGACTGTGGGAGGTATTTGGTCTCCAGGGTGTTTTGACTGTGGGAGGTATTTGGTCTCCAGGGTGTTTTGACTGTGGGAGGTATTTGGTCTCCAGGGTGTTTTGACTGTGGGAGGTATTTGGTCTCCAGGGTGTTTTGACTGTGGGAGGTATTTGGTCTCCAGGGTGTTTTGACTGTGGGAGGTATTTGGTCTCCAGGGTGTTTTGACTGTGGGAGGTATTTGGTCTCCAGGGTGTTTTGACTGTGGGAGGTATTTGGTCTCCAGTGTGTTTTGACTGTGGGAGGTATTTGGTCTCCAGGGTGTTTTGACTGTGGGAGGTATTTGGTATCCAGGGTGTTTTGACTGTGGGAGGTATTTGGTCTCCAGGGTGTTTTGACTGTGGGAGGTATTTGGTCTCCAGGGTGTTTTGACTGTGGGAGGTATTTGGTCTCCAGGGTGTTTTGACTGTGGGAGGTATTTGGTCTCCAGGGTGTTTTGACTGTGGGAGGTATTTGGTCTCCAGGGTGTTTTGACTGTGGGAGGTATTTGGTCTCCAGGGTGTTTTGACTGTGGGAGGTATTTGGTCTCCAGGGTGTTTTGACTGTGGGAGGTATTTGGTCTCCAGGGTGTTTTGACTGTGGGAGGTATTTGGTCTCCAGGGTGTTTTGACTGTGGGAGGTATTTGGTCTCCAGGGTGTTTTGACTGTGGGAGGTATTTGGTCTCCAGGGTGTTTTGACTGTGGGAGGTATTTGAGGACAGCAGCTCTGATCTTGATGAACTCACAGATGTTGTGTCAGCTGTAAACTTCTGTGTTGAGTCAGTTGTTCCACTAAAACCTGTCACATCTTCACAAACAATAAGCCTTGGGTATCAAAACATCTAAAATCACTACTTGATAGGAAGAAGTTAGTTAATTCTGAGGGTGATAGACAGGCTTTAAGAGATGTACAACGTGAGATCAGTTTGTGCTGAGGGTGATAGACAGGCTGTAAGAGATGTACAACGTGAGATCAGTTTGTGCTAAGGGTGATAGACAGGCTGTAAGAGATGTACAACGTGAGATCAAAAGACAGATACAGGTGGACAAGGAGGCATACAAGGGTGGAGAGGACCCTCTCCACAGGAAACACAAGGGTGCAGAGGACCCTCTCCACAGGAAACACAAGGGTGAAGAGGACCCTCTCCTCAGGAAACACAAGGGTGAAGAGGACCCTCTCCTCAGGAAACACAAGGGTGGAGAGGAGCCTCTCCTCAGGAAACACAAGGGTGAAGAGGACCCTCTCCTCAGGAAACACAAGGGTGAAGAGGACCCTCTCCTCAGGAAACACAAGGGCGGCCTGGAGACCCAGGGACACATAGGCAGGGGAAAACCAGTGCTGACCTTGGGGGACATGAGGGCCAGAACATGGCTAATGAACTGAATGTTTTCTTCTCAAGATTTGAATCAGACAACTTTTTGCCAGAGGTAAAACAAATGGAAGCATCATTACACATGTTTGAGAGAGATGTTAAACAGTCTGATGTTGTGAAGTTGTTCAGGGGATGAAACACATACAAAAGCCCAGGCCCGGACAAAACAAGTGGACATGTGTTTAAAGCACTGTGCTGAACAACTGGCTGGTGTTTTTACAGACATTTCCAATCCTCACTCGACCAGCAACACGTGCGGAAACACGTGTGGAAAAATTATATAATTATACCAATTCCTAAATCATCTAATCCCTCTGTGCTGAATGACTACCGCCCTGAATGACTACCGCCCTGGAGTCAAACAGACAGGCCTGGATGAGATCTTTAAGGTCAGGGCCCTCAGAAAGTTACTTGGAGCCAAACAGACAGGCCTGGATGAGATCTTTAAGGTCAGGGCCCTCAGAAAGTTACTTGGAGTCAAACAGACAGGCCTGGATGAGATCGTTAAGGTCAGGGCCCTCAGAAAGTTACTTGGAGTCAAACAGACAGGCTTGAATGAGATCTTTGAGGTCAGGGCCCTCAGCAAGGTACTTGGAGTCAAACAGACAGGCTTGAATGAGATCTTTGAGGTCAGGGCCCTCAGCAAGGTACTTGGAGTCAAACAGACAGGCTTGAATGAGATCTTTGAGGTCAGGGCCCTCAGAAAGGTACTTGGAGTCAAAAAGACAGGCCTAGAGGAGATATTTAAGTTCAGGACCTTCAACAAGGTAGTTGGAGTCAATCAGACAGGCCTGGATGAGATCTTTAAGGTCAGGTCCCTCTGCAAGGTACTTGGAGTCAAACAGACAGGCCTGGATGAGATCTTTAAGGTCAGGGCCCTCTGCAAAGTACTTGGAGTCAAACAAACAGGCCTGGATGAGATCTTTAAGGTCAGGGCCCTCTGCAAAGTACTTGGAGTCAAACAAACAGGCCTGGATGAGATCTTTAAGGTCAGGGCCCTCTGCAAAGTACTTGGAGTCAAACAGACAGGCCTGGATGAGATCTTCAAGGTCAGGGCCCTCAGCAAGGTACTAGAAGTCAAACAGACAGGCGTGGATGAGATATTTAAAGTCAGGGCCCTCCCCAAGGTACTTGGAGTCAAACAGAAAGGCCTGGATGAGATATTTAAAGTCAGGGCCCTCCGCAAGGCTCACAAAATAATTTTAGACCCAAGCCACCCCCTGTATCCGGACTTTGAACTACTCCCCTCTGGGTGAAGGTATAGGGCATCCCTCAGCATCAAAAACAGAACTAGACAATAATTTGTTCCAGGTGTGATATCCCTCATAAATAGCTTGGGCTAATATTCCTATCGACTCAGTAAGGCCAGCAGGCTAGTCTTAAAAAAAAATGTTTTATTGGTATATAACTTTAAAAAAAATGGTATTGTCAATTTCGTTTTGTATTTAAACGCAACTTTAAACATGTGCATGACACTGCAACAAAATTTCCCCATGGGAACAATAAAGTCAGTAAGCAAGTAAGTAAGTCATTTGTATTGTTTATTTCACTTTTGTTTATTATCTACTTCACTTGCTACTGCAATGTTAACATATGTTTCCCATGACAAAAGGCTGTAATACATTGAAATTGAAATTAATTGAGAGAGAGAGGTATCTTCCTGTTGTCAACTAGAGAGAGAGAGAGGGATCCTCTTGTTGTTGCCTAGAGAGAGAGAGAGGATCATCTCGTTGTTGCCTAGAGAGAGAGAGGATCCTCTTGTTGTTGCCTAGAGAGAGAGAGGATCCTCTTGTTGTTACCTAGAGAGAGAGAGAGAGAGGTATCCTCCTGTTGTCAACTAGAGAGAGAGAGAGAGTGAACCTCTTGTTGTTGCCTAGAGAGAGAGAGGATCATCTTGTTGTTGCCTAGAGAGAGAGAGGATCCTCTTGTTGTTACCTAGAGAGAGAGAGAGAGAGGTATCCTCCTGTTGTCAACTAGAGAGAGAGAGAGAGAGAGAGGGATCCTCTTGTTGTTGCCTAGAGAGAGAGGATCATCTTGTTGTTGCCTAGAGAGAGAGGGGATCCTCTTGTTGTTGCCTAGAGAGAGAGAGAGAGGGGTATCCTCCTGTTGTCACCTAGAGAGAGAGAGAGAGAGAGAGAGAGAGAGGATCCTCTTGTTGTTGCCTAGAGAGAGAGAGGATCCTCTTGTTGTCACCTAGAGAGAGAGAGGGGGGGATCCTCTTGTTGTTGCCTAGAGAGAGAGAGGATCCTCTTGTTGTTACCTAGAGAGAGAGAGAGAGAGAGAGGGGGGGATCCTCTTGTTGTTGCCTAGAGAGAGAGAGAGAGGGGGGGATCCTCTTGTGTTGTGGTCCTGTGTAGCTCAGTTGGTAGAGCATGGCGCTTGTAACGCCAGGGTAGTGGGTTCGATCCCCGGGACCACCCATACGTAGAATGTATGCACACATGACTGTAAGTCGCTTTGGATAAAAGCGTCTGCTAAATGGCATATATTATTATATCTTGTTGTTGCCTAGAGAGAGAGAGAGAGAGAGGTATCCTTCTGTTGTCGCATAGAGAGAGAGAGAGAGAGAGAGAGAGAGAGAGAGAGAGAGAGAGAGAGAGAGAGAGAGAGAGAGAGAGAGAGAGAGAGAGAGAGAGAGAGAGATCCTCTTGTTGTTGCCTAGAGAGAGAGAGAGAGAGGATCCTCTTGTTGTCGCCTAGAGAGAGAGAGAGGATCCTCTTGTTGTCGCATAGAGAGAGAGAGGATCCTCTTGTTGTTGCCTAGAGAGAGAAAGGACCCTCTTGTTGTTACCTAGAGAGAGAGAGAGGATCCTCTTGTTGTTACCTAGAGAGAGAGAGAGAGAGGTATCCTCCTGTTGTCACCTAGAGAGAGAGAGGGGGATCCTCTTGTTGTCGCATAGAGAGAGAGAGGATCCTCCTGTTGTCACCTAGAGAGAGAGAGAGGGGGATCCTCTTGTTGTTACATAGAGAGAGAGGGATCATCTTGTTGTTACCTAGAGAGAGAGAGAGGGATCCTCTTGTTGACGCATAGAGAGAGAGAGGATCCTCCTGTTGTTGCCTAGAGAGAGAGGGATCCTCTTGTTGTTGCCTAGAGAGAGAGGGATCCTCTTGTTGTTGCCTAGAGAGAGAGGGATCCTCTTGTTGTTACCTAGAGAGAGAGAGGATCCTTCTGTTATCACCTAGAGAGAGAGGGATCATCTTGTTGTTACCTAGAGAGAGAGAGAGAGGGATCCTCTTGTTGTTGCCTAGAGAGAGAGAGGATCCTCCTGTTGTTGCCTTGAGAGAGAGAGAGCAAGAGAGAGAAAGAGAGAGAGAGAGAGAGAGAGAGAGACAGAGAGAGGGGTACTCCTGTTGTCGCCTAAAGAGAGAGAGAGAAAGAGAGAGGATCCTCCTGCTGTTGCCTAGAGAGAGAGAGAGAGAGAGAGGATCCTCTTGTTGTTGCCTAGAGAGAGAGAGAGAGAGAGAGGATCCTCTTGTTGTCGCCTAGAGAGAGAGAGAGGATCCTCCTGTTGTCGCCTAGAGAGAGAGAGAGAGAGAGAGGATCCTCTTGTTGTCGCCTAGAGAGAGAGAGAGAGAGGATCCTCTTGTTGTCGTCTAGAGAGAGAGAGAGAGAGAGAGAGAGAGAGAGAGAGAGAGAGAGAGAGAGAGAGAGAGAGAGAGGACACTCTTGTTGTCGCCTAGAGAGAGAGAGAGAGAGAGAGAGAGAGAGAGAGAGAGAGAGAGAGAGAGAGGATCCTCTTGTTGTCGCCTAGAGAGAGAGAGAGGATCCTCCTGTTGTTGCCTTGAGAGCGAGAGAGAAAGAGAAAGAGAGAGAGAGAGAGAGAGAGAGAGAGAGAGAGAGAGAGAGAGAGAGAGAGAGAGAGAGAGAGAGAGAGAGAGAGAGAGAGAGAGAGAGAGAGAGAGAGAGAGAGAGAGAGAGGGGTACTCCTGTTGTCGCCTAGAGAGAGAGAGAGAAAGAGAGAGGATCCTCCTGCTGTTGCCTAGAGAGAGAGAGAGAGAGAGAGAGAGAGAGAGAGAGAGAGAGAGAGAGAGAGAGGATCCTCTTGTTGTCGTCTAGAGAGAGAGAGACTAACTATTTGTACATTGTATATATATATATAATATGACATTTGTAATGTCTTTACTGTTTTTAAACTTCTGTATGTGTAATGTTTACTGTTAATTTTTGTTATTTTTCACTTTATATATTCACTTTGTATGTTGTCTACCTCACTTGCTTTGGCAATGTTAACACGTTTCCCATGCCAATAAAGCCCTTGAATTGAATTTAATTGAATTGAGAGAGGATCCTCTTGTTGTCACCTAGAGAGAGAGAGAGGATCCTCTTGTTGTCGCCTAGAGAGAGAGAGAGAGAGAGAGAGAGGATCCTCTTGTTGTCGTCTAGAGAGAGTGAGAGAGAGAGAGAGGATCCTCTTGTTGTCACCTAGAGAGAGAGAGGATCCTCTTGTTGTCACCTAGAGAGAGAGAGGATCCTCTTGTTGTCACCTAGAGAGAGAGAGGATCCTCTTGTTGTCGCCTAGAGAGAGAGAGGATCCTCTTGTTGTCGTCTAGACAGAGAGAGGATCCTCCTGTTGTCACCTAGAGAGAGAGAGGATCCTCCTGTTGTTGTCTAGAGAGAGAGAGAGAGAGAGAGAGAGAGAGAGAGAGAGAGAGAGAGGGGGTACTCCTGTTGTCGCCTAGAGAGAGAGAGAGGGATCCTCCTGTTGTCGTCTAGAGAGAGAGAGAGAGGATCCTCTTGTTGTCGTCTAGAGAGAGAGAGGATCCAAATGTTGTTGCCTTGAGAGAGAGAGAGAGAGAGAGAGAGAGAGAGAGAGAGAGAGAGAGAGAGAGAGAGAGAGAGAGAGAGAGAGAGAGGTACTCCTGTTGTCGCCTAGAGAGAGAGAGAGAGAGAGAGAGAGAGAGATCCTCTTGTTGTCGTCTAGAGAGAGAGAGAGAGGATCCTCTTGTTGTCGTCTAGAGAGAGAGAGGGGGGGTGGTCTTCTTGTTGTTGCCTAGAGAGTGCGAGAGCAGCCTCTTGTTGTCTCCTGGAGAGAGAGCGAGAGAAAGAGAGAGAGAGGGATCCTCTTGATGTTGCCTAGAGATGGGGGTTCTCTTGTTGTCGTCCAGAGTGAGGGAGGGTTCCTCCTGTTGTCGCCTTGAGAGAGAAAGATTGACAATCCTCTTGTTGTCACCTAGAGAGAGAGAGGATCCTCATGTTGTCACCTAGAGAGAGAGAGGGATCCTTAGACTAATCTGTACAGTGTTACCCCAGAGGACAGAACCTTTCAAAACACAGAACCTTTCAACATACAGAACCTTTCAGAATACAGAACCTTTCCAAATACAGAACATTTCAGAATACAGAACCTTTCAGAACACAGAACCTTTCAGAATACAGAACCTTTCAGAACACAGAACCTTTCAGAATACAGAACCTTTCAGAATACAGAACCTTTCAGAATACAGAACCTTTCTGAATACAGAACCTTTCAGAATACAGAACCTTTCTGAATACAGAACCTTTCAGAATACAGAACCTTTCAGAATACAGAACCTTTCAGAATACAGAACCTTTCTGAATACAGAACCTTTCAGAATACAGAACCTTTCTGAATACAGAACCTTTCTGAATACAGAACCTTTCAGAATACAGAACCTTTCTGAATACAGAACCTTTCTGAATACAGAACCTTTCAGGAAAGTATGTCTTTGATCTGTCCACTCAGCCCTTCCTGACATGTTCAACTTCATTTCAACTGTCGCCTGAAGTCAAGAGATGTGCCTGAACCCAATCGTTTCACAGCCTTTATTAAACAACTCTGCAACACAAGATCTGTGTAGCTCTAGTGTGTGTGTGTGTGTGTGTGTGTGTGTGTGTGTGTGTGTGTGTGTGTGTGTGTGTGTGTGTGTGTGTGTGTGTGTGTGTGTGTGTGTGTGTGTGTGTGTGTGTGTGTGTGTGTGTGTGTGTGTGTGTGTGTGTGTGTGTGTGTGTGTGTGTGTGTGTGTGTGTGTAATCTATCAATCAATGTTATCGGTCACATACACATACTCAGCAGATGTTACTCCAGGTGTAGCTAACTGCTTGTCTTCCTCCAACAGTGACGTAATATCTAACAGGTCACAACAATACACACAATCTCAAAGTAAAAGAATGGAATTAAGAAATATATAAATATTAGGACGAGGAATGTCTGAGTGGCATTGACGAGAATAGAGACTCTCAGTCATAGCTTTGATGCACCTGTACTGACCTCCGCCTTCTGGATGATAATGGCCCTGGCTCGGGTGGTTGATGTCCTTGGTGATCTTTCTGTCCTCCCTGTGACATCGGTGCTGTAGGTGTCCTGGAGGGCAGGTAGTGTGCCCCTGGCGATGCGTTGGGCAGACCACACTACCCTCTGGAGAACCCTGCGGTTGGGGGCGGTGCAATTGCCATACCCGGTGGCGATACAGCCCGACAGGATGCTCTCATCTGTAAATCTGTAAAAGTTTGTTCGTAGGGTCGAAGGGGACGCCTCAGGTTCACCACACTGTCAAATTTCTTCTGAGGTTGAAGAGGCGCTGTTGTACCTTCTTCAGAACACTGTATTGGTATTTATTATGGATCCCCATTAGTTCCTGCCAAGGCAGCAGCTACTCTTCCTGGGGTTTATTATGGATCCCCATTAGTTCCTGCCAAGGCAGCAGCTACTCTTCCTGGGGTTTATTATGGATCCCCATTAGTTCCTGCCAAGGCAGCAGCTACTCTTCCTGGGGTTTATTATGGATCCCCATTAGTTCCTGCCAAGGCAGCAGCTACTCTTCCTGGGGTTTTCCTGGGGTTTATTATGGATCCCCATTAGTTCCTACTCAAGGTTCAGCAGCTACTCTTCCTGGGGTTTATTATGGATCCCCATTAGTTCCTGCCAAGGCAGCAGCTACTCTTCCTGGGATCCCCATTAGTTTATTATTTATTATGGATCCCCATTAGTTCCTGCCAAGGCAGCAGCTACTCTTCCTGGGGTTTATTATGGATCCCCATTAGTTCCTGCCAAGGCAGCAGCTACTCTTCCTGGGGTTTATTATGGATCCCCATTAGTTTATTATGGATCCTGCCAAGGCAGCAGCTACTCTTCCTGGGGTTTATTATGGATCCCCATTAGTTCCTGCCAAGGCAGCAGCTACTCTTCCTGGGGTTTATTATGGCTCCCCTATTTCCTGGGGTTTAGTTCCTGCCAAGGCAGCAGCTACTCTTCCTGGGGTTTATTATGGATCCCCATTAGTTCCTGTCAAGGCAGCAGCTACTCTTCCTGGGGTTTATTATGGATCCCCATTAGTTCCTGCCAAGGCAGCAGCTACTCTTCCTGGGGTTTATTATGGATCCCCATTAGTTCCTGTCAAGGCAGCAGCTACTCTTCCTGGGGTTTATTATGGATCCCCATTAGTTCCTTCCTGGGGTTTATTATAGATCCAAGGCAGGCAGCTACTCTTCCTGGGGTTTATTATGGATCCCCATTAGTTCCTGCCAAGGCAGCAGCTACTCTTCCTGGGGTTTATTATGGATCCCCATTAGTTCCTGCCCCATTAGGCAGCAGCTACTCTTCCTGGGGTTTATTATGGATCCCCATTAGTTCCTGCCAATCCCCATTAGTTCCTGCAAGCAGCAGCTACTCTTCCTGGGGTTTATTATGGATCTCTTCCTGGGGTTTATTGGATCCCCATTAGTTCCTGCCAAGGCAGCAGCTACTCTTCCTGGGGTTTATTATGGATCCCCATTAGTTCCTCTTCTTCTGGGGTTTATTATGGATCCCCATTAGTTCCTGCCAAGCCTACTCTTCCTGGGGTTTATTATGGATCCCCATTAGTTCCTAAGGCAGCAGCTACTCTTCCTGGGGTTTATTATGGATCCCCATTAGTTCCTGCCAAGGCAGCAGCTACTCTTCCTGGGGTTTATTATGGATCCCCATTAGTTCCTGCCAAGGCAGCAGCTACTCTTCCTGGGGTTTATTATGGATCCCCATTAGTTCTTCTGGGGTTTATTATGGATCCCCAAGTTCCTGCCAAGCAGCAGCTACTCTTCCTGGGGTTTATTATGGATCCCCATTAGTTCCTGCCAAGGCAGCAGCTACTCTTCCTGGGGTTTATTATGGATCCCCAGTTCTAAGGCTCTCTTCCTGGGGTTTATTATGGATCCCCATTAGTTCCTGCCAAGGCAGCAGCTACTCTTCCTGGGGTTTATTATGGATCCCCATTAGTTCCTGCCAAGGCAGCAGCTACACTTCCTGGGGTTTATTATGGATCCCCATTAGTTCCTGCCAAGTCAGCAGCTACTCTTCCTGGGGTCCAAACACATTAAGGTACTTACATTACATATAAAACAAAATGTGAAACAATACATCATATAACATTATTACACTACAGATCTTCAGCAGAAAATGTACAGTGAAATGTGTAAAATGATTCATCCCCCTCTGCCTGCATTTTTCTATTTTGTTGCCTTTACAAACTGGCATTAAAACCGATTTTTGGGAGGTTTCTATCATTTGATTTACACAACATGCCTACCACTTTTGATGATGGAAAAACATGTTTTATTGTGAAACAAACAAGAAAGAAAAAAGACCAAAAAACACTTGAATGTGCATAACTATTCACCCCCCCCCCCCCCCAAAGTCAATACCATGTAGAGCCACCTTTTGCAGCAAATACAGCTGCAAGTCTCTTGGGGTATGTTTCTATAAGCTTGGCACATCTAGCCACTGGGATTTTTGCCCATTCTTCAAGGCAAAACTGCTCCAGCTCCTCAAGTTGAATGGGTTCTGCTGATGTACAGTAATTTTAAGTTATACCACAGATTCTCAATTGGATTGAGGTCTGGGCATTGACTAGGCCATTCCAAGACATTTAAATGTTTCCCTTAAACCACTCAGGTGTTTCTTTAGCAGTATGCTTAGGGTCATTGTCCTGCTGGAAGGTGAACCTCCGTCCCAGTCTCAAGTCTTTGGAAGACTGAAAGAGTTTTCCCTCAAAAATGTCCCTGTATTTAGCGCCATCCATCATTCCTTCAATTCTGACCAGTTTCCCAGTCACCGCTGATGCTGCCACCATCATGCTTCACTGCGTGGATGGTATTCTCGGGGTGATGAGAGGTGATGGGTTTGCGCCAGACATAGCATTTTCCTTTACGGCCAAAAAGCTCAATTTTAGCCTCATCTGACCAGAGTACCTTCTTCCATATGTTTGAGGAGTCTCCCACATGCCTTTAGCGAACACCAAACGTGTTTGCTTATTTTTTTCTTTAAGCAATGGCTTTTTTCTGGCCACTCTTCTGTAAAGCACAGCTCTGTGGAGTGTACGGCTTAAAGTGGTCCTATGGACAGATACTCCAATCTCCGCTGTGGAGCTTTGCAGCTCCTTCAGGGTTATCTTTGGTCTCTTTGTTGTCTCTCTGATTAATACCCTCCTTGCCTGGTCTGTGGGTTTGGTTGGGCGGCCCTCTCTTGTCAGGTTTGTGGTGGTGCCATATTCTTTCCATTTTTTAATAATTGATTTAATGCTGCTCTGTGGGATGTTCAAAGTTTCTGATATTGTTTTATAACCCAACCCTGATATGTACTTCTCCACAACTTTGTCCCTGACCTGTTTGGAGAGCTCCTTGGTCTTCATGGTGCCGCTTGCTTGGTGGTGCCCCTTGCTTAGTGGTGTTTCAGACTCTGGGGCCTTTCAGAAGAGGTGTATATATACTGAGATCATGTGACAGATCATGTGACACTTAAATAAAGTCCATGAGTTAAGAGGGCACTATGGTGTTGAATGCTGAGCTGTAGTCAATGAACAGCATTCTTACATACAGTGGGGCAAAAAAAGTATTTAGTCAGCCACCAGTTGTGCAAGTTCTCCCTCTTAAAAACATGAGAGAGGCCTGTAATTTTCATCATAGGTACACTTCAACTATGACAGACAAAATGAGAATTTTTCACATTGTAGGATTTTAATGAATTTATTTGCAAATTATGGTGGAAAATAAGTATTTGGTCACCTACAAACAAGCAAGATTTCTGGCTCTCACAGACCTGTAACTTCTTCTTTGAGGCTCCTCTGTCCTCCACTCGTTACCTATATTAATGGCACCTGTTTGAACGTGTTATCAGTATAAAAGACACCTGTCCACAACCTCAAACAGTCATACTACAAACTCCACTATGGCCAAGACCAAAGAGCTGTCAAAGGACACCAGAAACAAAATTGTAGACCTGCACCAGGCTGGGAAGACTGAATCTGCAATAGGTAAGCAGCTTGGTTTGAAGAAATCAACTGTGGGAGCCATTATTAGGAAATGGAAGACATACAAGACCACTGATAATCTCCCTCGATCTGGGGCTCCATGCAAGATTTCACCCCGTGGGGTCAAAATGATCACAAGAACGGTGAGCAAAAATCCCAGAACCACACAGGTGGACCTAGTGAATGACCTGCAGAGAGCTGGGACCAAAGTAACAAAGCCTACCATCAGTAACACACTACACCGCCAGGGACTCAAATCCTGCAGTGCCAGACGTGTCCCCCTGCTTAAGCCAGTACATGTCCAGGCCCGTCTGAAGTTTGATAGAGAGCATTTGAATGATCCAGAAGAAGATTGGGAGAATGTCATATGATTAGATGAAACCAAAATAGAACTTTTTGGTAAAAACTCAACTCGTCGTATTTGGAGGACAAAGAATGCTGAGTTGCATCCACAGAACACCATACCTACTGTGAAGCATGGGGGTGGAAACATCATGCTTTGGGGCTGGTTTTCTGCAAAGGGACCAGGACGACTGATCCGTGTAAAGGAAATAATGAATGGGGCCATATATCATGAGATTTTGAGTGAAAACCTTCCATCGGCAAGGGAATTGAAGATGTAATGTGGCTGGGTCTTTCAGCATGACAATGATCCCAAACACACCGCCCGGGCAACAAAGGAGAGGCTTCGTAAGAAGCATTTCAAGGTCCTGGAGTGCCTAGCCAGTCTCCAGATCTCAACCCCATAGAAAATCTTTGGAGGGAGTTGAAAGTCCGTGTTGCCCAGCAACAGCCCCAAAACATCACTGCTCTAGAGGAGATCTGCATGGAGGAATGGGCCAAAATACCAGCAACAGTATGTGAAAACCTTGTGAAGACTTACAGAAAACGTTTGACCTTTGTCATTGCCAACAAAGGCTATATAAAAAAAGTATTGAGATAAACTTTTGTTATTGACCAAATACTTATTTTCCACCATAATTTGCAAATAAATTCATTAAAAATCCTACAATGTGATATGATGGATTTTTTTCTCATTTTGTCTGTCATAGTTGTAGTGTACCTATGTTGGAAATTACAGGCCTCTCTCATCTTTTTAAGTGGGAGAACTTACACAATTGGTGGCTGACTAAATAGTTTTTTGCCCCACTGCAGGTATTCCTCTTGTCCAGATGAGATAGGGCAGTGTGCAGTGGGAAGGCGATTGCATCGTCTGTGGATCTATTGGGGCGGTAAGCAAATTGAAGTGGGTCTAGGGAGGCAGATAAGATGTGGTTGATATGATCCTTAACTAGCCTTTCAAAGCACTTCATGATGACAGAGGTCAGTGGCACGGGGCGATAGTCATTTAGTTCAGTTATCTTTGCTTACTTGGGTACAGGAACAGTGGTGGACATCTTTAAGCATGTGTGGACAGCAGACTGAGATAGGGAGAGATTGAATATGTCCGTGAACACTCCAGTCAGCTGGTCTGCCCATGCTCTGAGGACGCGGCTAGGAATACCGTCTGGGTCAGCAGCCTTGCGAAGGTTAACACGCTAAATGTCTTACTCACGTCTGCCACGGAAAACAAGAGCCCGCTGTCCTTGGGAGTGGTTCTCATCAGTGAAATCCTCAAAGCTGGCAAAGAATTTGTTTAGCTTGTCTGGAAGCAAAACGTTAATGTGTTCACGACGTGGCTGATTTTCCTTATGTAATCCAGAATTGTCTGGAGGCCCTCCAACAGACATTTTGCCTGTTTGATTGCCTTACGGAGGGCATACCTGCACTGTTTGTGTAGGACCATATTCTCAGTCACCTTTAAATGCCGTGTTTTGCGTTTTGGGTCTATCCACGATTTTTGGTTTGAGTAGGTTAATAGCCACAGTGGTAACAACATCTCCTATACACTTCCTGATGAAGTCACCGTGTCAGTGTATACATCAATGTTATTCTCAGATGCAACCCGGAACATATCCCAGTCCATGTGATCAAAGCAATCTTGATGCATAGATTCCAATTGGTCAAAGTCGAATAGACCTTAGCACGGGTACTTCCGGTTTGAATTTCCGCCTATAGTAAGGGAGGAGCAGAATGGAGTTGTAATCTGATTTGCCGAAGGGAGGGCGGGGGAAGGCCTTGTAGCCATCCCGGAAGGGAGAGTTTATAATGGTAGAGTTTTTTTTTAAGTGCGGCAATGTATTCATAGAACCTGAATAGCGTTTAAACGAATTTAACAAATTTGCTTTGTTAAACGCTATTCATCCAGCTACACACAAAGCGAAAAAGACGGCAGAATCTCTGAGCTATTTCTTCTGTCCAAGGGGATGATTTTCATGAGGAGAGGTTTTGTGGGATGATTTTCATGAGGAGAGGTTTTGTGGGATGATTTTCATGAGGAGAGGTTGTGTGGGATGATTTTCATGAGGAGAGGTTTTGTGGGATGATTTTCATGAGGAGAGATTTTGTGGGATGATTTTCATGAGCAGAGGTTTTGTGGGATGATTTTCATGAGGAGAGTGTGTGGGATGATTTTCATGAGGAGAGGTTTTGTGGGATGATTTTCATGAGGAGAGGTTTTGTGGGAATTGTTTCACCATATAATATATATTTTTTCTTTTTTTTCCCCCTGTTTTTTTCTGAAGCTAAAGTTAAGATGATAATACACCTGCATGCAATAATGGGTATGATACATTGGAGCAATGATGAGCAATTAGCAAAATGGACATGACTAATATATTTCATAATGCTTCACAAGTCTAAGCTAGGAAGTGTAATTCATCCAGTTAGGAAATGTAAAAGGAGAGACACCTTTTAGTCAGTTGTACAACTGTCTTCTGTATTTTACCCTGAATCAGAGCTGTGGGTCCCTTTGTGACTGGCTGCAAATTCTCCAGAACTGTTCCTAGGTCAGCCCAGGTTAACAAGGATAACATTTTTCAGGCTCTACGTCTAAGGACAAGTCCTTGGTCAGCTCAGTTGTCCAGGTTCAACAACTGTCTGAGGCTCCACATTTGTGACCGACCGCCTTGTTCTTGTATGTAGAAAAAAAATGAAAATGTGTTTGTTTTTTACGTTGGATAGATGTAGAGACTCAGATCTAGAAAAATGGTATATCATACACCAGAGTTGAGGAATAATGGGAATGTGATTCTGCTTTAAAAGTTGATAAACTTGTAAACCCACTTTTGAGAAAATGGTCCTTGAATGTTTTGGTACCTACTGGAGAGCTCTTCTTTGTCTACACCCATTCAGCATCGTTCACACCCTCTTAAGCTTTTGCCTCACCCATCTCTTTAAGGATTCTCATGTGTGGCCATGTGCTAAACACACTCTATATCAAATTACATCTATGTTTATTTGTCACATGATACAGAAGGTGTAAACGGTACAGTGAAGTGGTTACCTGTATCAATATCAAAACCAGAAAGTGTCCAGATAAAACATATTTTATCTATATGATTTTATTATAAATATATATTATTATATTACACACTTGTCTAAATAGATGGGTCATGTGAAAATACCCACCATCCCAGTCACATCTAACTAAGTGGATGGATCAATATTGTCTAGACATGTTCATGAAATACAATAGATGGCTGTAATCAACCCCCAGACACACCTGGCTAAGTGGATTGGTCACTATTGTCTAGACATGTTCATTAAATAAAATAGATGGCTGTAATCACCCCCTAAACACACCAGGCTAACTTGATTGATCATGTAATCATTTAGCAGTCTTTTGTTTAGACATGTAGCTAGAACAAGGAACTGGCAAAATCCAAAATCATACTACTACCAAAACAAACTGTTTGTCATAACTGTAGTATGAATCTGCAGGTAGATAAAGCTAACCATCTAGGTTCAATGTTAGCTAACTAGCTAACATTAGGCTATAACTAGCAATTCAAATGGATTTAAGATTCTAATAATATTACTACACTGATCATACACATAACGTTAGTTAGCGAGCCAGCTAACTAACAGTACGCTTTAACTTGCAATACAAACAACTTACTGACAATGTTAGAAACTTATATCTGACAATGTTGCTAGACTCTTACCCGTATACATGGACAAACTGAAGATTGGAAACATTTAACATCTTGTTTGGCCAAGTCACTCCGGTTCAAACTTCTCTCTCTCTCTTTATTTATTTCACCTTTATTTAACCAGGTAGGCCAGTTGAGAACACCTTTATTTAACCAGGTAGGCTAGTTGAGAACACCTTTATTTAACCAGGTAGGCTAGTTGAGAACACCTTTATTTAACCAGGTAGGCTAGTTGAGAACACCTTTATTTAACCAGGTAGGCTAGTTGAGAACACCTTTATTTAACCAGGTAGGCTAGTTGAGAACACCTTTATTTAACCAGGTAGGCTAGTTGAGAACACCCTTATTTAACCAGGTAGGCTAGTTGAGAAAACCTTTATTTAACCAGGTAGGCCAGTTGAGAACACCTTTATTTAACCAGGTAGGCTAGTTGAGAACACCTTTATTTAACCAGGTAGGCTAGTTGAGAACACCTTTATTTAACCAGGTAGGCTAGTTGAGAACACCTTTATTTAACCAGGTAGGCTAGTTGAGAACACCTTTATTTAACCAGGTAGGCTAGTTGAGAACACCTTTATTTAACCAGGTAGGCTAGTTGAGAACACCTTTATTTAACCAGGTAGGCTAGTTGAGAACACCTTTATTTAACCAGGTAGGCTAGTTGAGAACACCTTTATTTAACCAGGTAGGCTAGTTGAGAACACCTTTATTTAACCAGGTAGGCTAGTTGAGAACACCTTTATTTAACCAGGTAGGCCAGTTGAGAACACCTTTATTTAACCAGGTAGGCTAGTTGAGAACACCTTTATTTAACCAGGTAGGCTAGTTGAGAACAAGTTCTCATTTACAACTGCTACCTGGCCAAGATAAAGCATCGCAATTCGACAGATACAACAATACAGATTTACAAATGGAATAAAACAAAACATACAGTCAATAATGCAGTAGATCAAAAGAAAACAAAAAGTCTATATACAGTGAGTGCAAATGAGGTAAGTTAAGGGAGTTAAGGCAATAAATAGGCCATGGTGGCGAAGTAATTACATTATTAGTATTATTCTAAGTCAGAGCCGTCAAGAGTAGTGATGCTGGACGGGCGAGCAGGAGTGGACAGTGATCGGTTGAAGAGCATGCATTTCATTTTATTTGCATTTAAGAGCAGTTGGAGGCCACGGAAGGAGAGTTGTATGGCATTGAAACTCATCTGGAGGTTAATTAACACAGTGTCCAAAGAAGGGCCAGAAGTATACAGAATGGTGTTGTCTGCGTAGAGGTCGATCAGAGAATCACCAGCAGCAAGAGCAACATCATTGATGTATACAGAGAAGAGAGTCGGCCTGAGGATGGAACCCTGTGGCACCCCCATAGAGACTGCCAGAGGTCCGGACAACAGGCCTTCCAATTTGACACACTGAACTCTGTCTGAGAAGTAGTTGGTGAACCAGGGGAGGCAATCATTTGAGAAACCAAAGCTGTCGAGTCTGGCAATAACAATGTGGTGATTGATACAGTCGAAAGCCTTGGCCAGGTCGATGAATACGGCTGCACAGTAATGTCTCTTATCGATGGCGGTTATGATGTCGTTTAGAACCTTGAGCGTGGCTGAGGTGCATCCATGACCAGCTCTGAAACCAGATTGCATAGCGGAGAAGGTACGGTGGGATTCGAAATGGTCGGTAATCTGTTTGTTAATTTGGCTTTCAAAGACCTTAGAAAGGCAGGTCAGGATGGATATAGGTCTATAACAGTTTGGGTCTAGAGGCAGGGCAGGATGGATATAGGTCTGTAACAGTTTGGGTCTAGAGTGTCTCCCCCTTTGAAGAGGGGGATGACCGCGGCAGCTTTCCAATCTTTGGGAATCTCAGATGATACGATAGAGAGGTTGAACAGGCTAGTAATAGGGGTTGCAACAATTTCGGCAGATCATTTTAGAAAGACAGGGTCCAGATTGTCTAGACCGGCTGATTTGTAGGGGTCCAGATTTTGTACCTCTTTCAGAACATCTGCTATCTGGATTTGGGTGAAGGAGAAGCTGGGGAGTAGCTGCTGGGGATGCGGAGCTGTTGACCGGGGTTGGGGTAGCCAGGTGGAAAGCATGGTCAGCCGTAGAGGAATGCTTATTGAAATTCTCAATTATGGTGGATTTATCAGTGGTGACAGTGTTTCCTAGCCTCAGTGCAGTGGGCAGCTGGGAGGAGGTGCTCTTATTCTCTATGGACTTTATAGCCTCCCAAACAATGTTGGAGTTAGAGCTACAGGAGCAAATCTTCTCTCACTTTGCTTCTCTCTCTCTCTCCCTCTATTTAAAATAAAATCAGGTGTTATTTGTCACTTGCGCCGAATACAACAGTAGACCGCTTACTTACAAGCCCTTAACCAACAATGCAGTTTTAAGAAAATCCCCCAGAAAAACAAATAATTAAAGAGCAGCAGTAAATTACAATAGTGGGGCTATATACAGGGGGTACAGGTACAGAGTCAATGTGGAGACTATATACAGGGGGTACAGGTACAGAGTCAATGTGGAGACTATATACAGGGGGTATCGGTACAGAGTCAATGTGGAGGCTATATACAGGGGGTACTGGTACAGAGTCAATGTGGAGACTATATACAGGGGGTACAGGTACAGAGTCAATGTGGAGACTATATACAGGGGGTATCGGTACAGAGTCAATGTGGAGGCTATATACAGGGGGTACTGGTACAGAGTCAATGTGGAGGCTATATACAGGGGGTACAGGTACAGAGTCAATGTGGAGACTATATACAGGGGGTACCGGTACAGAGTCAATGTGGAGGCTATATACAGGGGGTACCGGTACAGAGTCAATGTGGAGACTATATACAGGGGGTACCGGTACAGAGTCAATGTGGAGACTATATACAGGGGCTACAGGTACAGAGTCAATGTGGAGGCTATATACAGGGGGTACCAGTACAGAGTCAATGTGGAGACTATATACAGGGGGTACCGGTACAGAGTCAATGTGGAGGCTATATACAGGGGGTCCCAGTACAGAGTCAATGTGGAGGCTATATACAGGGGGTACCGGTACAGAGTCAGTGTGGAGGCTATATACAGGGGGTACCGGTACAGAGTCAATGTGGAGACTATATACAGGGGTACCGGTACAGAGTCAATGTGGAGGCTATATACAGGGGGTACAGGTACAGAGTCAATGTGGAGGCTATATACAGGGGTACAGGTACAGAGTCAATGTGGAGGCTATATACAGGGGTACTGGTACAGAGTCAATGTGGAGGCTATATACAGGGGCTACAGGTACAGAGTCAATGTGGAGGCTATATACAGGGGCTACAGGTACAGAGTCAATTTGGAGGCTATATACAGGGGGTACCAGTACAGAGTCAATGTGGAGGCTATATACAGGGGGTACCGATACAGAGTCATTGTGGAGGCTATATACAGGGGGTATCGGTAGAGTCAATGTGGAGGCTATATACAGGGGGTACCGGTACAGAGTCAATGTGGAGGCTATATACAGGGGGTACCAGTACAGAGTCAATGTGGAGGCTATATACAGGGGGTACCGGTACAGAGTCAGTGTGGAGGCTATATACAGGGTGTACCGGTATTTACATTTACATTTACATTACATTTACATTTAAGTCATTTAGCAGACGCTCTTATCCAGAGCGACTTACAAATTGGTGCATTCACCTTATGACATCCAGTGGAACAGTCACTTTACAATAGTGCATCTAAATCTTAAAGGGGGGTGAGAAGGATTACTTATCCTATCCTAGGTATTCCTTAAAGAGGTGGGGTTTCAGGTGTCTCCGGAAGGTGGTGATTGACTCTGCTGTCCTGGCGTCGTGAGGGAGTTTGTTCCACCATTGGGGGGCCAGAGCAGCGAACAGTTTTGACTGGGCTGAGCGGGAACTGTACTTCCTCAGTGGTAGGGAGGCGAGCAGGCCAGAGGTGGATGAACGCAGTGCCCTTGTTTGGGTGTAGGGCCTGATCAGAGCCTGGAGGTACTGAGGTGCCGTTCCCCTCACAGCTCCGTAGGCAAGCACCATGGTCTTGTAGCGGATGCAAGCTTCAACTGGAAGCCAGTGGAGAGAGCGGAGGAGCGGGGTGACGTGAGAGAACTTGGGAAGGTTGAACACCAGACGGGCTGCGGCGTTCTGGATGAGTTGTAGGGGTTTAATGGCACAGGCAGGGAGCCCAGCCAACAGCGAGTTGCAGTAATCCAGACGGGAGATGACAAGTGCCTGGATTAGGACCTGCGCCACTTCCTGTGTGAGGCAGGGTCGTACTCAGCGGATGTTGTAGAGCATGAACCTACAGGAACGGGCCACCGCCTTGATGTTAGTTGAGAACGACAGGGTGTTGTCCAGGATCACGCCAAGGTTCTTAGCGCTCTGGGAGGAGGACACAATGGAGTTGTCAACCGTGATGGCGAGATCATGGAACGGGCAGTCCTTCTCCGGGAGGAAGAGCAGCTCCGTCTTGCCGAGGTTCAGCTTGAGGTGGTGATCCGTCATCCACACTGATATGTCTGCCAGACATGCAGAGATGCGATTCGCCACCTGGTCATCAGAAGGGGAAAGGAGAAGATTAATTGTGTGTCGTCTGCATAGCAATGATAGGAGAGACCATGTGAGGTTATGACAGAGCCAAGTGACTTGGTGTATAGCGAGAATAGGAGAGGGCCTAGAACAGAGCCCTGGGGGACACCAGTGGTGAGAGCGCGTGGTGAGGAGACAGATTCTCGCCACGCCACCTGGTAGGAGCGACCTGTCAGGTAGGACGCAATCCAAGCGTGGGCCGGTACAGAGTCAATGTGGACGCTATATACAGGGGCTACAGGTACAGAGTCAGTGTGGAGGCTATATACAGGGGGTACCGGTACAGAGTCAATGTGGAGGCTATATACAGGGGGTACAGGTACAGAGTCAATGTGGAGGCTATATACAGGGGGTACAGGTACAGAGTCAATGTGTCAATGTGCGGGGGCACCGGTGTCGAGGTAATTGAGATAATTGTGTACAAGTTGAGTTATTTAAGTGGCTATGCATAGATAATAACAGAGAGTAGAAGCAGCGCGAGGGGGGGGGGGTGATGCAACCAGTCAGGATGCTCTCGACGGTGCAGCTGTAGAACCTTTTGAGGATCTGAAGACCCATGCCAAATATTTTCAGTCCCTTGAGGGGGAATAGGTTTTGTCGTGCCCTCTCTCCCTCTCCTACTCTCCCTCTCCTCTCCCTCTCTCCTTCTCTCCCTCTCTCCTCCTCTCACTCTATTCTTCTCCCTCTCCTTCTCTCCCTCGGTCTCTTCCTCTCTCCACTCCCTATGCTCCTCTCCTTCTCACTCTCATCTCTCCCTTTCCTCCTCTCCCTCATCTTATTTCTCTCATGTTCTCCCTCTCCTCCTCTCCCTCATATTCTTTCTCTCATATTCTCCCTCTCCTCCACTCCCTCTGTCTCTCCCTCGCTCCACTCCCTCTCCTCCTCTCCCTCTTCTTCACTCCCTCTTCTTCTCCCTCTTCTTCTCTCCCTCTCCTTCTCTCTCCCTCTTCTTCTCTCCTCCTTCCCCACTTCTTCTCTCCCTCTACTTCTTTCTCTCCCTCTATTTCGCTCTCTTTTCATCTCTCCCTCTCTTCCTCTCCCTCTCCTTCTCTCTCTTTCCTCCTCTCTCTCTTCTTCTTCTCCTGAGTTGTTCTCGTGCTCCAGATTCTAGATTTGCCGACATATGAATCTGCCTCCTCTCTCTCTCCATCTCTCCCTCTCTTCTCTCCTTCGATCATATTATGTAGAGCTCAGCCTTTGATATTTATGGATCAGCCAGTTGCCAGTCCGTACACATTCTCAGGACTGTTTTCATCCCTGGTATGTGACAGGGCCTACTGTAGTTAACGCTGTTCAGTCCTACCCTGCAGACATCTTCATATGAAAGACACCATGATTTATGTTTTAAAAAATCTGTAGTTCTGCCCTTGAGCAAGGCAATTAACCATAATTGCTACGGTCAATAATGGCAGATCCCCTGAGTGTGAGCCCATCCCCCTGAGGACGTCTCAGGGGGAGTAGGATATGCAATAAAAACAACATTTACGTTTCACACCTTATTATTGCCCACTTGTACAAATTACCCACTTGTACAGGTTACTCATTTTTACAGGTTAGCCACTTCATACACTGAAACAGGACTATATAAACTCATAATAATGTTAGCATTAGCGCTACTACAGTAAGTAGCTAACTAGCATTGTGTTAAAATTGTGTGCAGCACTAAACAGGTAGGTTGGTTAGCAGCCTCATTGGACTGGATCTGCTACAATGCTGCTGATGTTGGACTAATGTATGCTAGCTTTAGTGCCCAACTGTCCAATCTTGAGAAACACATAAATCAATAGCTATATATACAATGGGCCTACCAACACTTTCTCACCAAAAACATGGCCAAATTATACTGTATAGACCAGCTTCAGACCAGTTAGAGAGAGGGGTAGCTCTACTGTATTGACCAGCTTAAGACCAGTTAGAGAGAGGTGTAGCTCTACTGTATTGAACAGCTTCAGACCAGATAGAGAGAGGTGTAGCTCTACTGTATTGACCAGCTTCAGACCAGTTAGAGAGAGGTGTAGCTCTACTGTATTGACCAGCTTCAGACCAGTTAGAGAGAGGTGTAGCTCTACTGTATAGACCAGCTTCAGACCAGTTAGAGAGGGGTGTAGCTCTACTGTATTGACCAGCTTCAGACCAGTTAGAGAGAGGTGTAGCTCTACTGTATTGACCAGCTTCAGACCAGTTAGAGAGAGGTGTAGCTCTACTGTATTGACCAGCTTCAGACCAGTTAGAGAGAGGTGTAGCTCTACTGTATTGACCAGCTTCAGACCAGTTAGAGGGAGGTGTAGCTCTACTGTATTGACCAGCTTCAGACCAGGTAGAGAGAGGTGTAGCTCTACTGTATAGACCAGCTCCAGACCAGTTAGAGAGAGGTTTAGCTTCATTGTAAAGGCCACTTTTAAGCTACATTTCACAATATTTTACATTTGTTTACGTGGGCTATTTTTAGCACTTTTCTGGGATGGTTGGTTGTTTTCATGGCTTTACTGGGAAGCTTAGCAGAAGTAGACATGCTCATGTTATTGATGTTAGTGCAAGGTGAGTTGAACGTCCTACTAGGTACACAGTGCTAACAGTATAACTCTGGTTCATTGGCTCATGATTACTGCATACAATAGCTGTAGTATCAAAAGAGATATTCAGGGCAGTTAAAGGGACATCAATTAGGTTACTTACTCTGTCTTCAGGCACACCTGAGATCATGTTTGCTGAAGCATTATGACAACTCTGCGATCCCATCCTCCTTATAATGCTGTGAATGGATCCAGGAACCCAAATGATTTGGGTGGATCACTTCCTCCTTATAATGCTGTGAAAGGATCCAGGAACCCAAATGATTTGGGTGGATCACTTCCTCCTTATAATGCTGTGTAAGGATCCAGGAACCCAGATGATTTGTGTGGATCCCATCCTCCTATAATGCTGTGTAAGGATCCAGGAACCCAGATGATTTGTGTGGATCCCATCCTCCTTATAATGCTGTGTCAGGATCCAGGAACCCAGATGATTTGTGTGGATCCCATCCTCCTTATAATGCTGTGTAAGGATCCAGGAACCCAGATGATTTGTGTGGATCCCATCCTCCTTATAATGCTGTGTAAGGATCCAGGAACCCAGATGATTTGAGTGGATCACTTCCTCCTTATAATGCTGTGTAAGGATCCAGGAACCCAGATGATTTGTGTGGATCCCATCCTCCTTATAAAACAAGCTATGCTTCCAGAAGGTATCAAAATGGTCACTAAATGTTCCACCCACAGAGCTGCAATAGTCTGGTAGCCAGTTATGGAGGGATACAAGTCTGCTGAACCATTCAATGTCACCATTTAGGTAGGGCAGATGGACAGATATTATGGGGCGTTTGTTGGTGTCAAGCAGAGAACCAATCAGTTCTTTCAAATCCATCTTCAGCTGTTCTGAGCTGCCCTTCATAATGTCATTGAATCCCACATTAACTATGATAGACTCAATTTCCTTTTCAATTTCAATTTAAAATGTTAGGGAACAGCTTATTGATGTCCTGTACTTGTGCTCCAGGAACTGAAATATTTCTCACCGTTGAAAAGCCGGAGAAGGGGATAGAGCAATCTGCCTAACCCTAACCCTCACACAATTCACGGAACCTTTCACGGGACCAGGAGAAGCAGATAAAGGCCCATTGCTCCCACTGATCTGTGCATCCCACAGCAGGCAGCGGCCCCGTCAGGTCCAGATAGAGGGAAAGGAGCCGAACTCTAAGCCACTGCTGGAGTCAGCGTAGTTGGAGTCAGCTCAGTTGGAGTCAGCGTAGTTGGAGTCAGCTCAGTTGGAGTCCACGTAGTTGGAGTCAGCTCAGTTGGAGTCCAGCGTAGTTGGAGTCAGCTCAGTTGGAGTCAGCGTAGTTGGAGTCAGCTCAGTTGGAGTCCGCGTAGTTGGAGTCAGCGTAGTTGGAGTCAGCGTAGTTGGAGTCAGCGTAGTTGGAGTCAGCGTAGTTGGAGTCAGTGTAGTTGGAGTCAGTGTAGTTGGAGTCAGCGTAGTTGGAGTCAGCTCAGTTGGAGTCAGCTCAGTTGGAGTCAGCGTAGTTGGAGTCAGTGTAGTTGGAGTCAGCGAAGTTGGAGTCCGCGTAGTTGGAGTCAGTGTAGTTGGAGTCAGCGTAGTTGGAGTCAGCGTAGTTGGAGTCAGCGTAGTTGGAGTCAGCGTAGTTAGAGTCAGCACCGCCATCGCAGACACAGGCAGTCCCAGAGATGAAGGTGCAGGTAATCAGGCACCAGTGCAGTAAGCCTCATGTGAATCTGCTCTGAACCTCTGCTGGGCAGTCCCAGAATGAAGGTGCAGGTAGATCAGGCACCTAGTAACCCAAATGATTTGCTCTGAATCCCATCCTCCTTATAATGCTGCGTAAGGATCCAGGAACCCAGATGATTTGTGTGTGATCCCATCCTCCTATAATGCTGTGTAAGATCCAGGCACCCAGATGAAGGTGCAGGTAGATCAGGCACCATCCAGTCCTATAATCTGCTCTGAACCTCTTGCAGATCAGGCACCCAGAATGAAGGTGCAGGTAGATCCCAGTCCTCCTTATAATCTGCTCTAACCTCTTGGATCACAGGAACCCAGATGAAGGTGCAGGTAGATCCCATCCTCCTGTAATGCTGCTCTGAACCTCTTGCAGACACAGGAAGTCCCAGATGATTTGTGGTAGATCCACATCCTCCTTATAATCTGCTCTGAACCTCTTGCAGACACAGGCAGTCCCAGATGAAGGTGCAGGTAGATCAGGCACCAGTGCAGTAAGCCTCCAGGAACTGCTCTGAACCTTTGCAGATCCCAGTCCCAGAGATAAAACAAGATATGCACCAGTCCAGAAGCCTATCAAAATGGTCACTGAACCTTCCAGACACAGGCAGTCCCAGAGATGAAGGTGCAGGTAGATCAGGCACCAGTGCAGTATACAAGTCTGCTGAACCATTCAATGTCACGATTTAGGGAGGCAGATGGACAGAGATTAAGGGGCAGGTTGATCAGGCACCAGAGAACCAATCAGTTCTTTCAAATCCATCTTCAGACTGTTCAGGCAGTCCCAGAGATGAAGGTCAGGTAGAAGGCCCAGTGCAGTAAGCTATGATAGACTCTGAACCTCTTTTCAGACACAGGCATTCCCAAATGAAGTTGCAGGTAACAGCACCAGTGATGTCCTGTAATCTGCTCTGGAACCTCTTGAAACAGGCAGTCCCAGAGATGAAGGTGAGGTAGATCAGGCACCAGTGCAGTAAGCCTCATGTGAATCTGCTCTGAACCTCTTGCAGACACAGGCAGTCCCAGAGATGAAGGTGCAGATAATCAGGCACCATTGCTCCCACTGTGAATCTGCTGCATCCTCTTGCAGACACAGGCAGTCCCAGAGATGAAGGTCCAGATAGATCAGGCACCAGTGCAGTAAGCCTCATGTGAATCTGCTCTGAACCACTGCAGACACAGGCAGTCCCAGAGATGAAGGTGCAGGTAGATCAGGCACCAGTGCGTAGTCATGGAGTCTGCTCTGAACCTCTTGCAGACACAGGCAGTCCACGATGAGTCCCAGAGATTGGAGTCAGCTCAGTTGGAGTCCACGTGTTGGAGTCTGCTCAGTTGGAGACACAGGCAGTCCCAGAGATGAAGGTGCAGGTAGATCAGGCACCAGTGCAGTAAGCCTCATGTGAATCTGCTCTGAACCTCTTGCAGACACAGGCAGTCCCAGAGATGAAGGTGCAGGTAGATCAGGCACCAGTGCAGTAAGCCTCATGTGAATCTGCTCTGAACCTCTTGCAGACACAGGCAGTCCCAGAGATGAAGTGCAGTTGGAGTCAGGCACCAGTGCTGTAAGCCTCATGTGAATCTGCTCTGAACCTCTTGCAGACACAGGCAGTCCCAGAGATGAAGGTGCAGGTAGATCAGGCACCAGTGCAGTAAGCCTCATGTGAATCTGCTCTGAACCTCTTGCAGACACAGGCAGTCCCAGAGATGAAGGTGCAGGTAGATCAGGCACCAGTGCAGTAAGCCTCATGTGAATCTGCTCTGAACCTCTTGCAGACACAGGCAGTCCCAGAGATGAAGGTGCAGGTAGATCAGGCACCAGTGCAGTAAGCCTCATGTGAATCTGCTCTGAACCTCTTGCAGACACAGGCAGTCCCAGAGATGAAGGTGCAGGTAGATCAGGCACCAGTGCAGTAAGCCTCATGTGAATCTGCTCTGAACCTCTTGCAGACACAGGCAGTCCCAGAGATGAAGGTGCAGGTAGATCAGGCACCAGTGCAGTAAGCCTCATGTGAATCTGCTCTGAACCTCTTGCAGACACAGGCAGTCCCAGAGATGAAGGTGCAGGTAGATCAGGCACCAGTGCAGTAAGCCTCATGTGAATCTGCTCTGAACCTCTTGCAGACACAGGCAGTCCCAGAGATGAAGGTGCAGGTAGATCAGGCACCAGTGCAGTAAGCCTCATGTGAATCTGCTCTGAACCTCTTGCAGACACAGGCAGTCCCAGAGATGAAGGTGCAGGTAGATCAGGCACCAGTGCAGTAAGCCTCATGTGAATCTGCTCTGAACCTCTTGCAGACACAGGCAGTCCCAGAGATGAAGGTGCAGGTAGATCAGGCACCAGTGCAGTAAGCCTCATGTGAATCTGCTCTGAACCTCTTGCAGACACAGGCAGTCCCAGAGATGAAGGTGCAGGTAGATCAGGCACCAGTGCAGTAAGCCTCATGTGAATCTGCTCTGAACCTCCACTCTTCTTTGCCGCCGCCTTCAGTTTCCACGACTTTGCACTGATTGGAATAAACCTCTTGTTGTTCTTTTTCTACTCCACTACAAGATGGAGGAGGAGAAGCAGATGGAGACGACTCCGTAGGTAGGCAAGTTCCAGGTAGCACAGGCCATTCAGACAGATGACAAGGTGAGGAAACATCCATCAGGCCCGATCGGCGTTCGGTCATAAGAGAGAGTTCTAATTTGCTTTTTCCCCATAAGTTCACAAATTATTAAAATTAGCTTGCTAAGGATAAATCAAATCAAATCACATTTTAAATCACAACTCTTGGTCCTAGACTTGGCGCTCCGGTTCTGCTTGCCGTGCGGTAGCAGAGAGAACAGTCTATGACTAGGGTGGCTGGAGTCTTTGACAATCTTTAGGGCCTTCCTCTGACACCGCCTGGCATAGAGGTCCTGGACGGCAGCAAGCTTGGCCCCAGTGATGTACTGGGCCGTAGGCACTACCCTCTGTAGTGCCTTGCGGTTGGAGGCCGAGCAGTTGCCATACCAGGCGGTGATGCAACCAGTCTCGACGGTGCAGCTGTTAAACCGTTTGAGGATGCCAAATCTTTTCTCCTAAGGGGGAATAGGTGTTGTCATGCACTTTTCATGACTGTCTTGTTGTTCTTGGACCATGATAGTTTGTTGTTGATTTGGACACCAAGGTACTTGAAGCTCTCAACGTGCTCCACTACAGCCTTGTCGATGAGAATGGGGGCGTGCGCGGTCCTCCTTTTCCTGTAGTCAACAATCATCTATCAGCCACCTCATTCCTGTAAACCTCCACTAGCAAACAATTGCCGCATTGGATCTCCGGATTGTCAATAATGTCCCGGACACTAGCTTCTACAGCGCTGGAGACGTTCGTTAGCTATTCCAGACGAAACGGTCTCCATTGAAACCTAGCTAGCTAGTTGGCTAATTGGTAGCAGGTGTTGACACAAACACTTATGAAGAAAATAGGCTGACGCAACAGGTTGTGGCGCAGGAGTTATCTGAATTTCTGACAGGAGTTTGTGACAGCAAATTACTTGGTGAATGATGCTATGATTCTACGGTATGTAAAGTTTCACCTCTCTACACATCTCTCCACTCAATTCCATTTAGCTCCTCTCAGATCCATTCAGCGCCTCTCAGATCCATTCAGCTCCTCTCAGATCCATTCAGCTCCGCTCAGCACTTCTCAGCTCCATTCAGCGCCTCTCAGATCCATTCAGCTCCTCTCAGATCCATTCAGCGCCTCTCAGATCCATTCAGCTCCTCTCAGATCCATTCAGCTCCGCTCAGCACTTCTCAGCTCCATTCAGCGCCTCTCAGATCCATTCAGCTCCACTCAGCTCCTCTCAGATCCATTCAGCTCCACTCAGCTCCTCTCAGATCCATTCAGCTCCGCTCAGCACTTCTCAGATCCATTCAGCTCCTCTCAGATCCATTCAGCTCAGCTCCTCTCAGCTCCACTCAGCTCAGCTCCTCTCAGCTCCACTCAGATCCACTCAGATCCACTCAGATCCATTCAGCTCCACTCAGATCCATTCAGCACCTCTCAGATCCATTCAGCACCTCTCAGATCCATTCAGCTCCACTCAGATCCACTCAGATCCATTCAGCTCCACTCAGCTCAGCTCCTCTCAGCTCCACTCAGATCCACTCAGATCCACTCAGATCCATTCAGCTCCTCTCAGCTCCATTCAGCGCCTCTCAGATCCATTCAGCACCTCTCAGATCCATTCAGCTCCGCTCAGCACTTCTCAGCTCCATTCAGCACCTCTCAGATCCATTCAGCTCCGCTCAGCACTTCTCAGCTCCACTCAGCTCCTCTCAGATCCATTCAGCTCCGCTCAGCACTTCTCAGATCCATTCAGCTCCTCTCAGATCCATTCAGCTCAGCTCCTCTCAGCTCCACTCAGCTCAGCTCCTCTCAGCTCCACTCAGATCCACTCAGATCCACTCAGATCCATTCAGCTCCACTCAGATCCACTCAGATCCATTCAGCTCCGCTCCTCTCAGCTCCACTCAGCTCAGCTCCTCTCAGATCCACTCAGATCCACTCAGATCCACTCAGATCCATTCAGCTCCACTCAGATCCACTCAGATCCATTCAGGTCCACTCAGCTCCACTCAGATCCACTAAGCTCCACTCAGCTCCACTCAGCTCCACTCAGATCCACTAAGCTCCACTCAGCTCCACTTAGCACCTCTCAGCTCCAATTGGCTCCACTCAGCTTCACTCAGATCCACTCAGATCCACTCACCTCCTCTCAGATCCATTCAGCTCCGCACAGCACCTCTCAGCACCTCTCAGCTCCATTCAGCTCCACTCAGCACCTCTCAGATCCATTCAGCTCCTCTCAGATCCATTCAGCTCCACTGAGCTCCGCTCAGCTAAACTCAGCTTCACTCAGATCCGCTCAGATCCACTAAGATCCACTAAGATCCACTCAGATCCACTCAGCAGCTATTAGTTCCAGTAATGGGGCCTCCCATTAGATCCATACAACTAGGGCAGTGTTCCAAATGGCACCATATTCCCTATAGAGTGCACTACTTTCGACCAGGGCCCATAGTAATGCACTAAAGAGAGTATAGGGTGTCTACTGTCAGAACAGGACGTTCATAAATAATAAAAACCTTTCCGATCAGACAGCCAGCTCTTACTTCTTACACCAAAAATGTTGTAATTGTTAATCTCTTAGTGTGAAACAAAAACAGTTCTCCTCAATGTCTTGACTTGATCACAACATTCCAGCCTGCAGCTCCGAGAGAGAGAGAGAGGGAGAGACACAGAGAGAGAGACAGAGAGAGAGAGAGAGAGAGAGAGAGAGAGAGAGAGAGAGAGACAGAGAGAGAGACAGAGAGAGACACAGAGAGAGAGACAGAGAGAGAGACAGAGAGAGAGACAGAGAGAGAGAGACAGAGACACAGAGAGACACACAGAGAGAGAGAGAGGGAGAGACAGAGAGAGAGACAGAGAGAGAGAGACAGAGAGACAGAGAGAGAGAGAGCTAGAGAGAGAGAGAGAGAGAGAGAGAGAGAGAGAGAGAGAGAGAGAGAGAGAGAGAGAGAGAGAGAGAGGAGAGAGAGAGAGAGAGAGAGGAGAGAGAGAGAGAGAGAGAGAGAGAGAGAGAGAGAGAGAGAGAGAGAGAGAGAGAGAGAGAGAGAGAGAGAGAGAGAGAGAGAGAGAGAGAGAGAGAGAGAGAGAGAGAGAGAGAGAGAGAGAGAGAGAGAGAGAGAGAGAGAGAGAGAGAGAGAGAGAGAGAGAGAGAGAAATAGAACGTCAGAAATCAGTTCACTATAATTGAAGAATCCATAGACTCTAACCACTTCTGGGAAAATTGGAAAACACTAAACAAACAACACAAAGTGGAAAAAACAGCTTCCATCTTTTGGCCCCCGATAACTACTGTGGGATATACATAAACAGCAACCTTGGGTTAAATCCTCTGCATTATCATTATCAAGTGGACTTCTACATTTCTTTAGTGAAAACAATGTACTACCAAATGAACGTACGGCAGACCAAGTATTCACCCTAATTGACAAACAAACAAACAGAAAACAAAGGCAAAGTGCTTTGTTGATTTAAAAAAAGAAGAATCTTTGAACCAATTTGGCTATAAGAAATCAAAGTGGGGTTGGGGAAAAACATATGGCATGATAAAATCCATCCACAAACAACAAGTGTTTCTTCCCAGAGGGCCGTGGGGTGAGACAGGGATGCAGTTTGAGCCCCACTCTTCAACATATATATCAACGAATTGGCAAGGCCACTAGAACAGTCTGCAGCACCCGGCCTCATCCTACTAGAATCTGAAGACAAATGTCTATTGTTTGCTGATCTGGGGCTTCTGTCCCCAACCAAGGAGGGCCTACAGCAGCACCTAGATATTCTGCACGGATTCTGTCAGACCTGAGACCTGACAGTAAATCTCAGTAAGACCAAAAATAATGGTGTTCCAAAAATAGTCCAGTCGCCAGGACCACATATACAAATTTCACCTAGACACCGTTGCCCTCGAGCTCACAACAAACTATACCTACCTCGGCCTTAACATCAGCGCCACAGGTAACTTCCAGAAAGCTGTGATCGATCTGAAAGACAAGGCAAGAAGGGCCTTCTACGCCATCAAAAGGAACATCAAATTTGACATCCCAATTAGGATCTGGCTAAAAATACTTGAATAATTTATAGAACCTATTGCCCTTTATGGTTATGAGGTCTGGGGTCCGCTCACCAACCAAGAATTCGCAAAATGGGACAAACACCAAATTGAGACTCTGCATGCATAAATCTGCAAAAACATCCTCTGTGTACAACCTAAAACACCAAATAATGCATATCAGAATTAGGCCGATACCCACTAATGATCAACATCCAGAAGAGAGACTAAATTCTACAACCACCTAAAAGGAAGCGATTCCCAAACCTTCCATAACAAAGCCATCACCTACAGAGAGATGAACCTAGAGAAGAGTCCCCTAAGCAAGCTGGTCCTGGGGCTCTGTTCACAAACACAAACACACCCCACAGTGCCCCAGGACAGCAACACAATTACACCCGACCAAATCATGAGAAAACAAAAAGATAATTCAATTGGGTTCTGTAGCTCAGTTGGTAGAGCATGGCGCTTGTAACGCCAGGGTAGTGGGTTCAATCCCCGGGACCACCCATACATAGAATGTATGCACACATGATTGTAAGTCGCTTTGGATAAAAGCGTCTGCTAAATGGCATATATTATATTATTATTATTATTATAAATTACTTGACACATTTTAAAGAATTTACCAAAAAACAGAGCGAACTAGAATGCTACTTGGTCCTAAACAGAGAGTACACAGTGGCAGAATACCTGACCACTGTGACTGACCCAAACTTAAGGAAAGCTTTGACTATGTACAGACTCAGTGAGCATAGCCTTGCTGTTGAGAAAGGCCGCCGTAAGCAGACCTGGCTCTCAAGAGAAGACAGGCTGTGTGCTCACTGCCCACAAAATGAGGTGGAAACTGAGCTGCACTTCCTGACCTCCTGCCAAATGTATGACCATATTAGAGACACATATTTCCCTCAGATTACACAGACCCACAAAGAATTTGAAAACAAACCCAACTAGCACTCTATCACAGCAGTAAGATTTGTGACCTGTTGCCAGAAAAAAAGGGCAACCAGTGAAGAACAACACTATTGTAAATACAACCCATCTTTATGTTTATTTATTTTCGTTTCATGCTTGAACTATTTGCACATCTTTAAAAACACTAAAAAACAACATAACATAACATATAAAATATCTCTATTCCTTTGTGTAATGTTTACTGATCATTTTTTATTGTTTATTTCACTTTTGTTTATTATCTATTTCACTTGCTATGGTAATGTAAACATATGTTTCACCTGTCGATAAAGCCCTTTGAATTTAATTAAATTGAATGATAGAGACTGTAACGTGAAGTACAGCAAGCAGAGAGGTTTTGTCCCAAATGACACCCTATTCATTAAAGTGGCCATGGGGCTCTGGTCAAAAGTAGTGCAGGTATATAGGGAATAGGGTGCCACTTGGGAAGCATTTTACTCTCTACCTCCAACCTCCTCCACCCTCCTACTAGTCGTCCTCCACCTCTCTACCTCCAACCTCCACCATCTTACTCTCCTGCTCCAGCCTCTCTCACTCCTCCTCTCCTCCTCCTTCACCTTCTCTCCCTCCTCTCGCTCTCCGTTCTCCTCCTCTCATCATCCTCTCCCTCTCCGTCCTCCTCATCTCTCTCCTCTTCTCCCTCCTCCACCCTCTCTCCCTCCTCCTCCTCTCCCTCCTCCACTCCTCCATACTCTCTCCCTCCTTCCTCTCCTCCTCTCCTCCACCGTCTCTCCCTCCTCCTCTCCTCCTCCTCCACCGTCTCTCCCTCCTCCTCTCCTCCTCCTCCACTCTCTCCCTCCTCTTCTCCTTCACCCTCTCTCCCTCCTCCTCTCCTCCTCCTCCACACTCTCTCCCTCCTCTTCTCCTTCACCCTCTCTCCCTCCTCCTCCTCTCCCTCCTCCGCTCCTCCATCTTCTCTCCCTCCTTCAACTCCTCCTCTCCTCCACTCTCCCTCCTCCTCTCCTCCTCCACACTCTCTCCCTCCTCTCCTCCTCCACACTCTCTCCCTCCTCTCCTCCTCCTCCTCTCCCTCCTCCTCTCCTCCTCCTCCACACTCTCTCCCTCCTCTTCCCCTTCACCCTCTCTCCCTCCTCCTCCTCTCCCTCCTCCGCTCCTCCATCCTCTCTCCCTCCTTCCTCTCCTCCTCTCCTCCACCGTCTCTCCCTCCTCCTCTCCTCTTCTCCTTCACCCTCTCCCTCCTCTTCTCCTCCACCGTCTCTCCCTCCTCCTCTCCTCTTCTCCTTCACTCTCTCCCTCCTCTTCTCCTTCTCCCTCTCTCCCTCCTCCTCTCCTCCCCCTCCACACTCTCTCCCTCCTCTTCTCCTTCACCCTCTCTCCCTCCTCCTCCTCTCCCTCCTTCCTCTCTGGATGTCATAAGGTGAATGCACCAATTTGTAAGTCGCTCTGGATAAGAGCGTCTGCTAAATGACTTAAATGTAATGTAAATGTACATGAGGAACCTATTGATATGTATGTATGGTACATGGGGAACCTATTGATATGTATGTATGGTACATGGGGAACCTATTGATATGTATGTATGGTACATGGGGAACCTATTGATATGTATGTATGGTACATGGGGAACCTATTGATATGGTACATGGGAATGCTTTGAATTGAAACTGAATCAGAGAGATGCAGAAGGCTGCCTTAAGCCATGTCATCGTCACTCAGAGAGAAGTTGTTAAGTGCCTTGCTCAGTGGCAGGATAGCAGAATTGTCCACCTTGGGGATTCAAACAAGCAACCTTTTGGGTTACCGTCCCAATGCTCTAACAGATACATTACTGCCAGGCTATCAGCCACCCCTATGCTAATGATTTGCCTGTGTGTGTTTGTGTAGGCGTACAGTGCCGTATGGTATGCTACCTGCCACCCCTATGCTAATGATTTGCCTGTGTGTTTGTGTAGGCGTACAGTGCCGTACGGTATGCTACCTGCCACCCCTATGCTAATGATTTGCCTGTGTGTGTTTGTGTAGGCGTACAGTGCCGTACGGTATGCTACCTGCCACCCCTATGCTAATGATTTGCCTGTGTGTGTTTGTGTAGGCGTACAGTGCCGTACGGTATGCTACCTGCCACCCCTATGCTAATGATTTGCCTGTGTGTGTTTGTGTAGGCGTACAGTGCCGTACGGTATGCTACCTGCCACCCCTATGCTAATGATTTGCCTGTGTGTGTTTGTGTAGGCGTACAGTGCCGTACGGTATGCTACCTGCCACCCCTATGCTAATGATTTGCCTGTGTGTGTTTGTGTAGGCGTACAGTGCCGTACGGTATGCTACCTGCCACCCCTATGCTAATGATTTGCCTGTGTGTGTTTGTGTAGGCGTACAGTGCCGTACGGTATGCTACCTGCCACCCCTATGCTAATGATTTGCCTGTGTGTGTTTGTGTAGGCGTACAGTGCCGTACGGTATGTCCAGCTACAGAAGCTCCCAGCGTGTACGTCGCTCCAGTGAGAGAGGAGGAGGAGGAGGAGGAGGAGGAGGAGGAGGAGGAGGAGATGGAAGAGGAAGAGGAAGAGGAGGAGGAGGGAAGGAATCACAGCGCTGTGTGTGTGCAGAGCAGACAGACATAGAGTGCAGCAGATTCTGCATTGACAGGTTGGTACACACACACACACACACACACACACACACACACACACACACACACACACACACACACACACACACACACACACACACACACACACACACACACACACACACACACACACACACACACACACACACACACCACAGACAAGTCATGTTTTGACATAATTTCTCATTTCTTATTCCTCTGTGGCTGTAATGAAGAGTTTAGGACTAAGTACTACTCCACTGTACAACAGTATTGATATTCAGAACACACACTCAACCAAGGCCTGTTTCAATGAGGATAGCAGACTTTAGAATGTCGTTTTCCTTCGCCAATTGATTTAACGCATGCACACACACACGCACGCACGCACGCACGCACGCACGCACGCACCCACACACACACACGCACGCACACACACACACACACACACACACACACACACACACACACACACACACACACACACACACACACACACACACACACACACACACACACACACACACACACACACACACACACACACACACACACACACACACACACACACAGACACTTATGTGGCTTTTATCAGATTTAAATGACAGATTTACAAAATTGTCTTTGATCATCAGCTAAAGCTGACAGGTCTAGGTCCTACCACATCAGCTATATATTCGATGGTTTAGGCCCCATCAGGTCAGCGGATTCACATATCCAATGTTACCTTTCAATTTCAGACACTTTTTTTCATATCACACTTGGATATTAACTGATTAGCCAACCTCTGAATGCTTTAGAGACAAGATTAGCTCATTCATTCTGCTGTCAGTAAGTAGATCTATCTTCTACCCTGTCTTATCTGTCCAACACGACGCCTGCTGAGACATACTGCAGAGGCTTGTTGTGCATTCTCCTCCCTTGCCCTGCCTCTGGCAGTTAACTAAACTCAGTCAAAGATGTTAGAGACTATTCTATCCCAGACAGCTAGATAATAAAGACAATTCTATCCAGGACAGCTAGAAACGATTCTATCCCAGACAGCTAGAGACTATTCTATCCCAGACAGCTAGAGACTATTCCATCCCAGACAGCTAGAGACTATTCCATCCCAGACAGCTAGAGACTATTCTATCCCAGACAGCTAGAGACTATTATATCCCAGACAGCTAGAGACTATTCTATCCCAGACAGCTAGAGACTATTCTATCCCAGACAGCTAGAGACTATTCTATCCCAGACAGCTAGAGACTATTCTATCCCAGACAGCTAGATAATAGAGACTATTCTATCCCAGACAGCTAGAGACTATTCTATCCCAGACAGCTAGAGACTATTCTATCCCAGACAGCTAGAGACTATTCTATCCCAGACAGCTAGAGACTATTCTATCCCAGACAGCTAGAGACTATTCTATCCCAGACAGCTAGAGACTATTCTATCCCAGACAGCTAGAGACTATTCTATCCCAGACAGCTAGAGACTATTCCATCCCAGACAGCTAGAGACTATTCCATCCCAGACAGCTAGAGACTATTCTATCCCAGACAGCTAGAGACTATTCTATCCCAGACAGCTAGAGACTATTCTATCCCAGACAGCTAGAGACTATTCTATCCCAGACAGCTAGATAAGACTAGAGACTATTCTATCCCAGACAGCTAGAGACTATTCTATCCCAGACAGCTAGAGACTATTCTATCCCAGACAGCTAGAGACTATTCTATCCCAGACAGCTAGAGACTATTCTATCCCAGACAGCTAGAGACTATTCTATCCCAGACAGCTAGAGACTATTCCATCCCAGACAGCTAGAGACTATTCTATCCCAGACAGCTAGAGACTATTCTATCCCAGACAGCTAGAGACTATTCTATCCCAGACAGCTAGAGACTATTCTAGAGACTATTCTATCCCAGACAGCTAGAGACTAATCCCAGACAGCTAGAGACTATTCTATCCCAGACAGCTAGAGACTATTCTATCCCAGACAGCTAGAGACTATTCTATCCCAGACAGCTGGAGACTATTCTATCCCAGACAGCTAGAGACTATTCTATCCCAGACAGCTAGAGACTATTCTATCCCAGACAGCTAGAGACTATTCTATCCCAGACAGCTAGAGACTATTCTATCCCAGACAGCTAGAGACTATTCTATCCCAGACAGCTAGAGACTATTCTATCCCAGACAGCTAGAGACTATTCTATCCCAGACAGCTAGAGACTATTCTATCCCAGACAGCTAGAGACTATTATATTTAGGAGAGCTAGAGACTATTATATCCCAGACATCTAGAGACTATTATATCCAGGACAGCTAGAGACTATTCTATCCCAGACATCTAGAGACTATTCTATCCAGTACAGTTAGAGAATATTATATTTAGGAGAGCTAGAGACTATTCTATCCAGGACATCTAGAGACTATTATATAGAGGACAGCAAGATACTTTTATATTTAGGACATCTAGAGACTATTCTATCCCAGACAGCTAGAGACTATTCTATCCAGTACATCTAGAGACTATTATATCCAGGACAGCAAGATACTATTATATTTAGGAGAGCTAGAGACTATGTGATTACAGACTGTAAGTGACTATTCTAATCGACCATTCTGTCTTTCCTCTCCCCAGGCAGAGGTTACGGTAGTCACCTGAACAGGAGAAAGACATGTCCTGTGTCTACCTGCCCTAACACATCTTCAACCCGAGTACAACTACTGATACCTGCTACAGCTACAACTACAGTTCAACTACAGACTGATACCTGCTACAGCAACAACTACAAACTGATACCTGTTACAGCAACAACTACAGACTGATACCTGCTACAGCAACAACTACAGACTGATACCTGTTACAGCAACAACTACAGACTGATACCTGCTACAGCAACAACTACAGTTCAACTACAGACTGATACCTGCTACAGCAACAACTACAGACTGATACCTGATACAGCAACAACTACAGACTGATACCTGATACAGCAACAACTACAGACTGATACCTGTTACAGCAACAACTACAGTTAAACTACAGACTGATACCTGATACATCAACAACTACAGACTGATACCTGCTACAGCAACAACTACAGACTGATACCTGTTACAGCAACAGCTACAGACTGATACCTGCTACAGCAACAACTAGAGTTCAACTACAGACTGAAACCTGCTACAGCAACAACTAGTGTGGTCCTTCTGTAGCTCAGTTGGTAGAGCATGGCGCTTGTAATGCCAGGGTAGTGGGTTCGATCCCCGGGACCACCCATACGTAGAATGTATGCACACATGACTGTAAGTTGCTTTGGATAAAAGCGTCTGCTAAATGGCATATATTATTATTATTATAATTATATTATTATTATTATTATATTATTATATTATTATTATTATTATAGAGTTCAACTACAGACTGATACCTACTACAGCAACAACTACAGACTGATACCTGTTACAGCATCAACTACAGACTGATACCTGATACAGCAACAACTACAGACTGATACCTGCTACAGCATCAACTACAGACTGATACCTGTTACAGCAACAACTACAAATTGATACCTGCTTCAGCAAAAACTCTAGACTGATACCTGATACAGCAACAACACAGTTCAACTACAGACAGACTGATACCTGCTACAGCAACAACTACAGACTGATATCTGCTTTCAGCAACAACTACAGTTCAACTCCAGACTGATACCTGCTACAGCAACAACTACAGACTGATACCTGCTACAGCAACAACTACAGTTCAACTACAGACTATATTATTATATTATATGCTATTATTATTATATTATCAACTACAGACTGATACCTGCATACAGTTCAACTACAGACTGATATCTGCTACAGACTGATACCTACAGTTCAACTACAGACTATCAGTCAAAGGAACAACTACAGACTGATACCTGCTACAGAAACAACTACAGACTGATACCTGCTACAGCAACAACTACAGACTGATACCTGATACAGCAACAACTACAGACTGATACCTACTACAGCAACAACTACAGACTGATACCTGCTACAGCAACAACTACAGACTGATACCTGCTACAGCAACAACTACAGTTCAACTACAGACTGATACCTACTACAGCATTAACTACAGACTGATACCTGCTACAGCATCAACTACAGACTGATACCTGCTACAGTATCAACTACAGACTGATACCTGCTACAGCAACAACTACAGACTGATACCTGCTACAGCATCAACTACAGACTGATACCTGCTACAGCAAAAACTACAGTTCAACTACAGACTATCAGTCAAAGGAACAACATAACTACAGACTGATACCTGTTAAAGCAACAACTACAGACTGATACCTGCTACAGCAACAACTACAGTTCAACTACAGACTGATACCTGCTACAGTATCAACTACAGACTGATACCTGCTACAGCATCAACTACAGACTGATACCTGCTACAGCAACAACTACAGACTGATACCTGCTACAGCAACAACTACAGACTGATACCTGCTACAGCAACAACTACAGTTCAACTACAGACTGACAGTCAAAGGAACAACATAACTACAGACTGATACCTGCTACAACATCAACTACAGACTGATACCTGCTACAGCATTAACTACAGACTGATACCTGCTACAGCAACAACTACAGACTGATACCTGATACAGCATCAACTACAGACTGATACCTGCTACAGCAACAACTACAGACTGATTCCTGCTACAGCAACAACTAGAGTTCAACTACAGACTGATACCTGATACATCAACAACTACAGTTCAACTACAGACTGATACCTACTACAGCATTAACTACAGACTGATACCTGCTACAACATCAACTACAGACTGATACCTGATACAGCATCAACTACAGACTGATACCTGCTACAGCAACAACTACAGACTGATTCCTGCTACAGCAACAACTAGAGTTCAACTACAGACTGATACCTGATACAGCAACAACTACAGACTGATACCTGCTACAGCAACAACTACAGACTGATACCTGCTACAACATCAACTACAGACTGATACCTGCTACAGCAACAACTACAGACTCATACCTGCTACAGCAACAACTACAGACTGATACCTGCTACAGCAACAACTACAGACTGATACCTGCTACAGCAACAACTACAGTTCAACTACAGACTATCAGTCAAAGGAACAACATAAATACAGACTGATACCTGCTACAGCAACAACTACAGTTCAACTACAGACTATCAGTCAAAGGAACAACATAACTATAGAGAGACAACTGGAAACCCTTGGCTTTTTAATGATATGTAGCGGAACAGTGTACATACATTTCTTCTGATATATAATGGATTTTTCATATAGCACCTGTTGCTGGACTGAATGCCTTGTTATGCAGCTGATGATATCTGCTAGAGGAATTGCATACCTCCAGAAAGAAACCTGAAAAACAAAACTTCCTCCCAAGATGTCTAATATATAACAGACCAGCGTTTATATTTCCACAGATATATGTGGTAGTGAGCATGTCCTGTAACCGACCTATAGCCAGCTGACGTAATGACAACTACTACTTTAATGTAATGACAACTACTACTTTTTTTTGTCCACAACCCCAACAAGCTGACCTGAAGGAGGGAGAGACATCTAGGACTTAAAGGTCATTTGTCTGGCCTGCATAATCAGGAATGTCAGATCCAGGGAAGAACTCTGGCATTGGAGCTGAAAGACCTATACACAGAATGTTCATCTGAGTGGATGGACTGCAAGCTCAGAGGTTTTACCAGGATACATAAGCACAAAGACTTTGTTCCTCTGTTTCCTTTACTCCTCTTGGTGTAGATCTGTGATCCTCTATGACTCCTGGTGTAGATCTGTGATCCTCTATGACTCCTGGTGTGGATCTGTGCTCCTCTATGACTCCTGGTGTAGATCTGTGATCCTCTATGACTCCTGGTGTAGATCTGTGATCCTCTATGACTCCTGGTGTAGATCTGTGATCCTCTACAACTCCTGGTGTGGATCTGTGATCCTCTACGACTCCTGGTGTAGATCTGTGATCCTCTATGACTCCTGGTGTGGATCTGTGATCCTCTACTACTCCTGGTGTAGATCTGTGCTCCTCTATGACTCCTGGTGTAGATCTGTGATCCTCTATGACTCCTGGTGTAGATCTGTGATCCTCTACTACTCCTGGTGTAGATCTGTGCTCCTCTACAACTCCTGGTGTAGATCTGTGCTCCTCTATGACTCCTGGTGTAGCTCTGTGATCCTCTACTACTCCTGGTGTAGATCTGTGCTCCTCTACAACTCCTGGTGTAGATCTGTGCTCCTCTACAACTCCTGGTGTAGATCTGTGCTCCTCTATGACTCCTGGTGTAGCTCTGTGATCCTCTATGACTCCTGGTGTAGATCTGTGATCCTCTATGACTCCTGGTGTGGATCTGTGATCCTCTACTACTCCTGGTGTGGCTCTGTGATCCTCTACTACTCCTGGTGTGGATCTGTGATCCTCTACTACTCCTGGTGTGGCTCTGTGATCCTCTACTACTCCTGGTATGGCTCTGTGCTCCTCTACGACTCCTGGTGTAGATCTGTGATCCTCTACTACTCCTGGTGTGGCTCTGTGATCCTCTACGACTCCTGGTGTAGATCTGTGATCCTCTACGACTCCTGGTGTAGATCTGTGATCCTCTACGACTCCTGGTGTGGATCTGTGCTCCTCTACTACTCCTGGTGTGGATCTGTGATCATCTACTACTCCTGGTGTGGCTCTGTGCTCCTCTACGACTCCTGGTGTAGCTCTGTGATCCTCTACTACTCCTGGTGTGGCTCTGTGATCCTCTACGACTCCTGGTGTAGATCTGTGCTCCTCTACGATTCCTGGTGTGGATCTGTGCTCCTCTACGATTCCGGGTGTGGATCTGTGATCCTCTACGACTCCTGGTGTGGATCTGTGCTCCTCTACTACTCCTGGTGTGGATCTGTGATCCTCTACTACTCCTGGTGTAGATCTGTGCTCCTCTACGATTCCTGGTGTGGCTCTGTGATCCTCTACTACTCCTGGTGTAGATCTGTGATCCTCTACGACTCCTGGTGTGGATCTGTGATCCTCTACTACTCCTGGTGTAGATCTGTGATCCTCTACGACTCCTGGTGTGGATATGTGCTCCAATCACTCCACATCTTTTCAGACTGCTAGCTAATTTTTGTTGCTTACACAAATCATATAGAATGTGTTAGCTTCTGTTAGCTAACAATCACAAACTGTTTGCCTGGTTGAACGCACCCCTGGTGTTGATCTGTGCTCATCCAGAGATACAGTGAGACTGGCTAACCACTAATGACTAACCGCTGCGTTGGAAGTGGCTTTATAAACAGACTTGAAATGGAGGGATGGTGTCCCTTAATATAAAGTTTATCTTTTCTTCCTGTAGAACGAATACCAGAACTACATGCTGTGACCTGTAATTATAGATGCTATACGTATTCAATAGAAACCATATTATGTACCTATTGTATCTATTCCAACACACGTCTTAACCAATAATGTCTCAAGTTATGAATGCCAGGACTTTACAAAATTAATTTCCATGTTTAAAAATGTACTAGTTATGTTCACTCGGTCTTAACTCACCAAAGCCACGTTTAGTTTAAACCAGATTACTGTTCACTAGGCAAAATTCTGGTAATTTTCCCCAAATCCTGGTTGGAATCCCCTAATCAGGCAGGAATAATCAGGTCATTCGGAATCCACTTACCAGAATTTTGGGAAAAAAATGGTAATTTTGGCAAAGTTACTGGAACTTTTGGGAAATTATTGGAATTTTGAAAACCTAACCAGGACCATGGGTCTCCTCAGAAACCCTAACCAGGACCATGGGTCTCCTCAGAAACCCTAACCAGGACTACCCTCAGAAACCCTAACCAGGACTACCCTCAGAAACCCTAACCAGGACTACCCTCAGAAACCCTAACCAGGACTACCCTCAGAAACCCTAACCAGGACTACCCTCAGAAACCCTAACCAGGACTACCCTCAGAAACCCTAACCAGGACTACCCTCAGAAACCCTAACCAGGACTACCCTCACCCTAACCAGGACTACCCTCAGAAACCCTAACCAGGAACCCTCAGAAACCCTAACCAGGACTACCCTCAGAAACCCTAACCAGGACTACCCTCAGAAACCCTAACCAGGACTACCCTCAGAAACCCTAACCAGGACTACCCTCAGAAACCCTAACCAGGACCATGGGTCTCCTCAGAAACCCTAACCAGGACTACCCTCAGAAACCCTAACCAGGACTACCCTCAGAAACCCTAACCAGGACTACCCTCAGAAACCCTAACCAGGACTACCCTCAGAAACCCTAACCAGGACTACCCTCAGAAACCCTAACCAGGACTACCCTCAGAAACCCTAACCAGGACTACCCTCAGAAACCCTAACCAGGACTACCCTCAGAAACCCTAACCAGGACTACCCCCTAACAGACCCTCAGAAACCCTAACCAGGACTACCCTCAGAAACCCTCAGAAACCCTAACCAGGACTACCCTCAGAAACCCTAACCAGGACTACCCTCAGAAACCCTAACCAGGACTACCCTCAGAAACCCTAACCAGGACTACCCTCAGAAACCCTAACCAGGACTACCCTCAGAAAACCCTAACCAGGACTACCCTCAGAAACCCTAACCAGGACTACCCTCAGAAACCCTAACCAGGACTACCCTCAGAAACCCTAACCAGGACTACCCTCAGAAACCCTAACCAGGACTACCCTCAGAAACCCTAACCAGGACTACCCTCAGAAACCCTAACCAGGACTAAGAAACCCTAACCAGGACTACCCTCAGAAACCCTAACCAGGACTACCCTCAGAAACCCTAACCAGGACTACCCTCAGAAACCCTAACCAGACTACCCTCAGAAACCCTAACCAGGACTACCTCAGAAACCCTAACCAGGACTACCCTCAGAAACCCTAACCAGGACTACCCTCAGAAACCCTAACCAGCTACCCTCAGAAACCCTAACCAGGACTACCCTCAGAAACCCTAACCAAACCCTCAAAACCAACCAGGACTACCCTCAGAAACCCTAACCAGGACTACCCTCAGAAACCCTAACCAGGACTACCCTCAGAAACCCTAACCAGGACTACCCTCAGAAACCCTAACCAGGACTACCCTCAGAAACCCTAACCAGGACTACCCTCAGAAACCCTAACCAGGACTACCCTCAGAAACCCTAACCAGGACTACCCTCAGAAACCCTAACCAGGACTACCCTCAGAAACCCCTAAAACCAGGACTACCCTCAGAAACCCTAACCAGGACTACCCTCAGAAACCCTAACCAGGACTACCCTCAGAAACCCTAACCAGGACTACCCTCAGAAACCCTAACCAGGACTACCCTCAGAAACCCTAACCAGGACTACCCTCAGAAACCCTAACCAGGACTACCCTCAGAAACCCTAACCAGGACTACCCTCAGAAACCCTAACCAGGACTACCCTCAGAAACCCTAACCAGGACTACCCTCAGAAACCCTAACCAGGACAGGACTACCCTCAGAAACCCTAACCAGGACTACCCTCAGAAACCCTAACCAGGACTACCCTCAGAAACCCTAACCAGGACTACCCTCAGAAACCCTAACCAGGACTACCCTCAGAAACCCTAACCAGGACTACCCTCAGAAACCCTAACCAGGACTACCCTCAGAAACCCTAACCAGGACTACCCTCAGAAACCCTAACCAGGACTACCCTCAGAAACCCTAACCAGGACTACCCTCAGAAACCCTAACCAGGACTACCCTCAGAAACCCTAACCAGGACTACCCTCAGAAACCCTAACCAGGACTACCCTCAGAAACCCTAACCAGGACTACCCTCAGAAACCCTAACCAGGACTACCCTCAGAAACCCTAACCAGGACTACCCTCAGAAACCCTAACCAGGACTACCCAGAAACCCTAACCAGGACTACCCTCAGAAACCCTAACCAGGACTACCAGAAACCCAGAAACCCCCTAACCAGGACTACCCTCAACCAGAAACCCTAACCAGGACTACCCTCAGAAACCCTAACCAGGACTACCCTCAGAAACCCTAACCAGGACTACCCTCAGAAACCCTAACCAGGACTACCCTCAGAAAACCAGGACTACCCTCAGAAACCCTAACCAGGACTACCCTCAGAAACCCTAACCAGGACTACCCTCAGAAACCCTAACCAGGACTACCCTCAGAAACCCTAACCAGGACTACCCTCAGAAACCCTAACCAGGACTACCCTCAGAAACCCTAACCAGGACTACCCTCAGAAACCCTAACCAGGACTACCCTCAGAAACCCTAACCAGGACTACCCTCAGAAACCCTAACCAGGACTACCCTCAGAAACCCTAACCAGGACTACCCTCAGAAACCCTAACCAGGACTACCCTCAGAAACCCTAACCAGGACTACCCTCAGAAACCCCTCAGAAACCCTAACCAGGACTACCCTCAGAAACCCTAACCAGGACTACCCTCAGAAACCCTAACCAGAAAAACCCTAACCAGGACTACCCTCAGAAACCCTAACCAGGACTACCCTCAGAAACCCTAACCAGGACTACCCTCAGAAACCCTAACCAGGACTACCCTCAGAAACCCTAACCAGGACTACCCTCAGAAACCCTAACCAGGACTACCCTCAGAAACCCTAACCAGGACTACCCTCAGAAACCCTAACCAGGACTACCCTCAGAAACCCTAACCAGGACTACCCTCAGAAACCCTAACCAGGACTACCCTCAGAAACCCTAACCAGGACTACCCTCAGAAACCCTAACCAGGACTACCCTCAGAAACCCTAACCAGGACTACCCTCAGAAACCCTAACCAGGACTACCCTCAGAAACCCTAACCAGGACTACCCTCAGAAACCCTAACCAGGACTACCCTCAGAAACCCTAACCAGGACTACCCTCAGAAACCCTAACCAGGACTACCCTCAGAAACCCTAACCAGGACTACCCTCAGAAACCCTAACCAGGACTACCCTCAGAAACCCTAACCAGGACTACCCTCAGAAACCCTAACCAGGACTACCCTCAGAAACCCTAACCAGGACCATGGGTCTCCTCAGAAACCCTAACAAGGACCATGGGTCTCCTCAGATTCGTCCATTTATTTCACTCTGATAACAGCAAATAACATATTCCAGGATTCGTTAGTGCTGATATTATTATTGTTACAGATGCTGTCAAATATATTAGCACCCTTGCACTTTACAATGGAGCAGAATGTTCCGATTCTTATTTTAAAAACTGGTTGAATGACTATTCATACCTTGTAGTCTCCTGCTACTTACTACAGGTGAGAAACATTACATTTAACCAGAATGACTGCCTCCAACCAAATTCATTTATACACTTTTAATTGAAAAATCTCCATTTCATTTTTGATCATAGGTAAATCAAACAATGCATGTATAAACACCATGTATAAATGCATGTATAAACACAAAAAAAATATTTTCAAGTTCAACTTGTTTTAGAAGAAATTGTAAATCATGCAAGGGTGAATATTTGACTTCACCACATCTATAAGCACGGTGTATATCTTGACAGATTGATCCTACTAAAGCTCGAGTTGACTGCGGAAACTTCTAGTTCCCTTTTAAAAACTCATATGTAACTTTGAGACTAAGCTACGGGAGGTACTGAAATACCTTGTGTGAGTTTATCTACTGTGTATTGATACACTGCTGTAATCTGCGGTACTAACATGAGCTGTGTCCCAAATGACATCTGACCAGGGCCCGTAGTTCTCCGGTCAACATTACTACACAGGGACTCGAATATCATTTGGGACACAAGCCATAGACATATTAGCTTGTTATAATTATATAGCTTATGTAACATCTCTACGGGGAGATAAATACCATGTTCAACCAGACTATCAGACATGTTTAAAACTATAGACCAAATAACTACCAGCAGAAAAAGCATTCTAGGTGGTCTTTGAAACATCCAACAGCCTTCAAAGATACACGTACAAGGAAACACTGAATCAGCTTTAATATTTCAGATAGGTTGTAGCTTCCATAAATGTAATTGCCTGCATCATTTCCAATCCCCCCATATATATTTTTTGGGGGGGGTAATGTATATATAAAATATATATATATATTTTAAAATATATTTTCCTTTGTTATTTTCCCCCTAACCCTACCACCACCCCACCCAATTGAAGTTAACTAGTGGACAACAACACTGAACTAGTGGACAACAACACTGGGGCTTCTACTTCCAGCTTATACAACACATTCAGAAAGTATTCAGGTCCCTTGACTTTTTCCACATTTTGTTACGTTACAGCCTTATTTTATTTTATTTTAATTGTTTAAATGGAGCAAAGTAAAGAGAGATTATTGATGAAAACCTGCTCCAGAGAGCTCAGGATCTCAGACTGGGGCAAAGGTTCACCTTCCAACAGGACAACGACCCTAAGCACACAGCCAAAACAATGCAGGAGTGGCTTCGGGACAAGTCTCTGAATGTCCTTGAGGGGCCCAGCCAGAGCCTTGAACCCAATCGAACATCTCTGGAAAGACCTGAAAATAAATCTTCAGTGACACTCCCCATCCAACCTGACAGAGCTTGAGAGGATCTGCAGAGAAGAATGGGAGAAACTCCCCAAATACAGGTGTGCCAAGCTTGTAGCATCACACCCAAGAAGACTCAAGGCTGTAATCTCTGCCAAAGGTGCTTCAACAAATTACTGAGTAAAGGGTCTGAATATTTATGTAAATGTGATATTTCAGTTTTTATTTGTAGTAAATTTGCAAACATTTCTAAAAAAAACACATTTTTGCTTTGTCCTTATGGGGTATTGTGATGTCATTATCGGGTATTGTGATGTCATTGTGGGGTATTGTGATGTCATTATGGGTATTGTGATGTCATTATGGGTTATTGTGATGTCATTATCTGGTATTGTGTGTGAATTGATGAGGGTGGAAAAATAAATGTAATCCATTGTAGAATGTCTGTAAACGTAACAAAATGTGTAAAAAGTCAAGGGGTCTGAATACTTTCCGAAGGCCCTGTACATACTACAGTATATGCATTTTACAGACGCAGTATATTTTATTTAGTTATCTTTTGTTTGTTTTTAGTCCCATCCTTCAGCTACCCTCAAACCCTCCCATCTATCTCTGATCACCATCCAGTCCCATCCTTCAGCTCCCCTCAACCCCTCCCATCTATCTCTGATCACCATCCAGTCCCATCCTTCAGCTCCCCTCAACCCCTCCCATCTATCTCTGATCACCATCCAGTCCCAACCCTCCCATCTATCTCTGATCACCATCCAGTCCCTTCAGCCCTCAACCCCTCCCATCTATCTCTGATCACCATCCAGTCCCATCCTTCCCAGCTCCAGTCCCTCAGCTCCCTCACCCCTCCCATCTATCTCTGATCACCATCCAGTCCCTTCAGCTCCCTCAACCCCTCCCATCTATCTCTGATCACCATCCAGTCCCTTCCCAGCACCATCCCCTCAACCCCTCCCATCTATCTCTGATCACCATCCAGTCCCATCCTTCAGCTCCCCTCAACCCCCATCCCATCTATCTCTGATCACCATCCAGTCCCATCCTTCAGCTACCCATCAACCCCTCCCATCTATCTCTGATCACCATCCAGTCCCATCCTTCAGCTACCCTCAACCCCTCCCATCTATCTCTGATCACCATCCAGTCCCATCCTTCAGCTACCCTCAACCCCTCCCATCTATCTCTGATCACCATCCAGTCCCATCCTTCAGCTACCCTCAACCCCTCCCATCTATCTCTGATCACCATCCAGTCCCATCCTTCAGCTCCCCTCAACCCCTCCCATCTATCTCTGAAGACCATCCAGTCCCTTCAGCTACCCTCAACCCCTCCCATCTATCTCTGAAGAACATCCCATTTCTATTTGCCATTTATTTTTCATCTGTGCTGTTTTACAAATGTTCTGAACATATATACAGCACCCATAATTACAAATGACATCTGTATGTGAATCAAATAAAATGTTTGATCAGTTACTCATGTTTTCATTTCTTAATAATAATTTAATAATAATTATTATTTGCTAATTTGTTACAGTACAGTGAGACGGACAGGAATCAGCAGTAGCTACAGAACAACAACAAAAGAACCAGAACTTAGAGAAAACACAACAACCCCAGCAGTTCGTTCTATAGCCAAATCATTTCTTAAGACACCTGGGAACAATTTTGAGAGCCCTCAACTTCTGGCTGAAATTTAATCAAGTTAAATATCTTCGAGCTTATCCAATATTTGCTCTCTGTTTCAATAAGATTGGGAACTATGTAGGCTACCGTCTGCCACAGAAGGGGTAGAATTCATCTAGTCCTTAAGCATCTGGATTGTTGTTGTCTTGGAATGTACCCTCAATATGCCCTTCTAGCACAAAGCCAAGGAACGGCAGATATCATGTTTAAAAGTCAATCCCTTTGTAAATTAACTGTCTAACTTTATAAGTTTATATGCTTGCAAATAGTCCACGTTTGCAGGTCTGCAAATAGTCCACGTTTGTATTGCTGAATCGTCCTGGTTTGTAGGACTGTATTTTCTATGTTTGTTGTTTCCTTGGAACTGAGATTTTTACCCCCTATGAATTTACCTATGACTGAAAGGATGCAGTGTTACAGCCTCAAGTCATCAGGGCATGGACTCTACAAGGTGTCGAGAGCGTTCCACAGGGATACTGGCCCATGTTGACCTCAATGCTTCCCACTGTTTTGTCAAGTTGGCTGGATGTCCTTTAGGTGGTGGACCATTCTTGATATGCACGCCGGAAACTGTTGAGCGTGAAAAACCCAGCATTGTTGCAGTTCTTGACACAAACCGGTGCGCCTGGCTCCCACTACCTTACCAAAGGCACTTAAATCTGTTGTCTTGCCCATTCACCCTCAATGACACACATACACAATCCATGTCTCAGTTGTCTCAAGGCTTAAACATCCTTCTTTAGGATTCTTTAACCATGTCTCCTCCCCTTCAACTACACTGATTGACGTGGATTTAATAACTGACATCAATAAGGGATTCATAGCTTTCACCTGGATTGACCTGGTCAGTCTGTGTCATGGAAAGAGCAGGTGTTCTTTATGTTTTGTACACTCAGAGTATTTTGGACTTTTCGGTTATTTTCCGGCAAAACGGTCTCCCGGTGTCGGTTGGGAAGCAGACTAAACCTGGTTTTCCTCAAGAATTGTGCCTGTGCTCTATTCTCCGTACAGATAATTGTATGTGTGGGGTACAGAGATGAGGTAGTCATTCAAAAATGATGTTAAACACTATTATTGCACACAGAGTGAGTCCATGCGACTTATCATGTGACTTGTTAAGCACATTTTTACTCCTGAACTAATTTATATTTGCGATAACAACGGATTTGAATACTTATTGACTCAAGATGTTTCAGCTTTTCATTTTTTATTAATTTGTAAAGATTTAGCCCCAGAGGTGTACATCAGAGGTTCCCAAACTTTTTTCACCAGGTCCCCCATTTCACATAGTTGTTTCAAATAATTGTTTATTGAGATATGATATGATTTTGTTTCATTTGAGGGACCTAGGGAAAATCTAATTTCCTGTACGTAGCTTAACTCAGTAAATATTTTAGGTAGGTTATTTTATGATAAAAATAATAGTAATAACGATTTTTTAAAATAATAATGATAATATTAATTGCTAATAATAATAATGGATAAGAAAAATAAAGTCTAGAACTGATTTCCCCAAAATGTTATTCCTCTGCAAAATATGTTTCATATTATTCTTTATATGAACCCTCAATTCTTTATATTTATACAATTTTATTATACATATTATTTATTACAGAAAGTGATTCGATCAGTTGATAGTCAGTTCTAGACTTTATTTTCCTTATCCATTATTATTATTGTGAATTAATATTATCATTATTTTTTTTCAATCATCATTATTATTATTATCATAAAATAGCCTACCTAAAAATGTGCTTAATAAGTCACATAATAAGTTGCATGGACTCACTCTGTGTCCAATAATAGTGTTTAACATCATATTTGAATGACTACCTCATCTCTGTACCCAACACAGTGAACTTATAAACACAGATTCAACCACAAAGACCAGGGAGGTTTTCTCTGGGCAACAACATGAGGATCCTCTCTCGCTCTCAAATCAAATCAATTCAATTCAAAGGGCTTTATCGGGAATGGGTAATATATGTTATCATTGTCAAAACAAGTGAAATATAATAATAAACAAAACTGAAAAACAAAATAAAATTAACAGTAAATATTACATTACACTCCCAAAAGTTCAAAGGAATAGAGACATTTCAAACTGCATGTTTGTAACAGTGTAACAATGTGCAAATAGCTAAAGTACAAAAGGGAAAATAAATAAACATAAATATTGGTTCCATTTACAATGGTGTTTGTTCTTCACTGGTTGACTTTTTCTTGTGGCAACAGGCCACAAATCTTGCTGCTGTGATGGCACACTGTGTTATTTCACCCAGTAGATATGGGAGTTTATCAAAATTGGGGTCTGTGGGAAATATGTGTCTCTAATATGGTCATACATTTGGCAGGAGGTCAGGAAGTGCAGCTCAGTTTCCACCTAATTTTGTGGGCTGTGAGCACATAGCCTGTCTTCTCTTGAGAGCCAGGTCTACCTACGGCATCGTTTCTTGTGTGCTCTAGGGCAACGGTGTCTAGATGGAATTTGTATTTGTGGTCCTGGCGACTGGACCTTTTTTGGAACACTATTATTTTTGTCATACTGAGATTTACTGTCAGGGCCCAGGTCTGACAGAATCTGTGCAGGAGACAGTAGACATCAGGAAACAGCAGACATTTGACTTCAGATTCTTGTAGGGTGAGGCCGGGTGCTGCAGACTGTTCTAGTGCCCTCGCTAATTCGTCGATATATATGTTGAAGAGGGTGGAGCTTAAGCTGCATCCCTGTCTCACCCCACGGCCCTGTGAGAAGAAATGTGAGTGTATTTTGCCTATTTTAACCGTACACTTGTTGTTTGTGTACATGGATTTTATAATGTTGTATGTTTTTACCCCCAACAACACTTTCCATCAATTTGTATAGCAGACTTTCATGGCAAATTGAGTCGAACGCTTTTTTGAAAACAACAAAGCATGAGAAGACTTTGCCTTTGTTTTGTTTGTTTGCCAATTAGGGTGTGCACGGTGAATACGTGGTCTGTTGTACAATAATTTGGCAAAACACCGTTTTGACATTTGCTCAGTACATTGTTTTCACTGAGGAAATGTTTACTTGTCTGCTGTTAACGATAATGCAGAGGATTTTCCCAGGGTTGCTGTTGACGCATATCCCACGGTAGTTATTGGGGTCAAATTTGTCTCCACTTTTGTGGATTGGGGTGGTCAGTCCTTGGTTCCAAATATTGGGGAAGATGCCAGAGCTAAGGATGATGGTAAAGAGTTTTAGCCAATTGGAATTTGTTGTCTGTATATTTGATCATTTCATTGAGGATACCATCAACACCACAGGCCCTTTTGGGTTGGAGGGTTTTTGTTTTGTCCTCTAGTTCAGTCATTTTGTCCTGAAGCTCATTAATTTTGTCCTGTAGCTCAGTCATTTTGTCCTGTAGCTCAGTCATTTTGTCCTGTAGCTCATTCATTTTGTCCTGTAGCTCATTAATTTTGTCCTGTAGCTCATTCATTTTGTCCTCTAGCTCAGTCATTTTGTCCTGTAGCTCATTTGGTCCTGTAGCTCAGTCATTTTGTCCTGTAGCTCAGTCATTTTGTCCTGTAGCTCATTTTGTCCTGTAGCTCATTCATTTTGTCCTCTAGCTCATTAATTTTGTCCTGTAGCTCATTTTGTCCTGTAGCTCAGTCATTTTGTCCTGTAGCTCATTTTGTCCTGTAGCTCAGTCATTTTGTCCTGTAGCTCATTTTGTCCTGTAGCTCATTCATTTTGTCCTGTAGCTCAGTCATTTTGTCCTGTAGCTCAGTCATTTTGTCCTCTAGCTCATTCATTTTGTCCTCTAGCTCATTCATTTTGTCCTGTAGCTCAGTCATTTTGTCCTCTAGCTCATTCATTTTGTCCTCTAGCTCATTCATTTTGTCCTCTAGCTCATTCATTTTGTCCTCTAGCTCATTCATTTTGTCCTGTAGCTCATTCATTTTGTCCTCTAGCTCAGTCATTTTGTCCTGTAGCTCATTCATTTTGTCCTCTAGCTCAGTCATTTTGTCCTGTAGCTCATTCATTTTGTCCTGTAGCTCATTCATTTTGTCCTCTAGCTCATTCATTTTGTCCTGTAGCTCATTCATTTTGTCCTGAAGCTCATTCGTTTTGTCCTGTAGCTCAGTCATTTTGTCCTGTAGCTCATTGATTTTGTCCTGTAGCTCGTTCATTTTGTCCTGTAGCTCATTGATTTTGTCCTGTAGCTCATTCACTTTGTCCTGTAGCTCATTTTGTCCTGTAGCTCATTTTGTCCTGTAGCTCATTAATTTTGTCCTGTAGCTCATTAATTTTGTCCTGTAGCTCATTCATTTTGTCCTGTAGCTCATTCATTTTGTCCTGTAGCTCATTCATTTTGTCCTGTAGCTCATTCATTTTGTCCTGTAGCTCATTCATTTTGTCCTCTAGCTCATTCATTTTGTCCTCTAGCTCAGTCATTTTGTCCTGTAGCTCATTCATTTTGTCCTGTAGCTCATTCATTTTGTCCTCTAGCTCAGTCATTTTGTCCTGTAGCTCATTCATTTTGTCCTGTAGCTCATTCATTTTGTCCTGTAGCTCATTAATTTTAGCTCATTCATTTTGTCCTGTAGCTCATTCATTTTGTCCTGTAGCTCATTCATTTTGTCCTGTAGCTCATTCATTTTATGGTTTATGCCTCTCAGTGGTTGAACAGGAGGAGGGTGAGCAGGTTTATGCCTCTCAGTGGTTAAACAGGAGGGTGAGCAGGTTTATGCCTCTCAGTGGTTGAACAGGAGGAGGGTGAGCAGGTTTATGCCTCTCAGTGGTTGAACAGGAGGGTGAGCAGGTTTATGCCTCTCAGTGGTTGAACAGGAGGAGGGTGAGCAGGTTTATGCCTCTCAGTGGTTAAACAGGAGGAGGGTGAGCAGGTTTATGCCTCTCAGTGGTTGAACAGGAGGAGGGTGAGCAGGTCTATGCCTCTCAGTGGTTGAACAGGAGGAGGGTGAGCAGGTCTATGCCTCTCAGTGGTTGAACAGGAGGAGGGTGAGCAGGTTTATGCCTCTCAGTGGTTGAACAGGAGGGTGAGCAGGTTTATGCCTCTCAGTGGTTGAACAGGAGGAGGGTGAGCAGGTTTATGCCTCTCAGTGGTTGAACAGGAGGAGGGTGAGCAGGTCTATGCCTCTCAGTGGTTGAACAGGATTGAATGTTATTTCTGGATCTCCCCAACAATCCGTTACCTCTCAAGCTTTTCAGGTAGGCCTCCGTGCTTCATAGGTTCATGTAGAATAAATTGGTTTCCCTCTTGTGTCTTCGTGGTTAAAACCCTGCTGGTTTTGGCAGTAGGATGCACTTTATAAACAGAATATCACAGATTGCAAATCTGTTACATGAGTTAAGCAGAGGTCTTCTTTGTAGATTGAAAACACATTTGGAAACACTTAATGTGTGGAATAAGATGGAAACAGCTACTTACTGTAACGTCTGCTTCCAGCTCACACTCTCATACATGTAAGATCCCCTGAACGCAGCCCACTTTCCAGCTCACACTCTCACACATGTAGATCGCAGCTCACTCTCCAGCCCACTTTCCAGCTCACACTCTCAAACATGTAGATCCCCTGAACTCATCTCACTCTCCAGCCCACTTTCCAGCTCACACTCGTTGTTTGTTCTATAATCTGTCAGTTCACATGCCTTGCCACTGTGATATATAGGCCTAAGGCTGAGACAATAAGAAGAATAAATTCAACCACACCTTCGTTTCATCACAAAACCGGAGAGCAACATCTGTCCGGTGGAGTCCACAAAACATATTTCATGTAACACACAATTAAATGACCTACAGCATGGTCAATCAAGTTAATGTTTCTGACATTTTCAGACCACTTAACAGCTATTGATTTAGAAACACTGGAGAGTTACCACAAGTCGTAATGAAAACAGGAGCTGCCTCCACTTTTCCAGCACTGTAAAGTCTGCTTCCAACTCTCAAACACATATATCCCCTGAACTCAGCTCACTCTCCAGCCCACTTTCCAACTCACACTCTTAAACATGTTGATCCCCTGAACAGCTCACTCTCCAGCCCACTTTCCAACTCACACTCTCAAACACGTAGATCCCCTGAACACAGCTCACTCTCCAGCCCACTTTCCAACTCACACTCTCAAACACGTAGATCCCCTGAACTCAGCTCACTCTCCAGCCCACTTTCCAACTCACACTCTCAAACACGTAGATCCCCTGAACACAGCTCACTCTCCAGATCCCAATTACCTGAATTCTGATCACCTGTTCACACCTGTATGTCATTATCACACACTATTTAGTTCAGTTCTTTGCACCCCGTCACTGAGAGGTATTGTTTGTTTTGTGACACACGCCTTTCAGAGCGCTGGGTCTCCCGTGATTTAATCCTGTGTGATAGTTTTTGTCTGCCTCACTAACGAAGCATTTTGCCTATTCCCTGCATGTACTGTAGCCTATCGGATTTCCTGTTATCAACCGTTTGCCTGATCTCCCGGACTACATTATTAGCCTTTTCCCTGCCTGTACTGTTGCCCTTTTTGGACCCCTTGTGTGACCTTCTGCCTGCCCCTGGACCCAGCTACCTGCCTCCTCCTGTGTATGACCTTCTGCCCGCCCCTGGACCCAGCTACCTGCCTCCTCCTGTGTATGACCTTCTGCCTGCCCCTGGACCCAGGTACCTGCCTCCTCCTGTGTATGACCTTCTGCCTGCCCCTGGACCCAGCTACCTGCCCCTGGACCCAGCTACCTGCCTCCTCCTGTGGTCCTTTACAAACAAACACCTGCTGCTCCCTACGCTTGAAACCAGCTTTCTGTCTCCAATCGTGTTTCATTACACTCACAGTAAATACAGTTAGATATTCAGCGATGACTGTTGTGAAAGACTAGCTAAGATCTGTGCAGTAATTATCCTGCGGGTTGGATGGACGTGTTTGTTTCTGTGTGCCACTTTGCATCTCAGGTACATTCCACTCCGATACCACACCTGGGTTCAAATACTATTTTCAATCTTTCAAATACTTTTCATCTTTGCTTCAGCCTGCCTGGAGTGCCAGATTGGCAGGGTGTGCACATAGCACCAGGCAAGCTCCATCAAGTCCAACTACAGTATTTGAAATGACTTCTTTCAATAGAATTTGAACCCAGGTCTGCCCCCCCGGGCGGCTGGTCTGCTCTGTTCTCTGCTACTGATGCCAACAACATTATCTGATGTTTCTTAATGAACACCTTCATTACAGCCCTGGTTGAATACAAAACCCTACAGGATATAAACTACTGATCATTTCCCCTATCCTACAACCCTACACACCAACCTTTATTTTATATTTCACTTTTATTTAACCAGCCATTTACAACTGCGACCTGACCTTTAGGTGTTATTAGCAATGTTATATATTATTTAAAGAAATATATATATGCAAATAATGATGTGATAGAAAACAATCAAGGTAGGAAGGTCGTGACCTGATATCTAAACCTTTCTTCTCCTCCCATAATGTTCTCCTGAGAGAAACTCATAAAAGCTTGGTTATATACTTTTGGTTGTAATTCTATTGTCAAAATGGCAGTTTTCTAAGACTCAATGTCAGAGAAGAAAGATGTGACGAAGGCAACCAAATCCAGAAAAGACATATGACCTGATATCTTAATCTTTCCCCTCCAACCTCCCTGGGGCTCTCCCCGTCCCAGAGCACTGGGTGGGGCTCTCCTCTCACACTCCCAGAGTCATTTCAGTATATGTGGAATGATTTAGGTGTAATTGCTGATAATCCACAAGAAGCCAATCTGCACTCAGCTACAGAAAGAAAAAGCAAAAAAAAAAAAAAAAAAACGCTTTTCAAAGACAGAGACGTGACATCTCTGTTCATCCTGTGTATCATAGTGGTGAGGCACGTCTGCATTCCACCTCTGTCCCTTGTAACAGATCTGTCTTGTATCAATCTGGGCTTGAGTAAAGTCCAGGTTAACAGTAGTATTTCTTGTTTATTGTCCATTTTTAAAAACCCTGTCATACAAGGTGTGTCGCAAAAGGCTATTTCCTTCAGAGTGCTCTGGTCCAAAGTAGTGCACTACACTGAGTGTACAAAATGTTAGGAACCACGTGTTCTTTCCTTGACGTCACCTGTTATTAAATCCACTTCAGTCATTGTTGATGAAAGGTAAGAGACACGTTAAAGAAGGATGTTTTTAAAGCCTTGAGACAATTGAGAGGATTGTTCCATTCAGAGGGTGAACGGGCAACACAACAGATTGAAGTGCCTTTGAACTGGGCAGGTACCAGGCGCACCGGTTTGTGTCAACAACTGCAATGCTGCCCTACTATCTCTATTATTCTACAATGTAGAAAATGGTTAAAATAAAATAAAGAAAGACCCTTGAATGAGTCCAAACTTTTGACTGGTGCTGTATAGGTCAGATATAAAACACACACGAGATCAGCTCCTTTGTGTTGCTCACATTGATAGAGAGGTTGTTGTCCTGGCACCACACGGCCAGGTTTCTGACCTCCTCCCTATAGGCTGTTTCATCGTTGTCGGTGATCAGGATAGAATTATGGTCAGCACTGTTGTGTCGTCAGCATACTTAATGATGGTGTTGGAGTTGTGTTTGGCCACGCAGTCGTGGGTGAACAGGGAGCACAGGAGGGGACTGAGCACGTACCCCTGGGGAGCTCCAGTGTTGAGGGTCAGCGTGGTGGATGTGTTGTTGCCTACCCTTACCACCTGAGGGTGGTCCATCAGGAAGTCCAGGATCCAGTTGCAGAGGGAGATGTTTATTCCCAGAGTCCTTAGCTTAGTGATGAGCTTTGAGGGCACTATGGTGGTAAACGCTGAGCTGTAGTCAATGAACAGCATTCTCACAAAGGTGTTCCTTTTGTCCAGGTGGGAAAGGGCAGTGTGGGAGTGCAATTGAGATTGTGTCATCTGTGGATCTGTTGGGCCGGTATGGGAATTGGAGAGGGTCTAGGGTGTCTGGGAGGATGCTGTTGATGTGAGCCAATACCAGACTTTCAAAGCATTTCATGGCTACTGACGGGAATCATTTAGGCAGATTACTTTCACTTACTTGGGTAGAGGGACTATGGTGGTCTACTTAAATCACGCTATTATTATAGACTCGGTCAGGGAGAGGTTGAAAATGTCAGTGAAGACACTTGCCAGTTGGTCTGCGCATGATTTATGGCCATCAGGCCCCGCAGCTTGGTGAATGTTACTCACATCGGCTACCGAGAGCGTTATTACACTGTCGTCCTGAATAGTTTGTCAGAACAGCTGGTGCTCTCTTGCATGCTTCAGTGTTGCTTGCCTCTAAGCGAGCATAAAAGGCATTTAGCTCGTCTGGTAGACTCTCACCACTGGGCAGCTCACGTCTGGGTTTCCCTTTGTAGTAATAGTTTTCAAGCCCTGCCACATTGGTTTGTGGGTGTTTGTTTTCCGTGTGAGTGTTTGGTCCACACGGTACTGTTGGTTTGTGGGTGTTTGTTTTCCGTGTGAGTGTTTGGTCCACACGGTACTGTTGGTTTGTGGGTGTTTGTCTTCCGTGTGAGTGTTTGGTCCACACGGTACTGTTGGTTTGTGGGTGTTTGTTTTCCGTGTGAGTGTTTGGTCCACACGGTTCTGTTTCGGTTTTCGTTTTGTTCACATCGTTTATTGTTTTGTATTTCAGTGTTCAGTTCGTTTCATTAAATATTACATCATGAACACTTACCACACTGCGCTTTGGTCCTCCGATCCTTCTTCCGCCTCTGAATGCCGTTACAAATTGATCATTAGAAACCCTTTTGCAATTATGTTAGCACAGCTGAAAACTGTTGTTCTGATTAAAGAGGCAATAAAACTGGCCTTCTTTAGACTAGTTGAGTATCTGGAGCATCAGCATTTGTGGGTTTGATTACAGGCTCAAAATGGCCAGAAACAAAGACCTTTCTTCTGAAACTCGTCAGTCTATTCTTGTTCTGAGAAATGAAGGCTATTCCATGCGAGAAATTGCCAAGAAACAGAAGAACTTGTACAACGATGTGTACTTCTCCTTTCACAGAACAGTGCAAACTGGCTCTAACCAGAATAGGACGAGGAGTGGGAGGCCCTGGTGCACAACTGAGCAAGAGGACAAGCACATTAGTGTGTCTAGTTTGAGAAACAGACGCATCACAAGTCCTCAACTGGCAGCTTCGTTAAATAGTACCCGCAAAACACCAGTCTCAATGTCAACAGTGAAGAGGCGATTCCGGGATGCTGACCTTCTAGGCAGTTGCAAAGAAAAATATATATTTTAGACTGGCCAATAAAAATAAAAGATTAAGATGGGCAAAGAACACAGACACTGGACAAAGGAACTCTGCCTAGAAGACCAGCATCCCGGAGTCACTTCTTCACTGTTGATGTTGAGACTGGCAGGTACTAATTAATGAAGCTGCCAATATTTGTATTTGTATAATGTATTTTATATCTTTATCAAGGGTGCCAATAATTATGCACCTGACTGTACATCATACAGACTTAACCTAAAGAGATATAATATACTGACACCTATACAGTATATATTATAATATACTATATTATACATACAGTAGGTGTCGGTAATATAGATATTGTACAGTGCATTCGGAAAGTATTCAGACCCCTGGACATTTTCCACACACATTGTTACGTTAAAATAGATTTTTCAAAAAAGATCATCAATCTACACATAATAAGCAAAAACAAGTTTAGACATTTTGGCAAATATTTTTAAAAGAAAAACAACTGAACATTTAAGTTTTCAGACCTACTCAGTACTTTGTTAAAGCATCTTTGTCAACGATACAGCCTCGAGTCTTCTTGGGTGTGATGCTACAGGCTTGGCACACCTGTATTTGGGGAGTTTCTCCATTTTTTCTCTGCAGATCCTCTCAAGCTCTGTCAGGTTGAATGGAGCGTTGCTGCACAGCTATCTTCAGGTCCCTCCAGAGATGTTTGATCGGGTTCAAGTCCGGGCTCTGGCTGGGCCACTCAAGGACATTCAGAGCTTTGTCCCGAAGCCACTCCTGCATTGTCTTGGCTGTGTGCTTAGGGTTGTTGTCCTGTTGGAAGGTGAACCTTCACCCCAGCCTGAGGTCCTGAGTGCCCTGGAGCAGGTTTTCATCAAGGATCTCTCTGTACTTTGTTCTGTTCATCCCTCGATCCTGACTCGTCTCCCAGTCCCTGCAGCTGAAAACATCTCCACAACATGATGCTGCCACCACCATGTTTCACCGTAGGGATGGTGCCAGGTTTCCTCCAGACGTAACCCTTGGCATTCAGGCCAAATAATTCAATCTTGGTTTCATCAGACCAGATAATCTTGTTTCTTATGGTCTGAGAGTCTTAAGGTGCCTTTTGGCATACTCCAAGTGGGCTGTCATGTGCCTTTTACTGAGGAGTGGCTTCTGTCTGGCCACTCTACCATAAAGGCCTGATTGGTGGAGAGCTGCAGAGATGGTTGTCCTTTTGGAAGGTTATCCCATCTCCACAGAGGAACTCTAGACCTCTGTCAGAGTGACTATCGGGTTCTTGGTCACCTTCCTGACCAAGGTCCTTCTCACACGATTGCTCAGTTTGGCCGGGAGACCAGCTCTAGGAAGAGTCTTGGTGGTTCCAAACTTCTTCCATTTGAGATTGATGGAGGCCACTGTGTTCTTGGGGACCTTCAATGTTGCAGAAATGTTTTGGTACCCTTCCCCAGATCTGTGCCTCGACACATTCCTGTCTCGGAGCTCTATGGACAATTCCGTCGACCTCATGGCTTGGTTTCTGCTCTGACATGCACTGTCAACTGTGGGACCTTATATAGACAGGTGTGTGCCTTTCCAAATCATGTCCAATCAATTGAATTTACCACAGGTGGACTACAATCAAGTTGTAAAAAAATCTCAAGGATGATCAATGGAAACAGGATGCACCTGAGCTCAATGTTGAGTCTCGTAGCAAAAGGGTCTGAATACTTATGTAAATAAGGTATTTCTGTTTTTAATCTTTGCAAACATTTCTAAAAACCTGTTTTTAGTTTGTCATTATGGGGTATTGTGGATAGGTTGATTTTAATATATATATATATATATATATATATATATATATATATATATATATATATATATATATATAAAAGGTCTGAATACTTATGTAAATAAGGTATTTCTGTTTTTAATCTTTTAAGTCAAAGGGTCTGAATACTTATGTAAATAAGGTATGTTTAATAACTTACTTTGTTATTGTGTTTAGATTTCTGAGTTTTTTATTTGTATTTTATCCATTTATAGAATAAGGCTGTAATTTAACAGATTGTGGAAAAAGTCAAGGGGTGTGAATACTTTCAGAATGTACTGTATAGAAGTATATCATATAGCTATAGTTTATTATATAGATACAAACTTTAATAACGATATAGAGATTACACTAGAAACAGTATCTCCTGAGAACTGGCACTGTGCTGTACATAGTCATGGAATTTAACCTTTCCTTGAAAATCTTTAAAAACACTAACGTATTTGGTATTGCCTTGCTTAGTCTGAAACAATGGCTCCTATAAGACATTAATAACATCATAAATGAGTTTAGACAGACACAATGGCCCCTATAACACATTAATAACATCACAAAGGAGTTTAGACAGACACAATGGCCCCTATAACATCACAAATGAGTTTAGACAGACACAATGACCCTATTACATCACAAATGAGTTTAGACAGACACAATGGCCCCTATAACATCACAAATGAGTTTAGACAGACACAATGGCCCCTATAACACATTAATAACATCACAAATGAGTTTAGACAGACACAATGGCCCCTATAAGACATTAATAACATGTCATGTCTGTAGACACAAAACAAATATATACATTTGAACAGTATGTTGTGGTTGAATGCAGAATTTACATTTGTTGCTGTGTGTGTTAGTTAATTATATCTGTTAAGGATGTAAGGAGCAGCCCAGCAACCTATTCTCTAGACAGTGCATTACTTCTTTTTTTTACCAGGGCCCAATAGGTAAGTAGTGCACTATAAAGGGAACGGGGTGCCATTTGGGAGACAGCCCTCGTTTTCCTCCAGGAGGTTTGACAATAAGCCTCAAATCCAAAGATAAATGCTCAAAGAAATAAACACGGGTCTCTTTCAGCCAAAAGATGCAATTTGCACATTTTTCTCCAAAGTGCCTTGGTTGCCTGTGGCTTTGGCTTTGGCCTGGGTATTGAGCTAGGCTGTTTATTGTCAGGGGAGGGTGTAACTAGCTAAGCTGTTTATTGTCAGGGGAGGGTGTAACTAGCGTAACCACACAGTTCAGTCCCAGGGTCACCGATCCTTCACAATAACACCTCAGATGCGACTGGTTTATCAGACTGGTTTAGATAGACGACTAGAGGCTGCTGCAGATCAGACTGGTTTAGATAGATGACTAGAGGCTGCTGCAGATCAGACTGGTTTAGATAGACGACTAGAGGCTGCTGCAGATCAGACTGGTTTAGATAGACGACTAGAGGCTGCTGCAGATCAGACTAGTTTAGATAGATGACTAGAGGCTGCTGCAGATCAGACTGGTTTAGATAGATGACTAGAGGCTGCTGCAGATCAGACTAGTTTAGATAGATGACTAGAGGCTGCTGCAGATCAGACTGGTTTAGATAGATGACTAGAGGCTGCTGCAGATCAGACTAGTTTAGATAGATGACTAGAGGCTGCTGCAGATCAGACTGGTTTATCAGACTGGTTTAGATAGATGACTAGAGGCTGCTGCAGATCAGACTGGTTTAGATAGATGACTAGAGGCTGCTGCAGATCAGACTGGTTTATCAGACTGGTTTAGATAGACGACTAGAGGCTGCTGCAGATCAGACTGGTTTATCAGACTGGTTTAGATAGACGACTAGATGCTGCTGCAGATCAGACTGGTTTAGATAGATGACTAGAGGCTGCTGCAGATCAGACTAGTTTAGATAGATGACTAGAGGCTGCTGCAGATCAGACTAGTTTAGATAGATGACTAGATGCTGCTACAGATCAGACTGGTTTAGATAGACGACTAGATGCTGCTGCAGATCAGACTGGTTTAGATAGACGACTAGATGCTGCTGCAGATCAGACTGGTTTAGATAGACGACTAGATGCTGCTGCAGATCAGACTGGTTTAGATAGATGACTAGATGCTGCTGCAGATCAGACTGGTTTAGATAGACGACTAGAGGCTGCTGCAGATCAGACTGGTTTAGATAGACGACTAGATATATATTATATATGCACTATATAGGGAATAGGGTCCTGGTCTATAGTAGTGTACTATATAGGGAATAGGGCCCTGGTCTAAAGTAGTGCACTATATTAGGGAATAGGGCCCTGGTCTAAAGTAGTACACTATATAGGGAATAGGGCCCTGGTCTATAGTAGTACCACTATATAGGGAATAGGGCTCTGGTCTAAAGTAGTACCACTATATAGAGAATAGGGCCCTGGTCTAAAGTAGTGCACTATATAGGGAATAGGGTTGTATAGCCACGGTATGTCTGTTTGTATATCCCTCTGGACCGGTTTCTAGTCTCTGAGGTTATCGGGATGGACTGGTACGAGGAAGCCTAGCTGTTAAAATGGAAAAAAAGACAGGTTCTAATTTCACACACAGAAACATAACGCTTTAAGGGCCTCGGAGGAGCAAATAAAGGAGGAGGCGTTTAAGGACGACCCGCGAAGCCGTTATACGTGTTTGAGGAGGCTTACACTTCTAAAAACGTACAAACAGTCCAACGCCTTGTTAATCTGTCCATCCCGGGTCTACAGCTTCTGACTGAAGAGCAGCCAACTCTCTGAAGGCATGCTGTTATTCCCCAATGCCTCCATAACGATGAAAACATGTTAAAATGCAGCTTTGGCCCACTGGGCACAGGTGGCAATTTAACATCTACTCCACGTTGGTTCAACATCATTTCATTGAAACGACGTAGAAACAACGTTGATTCAACCGATGTGTGCCGAGAGTGTGTGGGGGGGGTTTGACTGGGACGATAACTCATGTTGATAGTGGTGTGGAGGATTCTCTCTGCAGGAGGACACAGTGATATGATTATCCCAACAGGGTAAAGCCTGGGGAAACAGGGTGAACAAAGGTCCTGTGGGATGAATCAGGGATGATGCCTCATATCACATACTGTAGCTGCTCCAGACGTGTGGTTGTGGCTCTGCAGAGTGATAAACGATTACTTGGCAGGGACACTGTGAAACACTCTGGTGGGGAGGTGAGCTAAAGGACGTGCTGTAGAAAAGACCACCTCAGTTAGAACACATACTATAGACCACCTCAGTTAGGACACATACTACAGACCACCTCAGTTAGGACACATACTATAGACCACCTCAGTTAGGACACATACTATAGACCACCTCAGTTAGGACACATAGTATAGACCACCTCAGTTAGGACACATACTATAGACCACCTCAGTTAGAACACATACAGACCACCTTAGTTAGAACACATACTATAGACCACCTCAGTTAGGACACATACTATAGACCACCTCAGTTAGGACACATACTATAGACCACCTCAGTTAGTACAGACCACCTTAGTTAGGACACATACTATAGACCACCTCAGTTAGGACACATACTATAGACCACCTCAGTTAGGACACATACTATAGACCACCTCAGTTAGGACACATAGTATAGACCACCTCAGTTAGTACAGACCACCTTAGTTAGGACACATACTACAGACCACCTCAGTTAGGACACATACTATAGACCACCTCAGTTAGGACACATACTATAGACCACCTCAGTTAGGACACATACTATAGACCACCTCAGTTAGGACACATACTATAGACCACCTCAGTTAGGACACATACTATAGACCACCTCAGTTAGGACACATACTATAGACCACCTCAGTTAGGACAGACCACCTTAGTTAGGACACATACTACAGACCACCTCAGTTAGGACACATACTATAGACCACCTCAGTTAGGACACATACTATAGACCACCTCAGTTAGGACACATAGTATAGACCACCTCAGTTAGAACACATACTATAGACCACCTCAGTTAGGACACATACTACAGACCACCTCAGTCAGGACACATAGTATAGACCACCTCAGTTAGGACACATACTATAGACCACCTCAGTTAGAACACATACTATAGACCACCTCAGTTAGGACACATACTACAGACCACCTCAGTCAGGACACATAGTATAGACCACCTCAGTTAGGACACATACTATAGACCACCTCAGTTAGGACACATACTATAGACCACCTCAGTTAGAACACATACTATAGACCACCTCAGTTAGGACACATAGTATAGACCACCTCAGTTAGGACACATAGTATAGACCACCTCAGTTAGGACACATACTATAGACCACCTCAGTTAGGACACATACTATAGACCACCTCAGTTAGGACACATACTACAGACCACCTCAGTTAGGACACATACTATAGACCACCTCAGTTAGGACACATACTATAGACCACCTCAGTTAGGACACATAATATAGACCACCTCAGTTAGGACACATACTACAGACCACCTCAGTTAGGACACATACTATAGACCACCTCAGTTAGGACACATACTATAGACCACCTCAGTTAGGACACATACTATAGACCACCTCAGTTAGGACACATAGTACAGACCACCTCAGTTAGGACACATACTACAGACCACCTCAGTTAGGACAAATACTATAGACCACCTCAGTTAGGACACATAGTATAGACAACCTCCTTTAGAACACATAAACTCAGCAAAACATACAAACGTCCCTTTTTCAGGACCCTGTCTTTCAATGATAATTCGTAAAAATCTAAATAACTTCACAGATCTTCATTGTAAAGGGTTTAAACACTGTTTCCCATGCTTGTTCAATGAAACATAAACAATTAATGAACATGCACCAGTTAAGACACTAACAGCTTACAAGACGGTAGGCAATTAAGGTCACAGTTTTGAAAACTTAGGACACTAGAGGCCTTTCAACTGACTCTGAAAAACACCAAAAGAAATATGCCCAGGATCCCTGCTTGTCTGTGTGAACGTGCCTTAGGCATTCTGCAAGGAGGCATGAGGACTGCAGATGTGGCCAGGGCAAAAAATTGCAATGACGTAACTGTGAGATGCCTAAGATAACACTACAGGGAAACAGGATGGATAGCTGATCGTTCTCGCAGTGGCAGACTATGTGGAACAACACCGGCACAGGATCGGTACATCTGAACATCACACCTGCGGGACAGGTACAGGATGGCAACAACAACTGCCTGAGTTACACCAGGAACGTACAATCCCTCCATCAGTGCTCAGACTGTCCGCAATAGGCTGAGAGAGAACGGAAAGGCACTTGGAGCAACGAACCGCCCTTGCTGTCTCTGCCTGGCCGGTTCCCCTCTCTCCACTGGGATTCTCTGCCTCTAACTCTATTACAGTGACTGAGTCACTGGCTTACTGGTGCTCTTCCATGCCGTCTCTAGGAGGGGTGCATCACTTGAGTCACTGACATGATCTTCCTGTCCGGGTTGGCGCCCCCCTTGGGTTCAAGCTGTGAGGAAGATCTTCGTTGGCTATACTCTGCCTTGTCTCAAGATAGTAAATTGGTGGTTGAAGATATCTCTCTAGTGGTGTGGGGGCTGTGCTTTGGCAAAGTGGGTGGAGGTATATCCTGCCTTTTTTGTCCTGTCCAGGGGTATTGTCGGACAGGGCCACAGTGTCTCCCGACCCCTCCCGTCTCAGCCTCCAGTATTTATGCTGCAACAGTTTATGTGGGGGCTAGAGTCTGTTTTATCTGGAGTATTTCTCCTGTCTTATCCGGTGTCTTGTGTGAATTTAAGTACTCTCTACTTAACTATATTTTTCTTTCATTCTTCCTTTCTTTCTATCGGAGGACCTGAGCCCTAGGACCATGCCTCAGGACTACCTGGCCTGATGACTCCTTGCTGTCCCCAGTCCACCTGTTCGTGCTGCTGCTCCAGTTTCAACTGTTCTGCCTGCGGCTATGGAACCCTGACCTGGTCACCAGACATGCTACTTTGTCCTGGACCTGCTGTTTTCAACTCTCTCTCTCTACTGCACCTGCTGTCTCGAACTCTGAATGATCGGCTATTTCTGTACAGTACTTTGTGACATCAGCTGATGTAAGAAGGGCTTTATAAATTGATTTGATTGCTATACAAATTGATGTAAAGTGGTGATTGGGGAAAAACACAAAACATTATAAAATCAGTTAAAAACACACATTTCTTCCCATAGGGCCGTGGGATGAGACAGGGATGCAGCGCCCCACCTTCTTCAACATATATATCAACGACTTGGCCAGGGCACCAGAACAGTCTGCAGCACCCGGCCTCACCCTACTAGCATCTCAAGTCAAATGTCTACTGATGATCTGGTGCATCTGTCACCAACCAAGAAATCACAAAATGAAAAAACACCAAGTTGAGACACTGCATGCAGAATTCTGCAAAACTATCCTCTGTGTACAACGTAAAACACCAAGTTGAGACACTGCATGCAGAATTCTGCAAAACTATCCTCTGTGTACAACGTAAAACACCAAGTTGAGACACTGCATGCAGAATTCTGCAAAACTATCCTCTGTGTACAACGTAAAACACCAAATAATGCATGCAAACACCATTATAAATACAACCCATATTTAGGTTTATTTATGTTCCCTTTTGTACTTTAACCATTTGCACATCGTTACAACACTGTAGATAGGCATAATATGACATTTGTAATGTCTTTATTCTTTTGGAACTTCTGCGAGTGTAATGTTATTTTTGTATTTGTATTGTTTTATTATCTGCCTCACTTGTTTTGGCAATGTTAACATATGTTTCCCATGTAGTAAAGCCCCTTGAATTGAATTCAGAGAGGGGACAAGAGAGAGAGAGGACAAGAGAGAGAGAGGGGACAAGAGAGGGACAAGAGAGAGAGAGGGACAAGAGAGAGAGAGGGGACAAGAGAGAGAGAGAGGACAAGAGAGAGAGAGGGGACAAGAGAGAGAGAGAGGGGACAAGAGAGAGAGAGGGGACAAGAGAGAGAGAGGGGACAAGAGAGAGAGAGAGAGAGGACAAGAGAGAGAGAGGGGACAAGAGAGAGAGAGAGGACAAGAGAGACAGAGAGGACAAGAGAGAGAGAGGGGACAAGAGAGAGAGAGGGGACAAGAGAGAGAGAGGGGACAAGAGAGAGAGAGGGGACAAGAGAGAGAGAGGGGACAAGAGAGAGAGAGGACAAGAGAGAGAGAGGGACAAGAGAGAGAGAGGGGAGAGAGAGAGGGGACAAGAGAGAGAGAGGGGACAAGAGAGAGAGAGGGGACAAGAGAGAGAGAGAGGACAAGAGAGAGAGAGGACAAGAGAGAGACAAGAGAGGACAAGAGAGAGAGAGGGGGCAAGAGAGAAAGGACAAGAGAGAGAGAGAGGGGACAAGAGAGAGAGAGGACAAGAGAGAGAGAGAGGACAAGAGAGAGAGAAGACAAGAGAGAGAGAGGGGACAAGAGAGAGAGAGAGGACAAGAGAGAGAGAGGGACAAGAGAGAGAGAGGGGACAAGAGAGAGAGAGGGGACAAGAGAGAGAGAGGACAGGACAAGAGAGAGAGAGGGGACAAGAGAGAGAGAGGGGACAAGAGAGAGAGAGGGGACAAGAGAGAGAGAGAGGACAAGAGAGAGAGAGGGGACAAGAGAGAGAGAGGGGACAAGAGAGAGAGAGGGACAAGAGAGAGAGGGGACAAGAGAGAGAGAGGGGACAAGAGAGAGAGAGGGGACAACAAGAGAGACAAGAGAGGGAGGGGACAAGAGAGAGAGAGGGACAAGAGAGAGGACAAGAGAGAGAGAGGGGACAACAAGAGAGAGAGAGAGGGACAAGAGAGAGACAAGGACAAGAGAGAGAGAGAGGGACAAGAGAGAGAGAGGGGACAAGAGAGAGAGAGGACAAGAGAAGAGAGACAAGAGAGGGAGAGAGGGGACAAGAGAGAGAGAGGACAAGAGAGAGAGAGGGGACAAGAGAGAGAGACAAGAGACAAGAGAGAGAGAGGGGGACACAAGAGAGAGAGAGAGGGGACAAGAGAGAGAGAGGGACAAGAGAGAGAGAGAGGACAAGAGAGAGAGAGAGGGCAAGAGAGAGAGAGAGGGGACAAGAGAGAGATGGGACAAGAGAGAGAGAGAGGACAAGAGAGAAAGAGGACAAGAGAGAGAGGACAAGAGAGAGAGAGGGGGCAAGAGAGAAAGGACAAGAGAGAGAGAGAGGACAAGAGAGAGAGAGAGGGGACAAGAGAGAGAGAGGGGACAAGAGAGAGAGAGAGGACAAGAGGAGAGAGAGGACAAGAGAGAGAGAGGGGACAAGAGAGAGAGAGGGGACAAGAGAGAGAGAGGGACAAGAGAGAGAGAGGGGACAAGAGAGAGAGGGGGACAAGAGAGAGAGAGGGGACAAGAGAGAGAGGGGGACAAGAGAGAGAGAGGACAAGAGAGAGAGAGGGGACAAGAGAGAGAAAGAAAGAAAGGGGATGAGGGAAGGGAAAGGGAAAAGAGAAAGAAATAATCGCTTAAGCTTGGCTGGCAGAGCTGATGTTTTGGGAGGGAAACATTCAACAAGGTGGTTTGGGTTCTTCGCCTCAGGTACTTGGATCAGTTGGCATTATATTTCTAGGAAAGAGTTCTTGAGTTATTCAGAGGGCAACACCACTCATTTCTTCCTCAGTATAGATCTCAACATTTAGCGGCTATCGGACCCGAATGATACAATATTCTCTCTCTATTCCCTATTGGCCCTGGTAAAAAAAAAAAAAAGTAGTGCACTATATGGGGAATAGGTTGTCAGTTGGGACAGCCTGGAACTCAATTCACTTCTACAGTAGGTAGCCATTAGTGGTGGTCAAGACACTGTGTTTATCTATCTCAAAATGGAATCATACATTCTCTGATTAATCTCAGCTGGATCACGTAAATCGCTTTGGATAAAATCGTCTGCTAAATGACATATATTACACAATGTTATTTTATAACAACTTCAGATGAAGTAGGGTAGCTGCTATTGTTGCACTTCAGATCTAAACCCAAAGACCTTTCTACACTGAGGGTGTGGCAACGTTGTTAAATTGGCTGCCAACTTTCCATTATAAACTGAAGTATAGTCATCTGTAAACATCATGTTCCTGCTACCTTGTAGAATCCATGAATTCAGAACAGACCTTCTCTATAGTACAACATGAGGACCGAAGTGAGCTGAAGTTAGATTATTCCTGTTGTAGTTAATCTCGTTCTCAGAGACTGCAGACAAAATGTTCTGGTAGACCAGCACATCAACCTTAGCCCTCATTAGTTAGGGTTCAAATCACATTTGAAGAAGATACATTGTGGAAAAGGGTATAATTAGGACTTTTTGACTGTGTTAGTAGTGACGATGACAAATACTTTACTCGGTGAGGTCACTGCTATAGAATTCTATGGTCAGTCCCACTAAGGCCAACTCTGAATGGTTGATATCTCAGGCTTATATGTGCTGTGTGTCCAATAGCCTGGAGACGACGTTACACCAAGAAACACTAACCTTGATGAAAGCCCCCAACCTACAGAAACACCTTGATGAAAGCCCCTAACCTACAGAAACACTAACCTTGATGAAAGCCCCCAACCTAAAGAAACACTAACCTTGATGAAAGCCCCTAACCTACAGAAACACTAACCTTGATGAAAGCCCCCAACCTACAGAAACACTAACCTTGATGAAAGCCCCCAACCTACAGAAACACCTTGATGAAAGCCCCCAACCTACAGAAACACTAACCTTGATGAAAGCCCCTAACCTACAGAAACATTAACCTTGATGAAACCCCCAACCTACAGAAACACCTTGATGAAAGCCCCAACCTACAGAAACACCTTGATGAAAGCCCCCAACCTACAGAAACACTAACCTTGATGAAAGCCCCCAACCTACAGAAACACTAACCTTGATGAAAGCCCCCAACCTACAGAAACACCTACCTTGATGAAAGCCCCTAACCTACAGAAACACTAACCTTGATGAAAGCCCCCCAACCTACAGAAACACTAACCTTGATGAAAGCCCCAACCTACAGAAACACTAACCTTGATGAAAGCCCCAACCTACAGAAACACTAACCTTGATGAAAGCCCCCAACCTACAGAAACACCTTGATGAAAGCCCCCAACCTACAGAAACACTAACCTTGATGAAAGCCCCCAACCTAAATAAACACTAACCTTGATGAAAGCCCCTAACCTATAGAAACACTAACCTTGATGAAAGCCCCCAACCTACAGAAACACCTTGATGAAAGCCCCCAACCTACAGAAACACCTTGATGAAAGCCCCCAACCTACAGAAACACTAACCTTGATGAAAGCCCCCAACCTACAGAAACACTAACCTTGATGAAAGCCCCCAACCTACAGAAACACTAACCTTGATGAAAGCCCCCAACCTACAGAAACACCTACCTTGATGAAAGCCCCTAACCTACAGAAACACTAACCTTGATGAAAGCCCCCAACCTACAGAAACACTAACCTTGATGAAAGCCCCAACCTACAGAAACACTAACCTTGATGAAAGCCCCCAACCTACAGAAACACTAACCTTGATGAAAGCCCCCCAATCTATAGAAACACTAACCTTGATGAAAGCCCCCAACCTATAGAAACACTAACCTTGATGAAAGCCCCCAACCTACAGAAACACTAACCTTGATGAAAGCCCCCAACCTACAGAAACACTAACCTTGATGAAAGCCCCCAACCTACAGAAACACTAACCTTGATGAAAGCCCCCAACCTATAGAAACACTAACCTTGATGAAAGCCCCCAACCTACAGAAACACTAACCTTGATGAAAGCCCCCAACCTACAGAAACACTAACCTTGATGAAAGCCCCCAACATACAGAAACACCTTGATGAAAGCCCCCAACCTACAGAAACACCTTGATGAAAGCCCCCAACCTACAGAAACACTAACCTTGATGAAAGCCCCAACCTACAGAAACACTAACCTTGATGAAAGCCCCCAACCTACAGAAACACTAACCTTGATGAAAGCCCCTAACCTACAGAAACACTAACCTTGATGAAAGCCCCCAACCTACAGAAACACTAACCTTGATGAAAGCCCCCAACCTACAGAAACACCTTGATGAAAGCCCCCAACCTACAGAAACACTAACCTTGATGAAAGCCCCTAACCTACAGAAACATTAACCTTGATGAAAGCCCCCAACCTACAGAAACACTAACCTTGATGAAAGCCCCCAACCTACAGAAACACCTACCTTGATGAAAGCCCCTAACCTACAGAAACACTAACCTTGATGAAAGCCCCCCAACCTACAGAAACACTAACCTTGATGAAAGCCCCAACCTACAGAAACACTAACCTTGATGAAAGCCCCAACCTACAGAAACACTAACCTTGATGAAAGCCCCCAACCTACAGAAACACCTTGATGAAAGCCCCCAACCTACAGAAACACTAACCTTGATGAAAGCCCCCAACCTAAATAAACACTAACCTTGATGAAAGCCCCAACCTATAGAAACACTAACCTTGATGAAAGCCCCCAACCTACAGAAACACCTTGATGAAAGCCCCCAACCTACAGAAACACCTTGATGAAAGCCCCCAACCTACAGAAACACTAACCTTGATGAAAGCCCCCAACCTACAGAAACACTAACCTTGATGAAAGCCCCAACCTACAGAAACACTAACCTTGATGAAAGCCCCCAACCTACAGAAACACCTACCTTGATGAAAGCCCCCAACCTACAGAAACACTAACCTTGATGAAAGCCCCCAACCTACAGAAACACTAACCTTGATGAAAGCCCCAACCTACAGAAACACTAACCTTGATGAAAGCCCCCAACCTACAGAAACACTAACCTTGATGAAAGCCCCCAACCTATAGAAACACTAACCTTGATGAAAGCCCCCAACCTATAGAAACACTAACCTTGATGAAAGCCCCCAACCTACAGAAACACTAACCTTGATGAAAGCCCCCAACCTACAGAAACACTAACCTTGATGAAAGCCCCCAACCTACAGAAACACTAACCTTGATGAAAGCCCCCAACCTATAGAAACACTAACCTTGATGAAAGCCCCCAACCTACAGAAACACTAACCTTGATGAAAGCCCCCAACCTACAGAAACACTAACCTTGATGAAAGCCCCCAACATACAGAAACACCTTGATGAAAGCCCCCAACCTACAGAAACACCTTGATGAAAGCCCCCAACCTACAGAAACACTAACCTTGATGAAAGCCCCAACCTACAGAAACACTAACCTTGATGAAAGCCCCCAACCTACAGAAACACTAACCTTGATGAAAGCCCCTAACCTACAGAAACACCTTGATGAAAGCCCCCAACCTACAGAAACACTAACCTTGATGAAAGCCCCAACCTACAGAAACACTAACCTTGATGAAAGCCCCCAACCTACAGAAACACCTTGATGAAAGCCCCCAACCTACAGAAACACCTTGAAAAGCCCCCAACCTACAGAAACACCTTGATGAAAGCCCCCAACCTACAGAAACACCTTGATGAAAGCCCCTAACCTACAGAAACACCTTGATGAAAGCCCCCAACCTACAGAAACACCTTGATGAAAGCCCCCAACCTGATGAAAGCCCCCAGAAACACTAACCTTGATGAAAGCCCCCAACCTACAGAAACACTAACCTTGATGAAAGCCCCCAACCTACAGAAACACTAACCTTGATGAAAGCCCCAACCTACAGAAACACCTTGATGAAAGCCCCCCCCAACCTACAGAAACACTAACCTTGATGAAAGCCCCCAACCTACAGAAACACTAACCTTGATGAAAGCCCCCAACCTACAGAAACACCTTGATGAAAGCCCCTAACCTACAGAAAAACCTTGATGAAAGCCCCTAACCTACAGAAACACCTTGATGAAAGCCCCTAACCTACAGAAACACTAACCTTGATGAAAGCCCCCAACCTACAGAAACACCTACCTTGATGAAAGCCCCTAACCTACAGAAACACTAACCTTGATGAAAGCCCCCCAACCTACAGAAACACTAACCTTGATGAAAGCCCCAACCTACAGAAACACTAACCTTGATGAAAGCCCCCCAACCTACAGAAACACTAACCTTGCTGAAAGCCCCCCAATCTATAGAAACACTAACCTTGATGAAAGCCCCCAACCTATAGAAACACTAACCTTGATGAAAGCCCCCAACCTACAGAAACACTAACCTTGATGAAAGCCCCCAACCTATAGAAACACTAACCTTGATGAAAGCCCCCAACCTACAGAAACACTAACCTTGATGAAAGCCCCCAACCTACAGAAACACTAACCTTGATGAAAGCCCCCAACATACAGAAACACCTTGATGAAAGCCCCCAACCTACAGAAACACCTTGATGAAAGCCCCCAACCTACAGAAACACTAACCTTGATGAAAGCCCCAACCTACAGAAACACTAACCTTGATGAAAGCCCCTAACCTACAGAAACACCTTGATGAAAGCCCCCAACCTACAGAAACACCTTGATGAAAGCCCCTAACCTACAGAAACACCTTGATGAAAGCCCCCAACCTACAGAAACACCTTGATGAAAGCCCCTAACCTACAGAAACACCTTGATGAAAGCCCCCAACCTACAGAAACACTAACCTTGATGAAAGCCCCTAACCTACAGAAACACCTTGATGAAAGCCCCCCAACCTACAGAAACACCTTGATGAAAGCCCCCAACCTACAGAAACACTAACCTTGATGAAAGCCCCTAACCTACAGAAAAACCTTGATGAAAGCCCCTAACCTACAGAAACACCTTGATGAAAGCCCCTAACCTACAGAAACACTAACCTTGATGAAAGCCCCTAACCTACAGAAACACCTTGATGAAAGCCCCTAACCTACAGAAACACTAACCTTGATGAAAGCCCCTAACCTACAGAAACACCTTGATGAAAGCCCCCAACCTACAGAAACACTAACCTTGATGAAAGCCCCTAACCTACAGAAACACCTTGATGAAAGCCCCTAACCTACAGAAACATCTTGATGAAAGCCCCAACCTACAGAAACACTAACCTTGATGAAAGCCCCCAACCTACAGAAACACTAACCTTGATGAAAGCCCCAACCTAAATAAACACTAACCTTGATGAAAGCCCCCAACCTACAGAAACACTAACCTTGATGAAAGCCCCCAACCTACAGAAACACTAACCTTGATGAAAGCCCCCAACCTACAGAAACACTAACCTTGATGAAAGCCCCCAACCTACAGAAACACTAACCTTGCTGAAAGCCCCCAATCTATAGAAACACTAACCTTGATGAAAGCCCCCAACCTATAGAAACACTAACCTTGATGAAAGCCCCCAACCTACAGAAACACTAACCTTGATGAAAGCCCCCAACCTATAGAAACACTAACCTTGATGAAAGCCCCCAACCTACAGAAACACTAACCTTGATGAAAGCCCCCAACCTACAGAAACACTAACCTTGATGAAAGCCCCCAACATACAGAAACACCTTGATGAAAGCCCCCAACCTACAGAAACACCTTGATGAAAGCCCCCAACCTACAGAAACACTAACCTTGATGAAAGCCCCAACCTACAGAAACACTAACCTTGATGAAAGCCCCTAACCTACAGAAACACCTTGATGAAAGCCCCCAACCTACAGAAACACCTTGATGAAAGCCCCTAACCTACAGAAACACCTTGATGAAAGCCCCCAACCTACAGAAACACCTTGATGAAAGCCCCTAACCTACAGAAACACCTTGATGAAAGCCCCCAACCTACAGAAACACTAACCTTGATGAAAGCCCCTAACCTACAGAAACACCTTGATGAAAGCCCCCCAACCTACAGAAACACCTTGATGAAAGCCCCCAACCTACAGAAACACTAACCTTGATGAAAGCCCCTAACCTACAGAAAAACCTTGATGAAAGCCCCTAACCTACAGAAACACCTTGATGAAAGCCCCTAACCTACAGAAACACTAACCTTGATGAAAGCCCCTAACCTACAGAAACACCTTGATGAAAGCCCCTAACCTACAGAAACACTAACCTTGATGAAAGCCCCTAACCTACAGAAACACCTTGATGAAAGCCCCCAACCTACAGAAACACTAACCTTGATGAAAGCCCCTAACCTACAGAAACACCTTGATGAAAGCCCCTAACCTACAGAAACATCTTGATGAAAGCCCCCAACCTACAGAAACACTAACCTTGATGAAAGCCCCCAACCTACAGAAACACTAACCTTGATGAAAGCCCCCAACCTAAATAAACACTAACCTTGATGAAAGCCCCCCAACCTACAGAAACACTAACCTTGATGAAAGCCCCCAACCTACAGAAACACTAACCTTGATGAAAGCCCCCAACCTACAGAAACACTAACCTTGATGAAAGCCCCCAACCTACAGAAACACCTTGATGAAAGCCCCCAACCTACAGAAACACTAACCTTGATGAAAGCCCCCAACCTACAGAAACACTAACCTTGATGAAAGCCCCCAACCTACAAAAACACCTTGATGAAAGCCCCAACCTACAGAAACACTAACCTTGATGAAAGCCCCCAACCTACAGAAACACTAACCTTGATGAAAGCCCCCAACCTACAGAAACACCTTGATGAAAGCCCCTAACCTACAGAAAAACCTTGATGAAAGCCCCTAACCTACAGAAACACCTTGATGAAAGCCCCTAACCTACAGAAACACTAACCTTGATGAAAGCCCCTAACCTACAGAAACACCTTGATGAAAGCCCCCAACCTACAGAAACACTAACCTTGATGAAAGCCCCTAACCTACAGAAACACCTTGATGAAAGCCCCTAACCTACAGAAACACCTTGATGAAAGCCCCCAACCTACAGAAACACTAACCTTGATGAAAGCCCCCAACCTACAGAAACACTAACCTTGATGAAAGCCCCCAACCTAAATAAACACTAACCTTGATGAAAGCCCCCCAACCTACAGAAACACTAACCTTGATGAAAGCCCCCAACCTACAGAAACACTAACCTTGATGAAAGCCCCCAACCTACAGAAACACTAACCTTGATGAAAGCCCCCAACCTACAGAAACACCTTGATGAAAGCCCCCAACCTACAGAAACACTAACCTTGATGAAAGCCCCCAACCTACAGAAACACTAACCTTGATGAAAGCCCCCAACCTACAAAAACACCTTGATGAAAGCCCCAACCTACAGAAACACTAACCTTGATGAAAGCCCCCAACCTACAGAAACACTAACCTTGATGAAAGCCCCCAACCTACAGAAACACCTTGATGAAAGCCCCTAACCTACAGAAAAACCTTGATGAAAGCCCCTAACCTACAGAAACACCTTGATGAAAGCCCCTAACCTACAGAAACACTAACCTTGATGAAAGCCCCTAACCTACAGAAACACCTTGATGAAAGCCCCCAACCTACAGAAACACTAACCTTGATGAAAGCCCCTAACCTACAGAAACACCTTGATGAAAGCCCCCAACCTACAGAAACACTAACCTTGATGAAAGCCCCTAACCTACAGAAACACCTTGATGAAAGCCCCTAACCTACAGAAACACCTTGATGAAAGCCCCCAACCTACAGAAACACTAACCTTGATGAAAGCCCCCAACCTAAATAAACACTAACCTTGATGAAAGCCCCCCAACCTACAGAAACACTAACCTTGATGAAAGCCCCCAACCTACAGAAACACTAACCTTGATGAAAGCCCCAACCTACAGAAACACTAACCTTGATGAAAGCCCCCAACCTACAGAAACACTAACCTTGATGAAAGCCCCAACCTACAGAAACACCTTGATGAAAGCCCCAACCTACAGAAACACTAACCTTGATGAAAGCCCCCAACCTACAGAAACACCTTGATGAAAGCCCCCAACCTACAGAAACACCTTGATGAAAGCCCCCAACATACAGAAACACCAACTTTTTACAAAAAAAATGTAAATTGTCTTTCTTCTGGAACCAAGTTACATGTTCCTCAGTGCACAAACAGGCACACAACGAAAACTAGCCATACAGCAAGGTGCTGGGCCCAGTCAGGATCAGAATATATATGACGCTGTGCTTCATTTAAAGTCAGAAACCTTCCGTCATTCATAACACATAAAAAGGCTTATTGAAGTAAAGACAAGTGTATTAACACTTAGGGAATTATCACTAAGAGCTAAAAACAAATCAACATTAAATACATATTTAAACCATATAAATACATGAAGTTTCAAAAAGTCCAGCAATATAATTTCATAGGACATTACCCTGGGCTGTGAATAGTGTAGCTGGTCCCTGAGCTCTCTTATATAGAACATTACACTGGGCTGTGAATAGTGTAGCTGGTCCCTGAGCTCTCTTATATAGAACATTACACTGGGCTGTGAATAGTGTAGCTGGTCCCTGAGCGCTCTTATATAGAACATTACCCTGGGCTGTGAATAGTGTAGCTGGTCCCTGAGCTCTCTTATATAGAACATTACACTGGGCTGTGAATAGTGTAGCTGGTCCCTGAGCTCTCTTATATAGAACATTACACTGGGCTGTGAATAGTGTAGCTGGTCCCTGAGCTCTCTTATATAGAACATTACCCTGGGCTGTGAATAGTGTAGCTGGTCCCTGAGCGCTCTTATATAGAACATTACACTGGGCTGTGAATAGTGTAGCTGGTCCCTGAGCTCTCTTATATAGAACATTACACTGGGCTGTGAATAGTGTAGCTGGTCCCTGAGCTCTCTTATATAGAACATTACACTGGGCTGTGAATAGTGTAGCTGGTCCCTGAGCTCTCTTATATAGAACATTACACTGGGCTGTGAATAGTGTAGCTGGTCCCTGAGCTCTCTTATGTAGAACATTACACTGGGCTGTGAATAGTGTAGCTGGTCCCTGAGCTCTCTTATATAGAACATTACACTGGGCTGTGAATAGTGTAGCTGGTCCCTGAGCTCTCTTATATAGAACATTACACTGGGCTGTGAATAGTGTAGCTGGTCCCTGAGCTCTCTTATATAGAACATTACACTGGGCTGTGAATAGTGTAGCTGGTCCCTGAGCTCTCTTATATAGAACATTACACTGGGCTGTGAATAGTGTAGCTGGTCCCTGAGCTCCTTCCCTCTTTGCCTGCTGGAGGCGCTGCATGTTGGTTCCAACCTTAAAAGTTACAACAAAGAAAGTTAGCAGGTCTGTACTGAAATGCCATTGTCACACCATCTGGATAAGGGCTGTGCTGTGCCAGAAAATCTAAATGGGTAGATGGTGGAAACTCCATTCAATTCATATTATTATATTCCATTTTCATTTACAAATCTCATGACCTGACTATGAGACATGGCTGTATCCAAGGGGATTTTTATTTAGCTGAGCGTGCTAGCTAGCTAGCTAAATTTCAGCTAGCTTGCAATTGTTGTGAAGTCACCCAAATGATTCTAAATAACAACTAGAGTACGTAATCTCACTCAACACTTAACTTCTACAAACTAATTTAAATTACGATAAACAAAGGTTAATTTACTTGTTTTTCGCTGTCCGTTGCCGCCAAAATTTGGCAATTGATTTGCAAACACGTCACATGATCAGCATCTGGTCAGCAACACTAAAAAAGTACTTCCAGGTCGCGGAATTTCAAAAATGTTTCTAAAACCTGTATTTATTTATGATATATGAAAAATCATAGTCAAAAAAATCTGAACGATTGATATTTGTTCATGTTTAAGTGACATTTGCATTAAATGTGGGTTTTAAAATGTTCCTAGGTCGTATAAATGTCCCCAATTGTCACGTATACTCACTCTCCAACCTCTAGGTCATCAGGCTGCTGATTATCCCGCACACCTGTCACAATCGTCTCGAGTGCCTCATGACACTCACCTGGACTCCATCACCTCCTTGATTATCTTCCCTCTATCTGTCCCTCCCCTTGGTTCGTTCCTCAGGTGTTATTGACTCTGGTTTCATGTCGGTGCGTTGTTTGTGTTCATTGATAATTTTATTTATTAAAACACTCACTCCCTGAACTTGCTTCCCGACTCTCAGTGCACTCGTTACACCAATGCAAATCACTTTCAATAACTATTCTAGGTGCCACATTAAACGTACTTTATATACGGTGTCATTTCATGAGGCTTAGCCCGAAGCCACTCCTGCATTGTCTTGGCTGTGTGCTTAAGGTTATTGTTCATTTGGAAGGTGAACCTTCACCCCAGTCTGAGGTCCAGAGCAGGTTTTCATCAAGGACCTCTCAGTACTTTGCTCCGTTAATTGTTCCCTCGATCCTGACTAGTCTCCTGTTCCCTGCCGCTGAAAAACATCCCCACAGCATGATGCTGCTACCACAATGCTTTGCCGTAGGGATGGTGGCAGGTTTCCACCAGACGTGACGCTTGGCACTCAGGCCAAAGAGTTCAACCTTGGTTTCATCATTCCAGAGAATCTTGTTTCTCATGGTCTGAGAATCTTTAGGTGCCTTTTGGCAAACTCCCAGGGGGCTGTCATGTGCCTTTTACCTAGGAGTGGCTTGCATTTGGCCACTCTACTATAAAGGCCTGATTGGTGGAGTGCTGCAGAGATGGTCGCCCTTCTGTAAAGTTCTCCCATCACCACAGAGAAACTCTGGAGCTCTGTCAGAGTGACCATCAGATTCTTGGTCACCTCCCTGACCAAGGCCTTTCTCCCCGATTGCTCAGTTTGGCCTGGCGGCCAGCTCTAGGAAGAGTCTTGGTGGTTCCAAACTTCTTCCATTTAAGAATGATGGAGGTCACTGTGTTCTTGGGGACCTTCAATCCCAGTACTGTGCCTCAACACAATCCTGTCTCAGGGCTCTACAAACAATTTATTTGACCTCATTGCTTGGCTTTTACTCTGACATGCACTATCAACTGTATGACCTTATATAGACAGGGGTGTGACTTTCCAAATCATGTCTAATCAATTGAATTTACCACAGGTTGACTCCAATCAAAATTTTAAAAAGCCCCTAGCAATGTTTGAAATGGCCCTACCAATGTTTTAAAAGGCCCTACCAATGTTTTAAAAGACTACCAATGTTTTAAAAGACTACCAATGTTTTAAAAGGCCCTACCAATGTTTTAAAGGGCCCTACCAATGTTTTAAAAGGCCCTACCAATGTTTTAAAAGACTACCAATGTTTTAAAAGGCCCTACCAATGTTTTAAAAGACTACCAATGTTTTAAAAGGCCCTACCAATGTTTTAAAAGACTACCAATGTTTTAAAAGACTACCAATGTTTTAAATGGCCCTACCAACGTTTTAAAAGGCCCTACCAATGTTTTAAAAGACTATCAATGTCTTAAAAGGCCCTATCAATGTTTTAAAAGACTACCAATGTTTTAAAAGGCCCTACCAATGTTTTAAAAGGCCCTATCAATGTTTTAAAATGCCCTACCAATGTTTTAAAAGGCCCTATCAACGTTTTTTGCATGATGTCATGCAGGTGAAAGAGGACCCAAAAGCGACTTAACAGAAACAGAGTTTATTTAAATCCAAACAGGGAATAACAAAAATCCTCTAGTCTGTAGAGGGGAATAACTAGAGAAGCGGCCACAGACTGCAGGTCGCTTCGGGTAGGCGCAGGCCGTAGTTGATAGAGCCACCTGCTCACACGCAGCATCTGATGAAGGCAAAAAACACGACAGGACAGGGCGAAACACAATCACAGCATGGTGAATACAAAACAAGGAACCGACGGGGCAGGAACGGATCACAAAGGAATAAATAGGGACTCTAATCAGGGGAAAGGATCGGGAACAGGTGTGGGAAGACTAAATGATGATTAGGGGAATAGGAACAGCTGGGAGCAGGAACGGAACGATAGAGAGAAGAGAGAGCGAGAGAGTGAGAGAGGGAGGGGGAGAGAGAGGGATAGAAGGAGGGAAAGAACCAAATAAGACCAGCAGAGGGAAACGAATAGCATGGGGAGCACAGGGACAAGACATGATAATAAATGACAAACATGACAGTACCCCCACTCACCGAGCGCCTCCTGGCGCACTCGAGGAGGAATCCTGGCGGCAACGGAGGAAATCATCGATGAGTGAACGGTCCAGCACGTCCCGAGACGGAACCCAACTCCTCTCCTCAGGACCGTAACCCTCCCAATCCACTAGGTATTGGTGACCCCGTCCCCGAGAACGCATGTCCATGATCTTATGTACCTTGTAAATAGGTGCGCTCTCGACAAGGACGGGAGGGGGGAGGGAAGACGAACGGGGGTGCGAAGAAAGGGCTTAACACAGGAGACATGGAAGACAGGATGGACGCGACGAAGATGTCGCGGAAGAAGCAGTCGCACAGCGACAGGATTGACGACCTGGGAGACACGGAACGGACCAATGAACCGCGGAGTCAACTTACGAGAAGCTGTCGTAAGAGGAAGGTTGCGAGTGGAAAGCCACACTCTCTGGCCGCAACAATACCTTGGACTCTTAATCCTGCGTTTATTGGCGGCTCTCACCGTCTGTGCCCTGTAACGGCAAAGTGCAGACCTCACCCTCCTCCAGGTGCGCTCACAACGTTGGACAAACGCTTGAGCGGAGGGAACGCTGGACTCGGCAAGCTGGGATGAGAACAGAGGAGGCTGGTAACCCAGACTACTCTGAAACGGAGATAACCCGGTAGCAGACGAAGGAAGCGAATTGTGAGCGTATTCTGCCCAGGGGAGCTGTTCTGCCCAAGACGCAGGGTTTCTGAAAGAAAGGCTGCGTAGTATGCGACCAATCGTCTGATTGGCCCTCTCTGCTTGACCGTTAGACTGGGGATGAAACCCGGAAGAGAGACTGACGGACGCACCAATCAAACGACAGAACTCCCTCCAAAACTGTGACGTGAATTGCGGGCCTCTGTCTGAAACGGCGTCTAACGGGAGGCCATGAATTCTGAATACATTCTCAATAATGATTTGTGCCGTCTCCTTAGCGGAAGGAAGTTTAGCGAGGGAATGAAATGTGCCGCCTTAGAGAACCTATCGACAACCGTCAGAATCACAGTCTTCCCCGCAGACAAAGGCAGACCGGTAATGAAGTCTAAGGCAATGTGAGACCATGGTCGAGAAGGAATGGGGAGCGGTCTGAGACGACCGGCAGGAGGAGAGTTACCCGACTTAGTCTGCGCGCAGTCCGAACAAGCAGCCACGAAACGGCGCGTGTCACGCTCCTGAGTCGGCCACCAAAAGCGCTGGCGAATAGACGCAAGAGTGCCTCGAACACCGGGATGACCAGCTAACTTGGCAGAGTGAGCCCACTGAAGAACAGCCAGACGAGTGGAAACAGGAACGAAAAGGAGGTTACTAGGACAAGCGCGCGGCGACGCAGTGTGCGTGAGTGCTTGCTTAACCTGTCTTTCAATTCCCCAGACTGTTAACCCGACAACACGCCCATAAGGAAGAATCCCCTCGGGATCAGTAGAAGCCACAGAAGAACTAAACAGACGGGATAAGGCATCAGGCTTGGTGTTCTTGCTACCCGGACGGTAAGAAATCACAAACTCGAAACGAGCGAAAAACAACGCCCAACGAGCTTGACGGGCATTAAGTCGTTTGGCAGAACGGATGTACTCAAGGTTCTTATGGTCTGTCCAAACGACAAAAGGAACGGTCGCCCTCCAACCACTGTCGCCATTCGCCTAGGGCTAAGCGGATGGCGAGCAGTTCACGGTTACCCACATCATAGTTGCGCTCAGATGGCGACAGGCGATGAGAAAAATAAGCGCAAGGATGAACCTTATCGTCAGACTGGAAGCGCTGGGATAGAATGGCTCCCACGCCTACCTCTGAAGCGTCAACCTCGACAATGAATTGTCTAGTGACGTCAGGAGTAACGAGGATAGGAGCGGACGTAAAACGTTCTTTTAGAAGATCAAAAGCTCCCTGGGCGGAACCGGACCACTTAAAACACGTCTTGACAGAAGTAAGAGCTGTGAGAGGGGCAGCAACTTGACCGAAATTACGAATGAAACGCCGATAGAAATTAGCGAAACCTAAAAAGCGCTGCAACTCGACACGTGACCTTGGAACGGGCCAATCACTGACAGCTTGGACCTTAGCGGAATCCATCTGAATGCCTTCAGCGGAAATAACGGAACCGAGAAAAGTAACGGAGGAGACATGAAAAGAGCACTTCTCAGCCTTTACGTAGAGACAATTCTCTAAAAGGCGCTGTAGAACACGTCGAACGTGCTGAACATGAATCTCGAGTGACGGAGAAAAAATCAGGATATCGTCAAGATAGACAAAAACAAAAATGTTCAGCATGTCTCTCAGAACATCATTAACTAATGCCTGAAAAACAGCTGGCGCATTGGCGAGACCGAACGGCAGAACCCGGTACTCAAAATGCCCTAACGGAGTGTTAAACGCCGTTTTCCACTCGTCCCCCTCTCTGATGCGCACGAGATGGTAAGCGTTACGAAGGTCCAACTTAGTAAAGCACCTGGCTCCCTGCAGAATCTCGAAGGCTGATGACATAAGGGGAAGCGGATAACGATTCTTAACCGTTATGTCATTCAGCCCTCGATAATCCACGCAGGGGCGCAGAGTACCGTCCTTCTTCTTAACAAAAAGAACCCCGCCCCGGCCGGAGAAGAAGAAGGCACTATGGTACCGGCGTCAAGAGACACAGACAAATAATCCTCGAGAGCCTTACGTTCGGGAGCCGACAGAGAGTATAGTCTACCTCGAGGAGGAGTGGTCCCCGGAAGGAGATCAATACTACAATCATACGACCGGTGAGGAGGAAGGGAGTTGGCTCGGGACCGACTGAAGACCGTGCGCAGATCATGATATTCCTCCGGCACTCCTGTCAAATCGCCAGGTTCCTCCTGAGAAGTAGGGACAGAAGAAACGGGAGGGATGGCAGACATTAAACACTTCACATGACAAGAAACGTTCCAGGATAGGATAGAATTACTAGACCAATTAATAGAAGGATTATGACATACTAGCCAGAGATGACCCAAAACAACAGGTGTAAACGGTGAACGGAAAATCAAAAAAGAAATAGTCTCACTGTGGTTACCAGATACTGTGAGGGTTAAAGGTAGTGTCTCAAATCTGATACTGGGAAGATGACTACCATCTAAGGCGAACATGGGCGTAGGCTTATCTAACTCTCTGAAAGGAATGTCATGTTTCCGAACCCATGCTTCGTCCATGAAACAACCCTCAGCCCCAGAGTCTATCAAGGCACTACATGTAGCACCCGAACCGGTCCAGCGTAGGTGGACCGACAAAGTAGTACAGGACCTTGATGGAGAGACTTGAGTAGTTGCGCTCACCTGTAGCCCTCCGCTTACAGATGAGCTCTGGCTTTTACTGGACATGAATTAACAAAATGTCCAGCAACTCCGCAATAGAGGCACAGGCGGTTGGTGATCCTCCGTTCCCTCTCCTTATTCGAGATGCGAATCCCTCCCAGCTGCATGGGCTCAGTCTCAAAGCCAGAGGAGGGAGATGGTTGCGATGCGGAGCAGGGAAACACCGTTGATGCGAGCTCTCTTCCACGAGCCCGGTGACGAAGAACTACCCGTCGTTCTATGCGGATGGCGAGAGCAATCAAAGAGTCCACATCTGAAGGAACCTCCCGGGAGAGAATCTCATCCTTAACCACTGCGTGGAGTCCCTCCAGAAAACGAGCGAGCAGCGCCGGCTCGTTCCACTCACTAGAGGCAGCAAGAGTGCGAAACTCAATGGAATAATCCGTTATGGACCGTTCACCTTGGCATAAGGAAGCCAGGGCCCTAGAAGCCTCCCCACCAAAAACTGAACGGTCAAAAACCCGAATCATCTCCTCTTTAAAGTTCTGGAATTTGTTAGAGCAATCAGCCCTTGCCTCCCAGATAGCTGTGCCCCATTCTCGAGCCCGGCCAGTAAGGAGTGAAATGACGTAAGCAACCCGAGCTCTCTCTCTAGAGTATGTGTTGGGTTGGAGAGAGAACACAATCTCACACTGCGTGAGAAAGGAGCGGCACTCAGTGGGCTGCCCGGAGTAGCAAGGTGGGTTATTAACCCTAGGTTCTGGAGGCTCGGCAGGCCAGGAAGTAACAGGTGGCACGAGACGTAGACTCTGGAACTGTCCAGAGAGGTCGGAAACCTGAGCGGCCAGGTTCTCCACGGCATGGCGAGCAGCAGACAATTCCTGCTCGTGTCTGCCGAGTATGGCTCCTTGGATCTCGACGGCAGTGTAACGAGCGTCTGAAGTCGCTGGGTCCATTCCTTGGTCGGTTCCTTCTGTCATGCAGGTGAAAGAGGACCCAAAAGCGACTTAACAGAAACAGAGTTTATTTAAATCCAAACAGGGAATAACAAAAATCCTCTAGTCTGTAGAGGGGAATAACTAGAGAAGCGGCCACAGACTGCAGGTCGCTTCGGGTAGGCGCAGGCCGTAGTTGATAGAGCCACCTGCTCACACGCAGCATCAAAGAACAAAGAAAGTTAGCAGGTCTGTACTGAAATGCCATTGTCACACCATCTGGATAAGGGCTGTGCTGTGCCAGAAAATCTAAATGGGTAGATGGTGGAAACGCCATTCAATTCATATTATTATATTCCATTTTCATTTACAAATCTCATGACCTGACTATGAGACATGGCTGTATCCAAGGGGATTTTTATTTAGCTGAGCGTGCTAGCTAGCTAGCTAAATTTCAGCTAGCTTGCAATTGTTGTGAAGTCACCCAAATGATTCTAAATAACAACTAGAGTACGTAATCTCACTCAACACTTAACTTCTACAAACTAATTTAAATTACGATAAACAAAGGTTAATTTACTTGTTTTTCGCTGTCCGTTGCCGCCAAAATTTGGCAATTGATTTGCAAACACGTCACATGATCAGCATCTGGTCAGCAACACTAAAAAAGTACTTCCAGGTCGCGGAATTTCAAAAATGTTTCTAAAACCTGTATTTATTTATGATATATGAAAAATCATAGTCAAAAAATCTGAACGATTGATATTTGTTCATGTTTAAGTGACATTTGCATTAAATGTGGGTTTTAAAATGTTCCTAGGTCGTATAAATGTCCCCAATTGTCACGTATACTCACTCTCCAACCTCTAGGTCATCAGGCTGCTGATTATCCCGCACACCTGTCACAATCGTCTCGAGTGCCTCATGACACTCACCTGGACTCCATCACCTCCTTGATTATCTTCCCTCTATCTGTCCCTCCCCTTGGTTCGTTCCTCAGGTGTTATTGACTCTGGTTTCATGTCGGTGCGTTGTTTGTGTTCATTGATAATTTTATTTATTAAAACACTCACTCCCTGAACTTGCTTCCCGACTCTCAGTGCACTCGTTACACCAATGCAAATCACTTTCAATAACTATTCTAGGTGCCACATTAAACGTACTTTATATACGGTGTCATTTCATGAGGCTTAGCCCGAAGCCACTCCTGCATTGTCTTGGCTGTGTGCTTAAGGTTATTGTTCATTTGGAAGGTGAACCTTCACCCCAGTCTGAGGTCCAGAGCAGGTTTTCATCAAGGACCTCTCAGTACTTTGCTCCGTTAATTGTTCCCTCGATCCTGACTAGTCTCCTGTTCCCTGCCGCTGAAAAACATCCCCACAGCATGATGCTGCTACCACAATGCTTTGCCGTAGGGATGGTGGCAGGTTTCCACCAGACGTGACGCTTGGCACTCAGGCCAAAGAGTTCAACCTTGGTTTCATCATTCCAGAGAATCTTGTTTCTCATGGTCTGAGAATCTTTAGGTGCCTTTTGGCAAACTCCCAGGGGGCTGTCATGTGCCTTTTACCTAGGAGTGGCTTGCATTTGGCCACTCTACTATAAAGGCCTGATTGGTGGAGTGCTGCAGAGATGGTCGCCCTTCTGTAAAGTTCTCCCATCACCACAGAGAAACTCTGGAGCTCTGTCAGAGTGACCATCAGATTCTTGGTCACCTCCCTGACCAAGGCCTTTCTCCCCCGATTGCTCAGTTTGGCCTGGCGGCCAGCTCTAGGAAGAGTCTTGGTGGTTCCAAACTTCTTCCATTTAAGAATGATGGAGGTCACTGTGTTCTTGGGGACCTTCAATCCCAGTACTGTGCCTCAACACAATCCTGTCTCAGGGCTCTACAAACAATTTATTTGACCTCATTGCTTGGCTTTTACTCTGACATGCACTATCAACTGTATGACCTTATATAGACAGGGGTGTGACTTTCCAAATCATGTCTAATCAATTGAATTTACCACAGGTTGACTCCAATCAAAATTTTAAAAAGCCCCTAGCAATGTTTGAAATGGCCCTACCAATGTTTTAAAAGGCCCTACCAATGTTTTAAAAGACTACCAATGTTTTAAAAGACTACCAATGTTTTAAAAGGCCCTACCAATGTTTTAAAGGCCCTACCAATGTTTTAAAAGGCCCTACCAATGTTTTAAAAGACTACCAATGTTTTAAAAGGCCCTACCAATGTTTTAAAAGACTACCAATGTTTTAAAAGGCCCTACCAATGTTTTAAAAGACTACCAATGTTTTAAAAGACTACCAATGTTTTAAATGGCCCTACCAACGTTTTAAAAGGCCCTACCAATGTTTTAAAAGACTATCAATGTCTTAAAAGGCCCTATCAATGTTTTAAAAGACTACCAATGTTTTAAAAGGCCCTACCAATGTTTTAAAAGGCCCTATCAATGTTTTAAAATGCCCTACCAATGTTTTAAAAGGCCCTATCAACGTTTTTTGCATGATGTCATGCAGGTGAAAGAGGGACCCAAAAGCGACTTAACAGAAACAGAGTTTATTTAAATCCAAACAGGGAATAACAAAAATCCTCTAGTCTGTAGAGGGAATAACTAGAGAAGCGGCCACAGACTGCAGGTCGCCGGGTAGGCGCAGGCCGTAGTTGATAGAGCCACCTGCTCACACGCAGCATCTGATGAAGGCAAAAAACACGACAGGACAGGGCGAAACACAATCACAGCATGGTGAATACAAAACAAGGAACCGACGGGGCAGGAACGGATCACAAAGGAATAAATAGGGACTCTAATCAGGGGAAAGGATCGGGAACAGGTGTGGGAAGACTAAATGATGATTAGGGGAATAGGAACAGCTGGGAGCAGGAACGGAACGATAGAGAGAAGAGAGAGCGAGAGAGTGAGAGAGGGAGGGGGAGAGAGAGGGATAGAAGGAGGGAAAGAACCAAATAAGACCAGCAGAGGGAAACGAATAGCATGGGGAGCACAGGGACAAGACATGATAATAAATGACAAACATGACACATGACTTCACTTCAGATTATGCGTCATCCTGAAGCACAGCATTGTGGGGGAAGTTGAGGTCAGGCCCAATATTGACTATGCAGCCGAGAGGGAAAGTGATTGGGCCATCCTATAAATGTTTTAGAGTAATATATCAAATTTAGCAGACAGTTTTATCCAAAGCGACTTACAGTCATGAGTGAATACATTTTTACGTATGGGTGGTCCCGGGAATCAAACCCACTAACCCGGCGCTGCAATGCTCTCCCGAAATGCGTGACAGGGCTATAAAAGCTTTGTGAAGCCTCAATTTAACGTGATTTATAAGGCCTTTATTAAGCTGTGCTTATGACACCCTTTATAAGGTTTATGTCAAATTTGACAGTGTGTTATATCACATTATACATTGATGGTTACGTCACACAGTTATACCACATTTATGAACCCTTTTATAGAGCATGACATACGGTTATAGATGCTTTGTAACACATTTATGTAGTGTTTATGAAGGCTTTATGTCATTTAAGGCGGGACTATAGTATTATTATTGCTTAAATGTAGCTGTTATAAAGGTTTTATGAATACATGCATAAGGGGAAGACAGCAAAGGGTTACCTAAAGTTCATTACAATGGATAGGGTCGTTACAATTATCTTTGGTGTAGACTCACTCCAACAGTTGTTTCCAAAACACAGCTATGGAAATAACAAGAAAACAAGAAAACAAAGTAATCAGAAGAGAGATGAGGGGGGGGGGAGAAAACTTCTCCTTGTTGAATTTGATCCCTCAGTGATTATTGTAGTATTTTGGCAGTGTTCTGTAAACACAGGGGTTTGAGGGCAGTTCGGTCAACTTATTTTACTGTAATTGTTGACGTTTTGTATGGGAGCTCGTGGCTCACCCTATTGAAGTGCACTACTTTTGACAAAAGTGCCCTGGGTTGGGTGTCGTTTGGGATCACACCATCTTGGGAGTTGTTTTAAATTCAACGTCACACCAAATCAAACTCTATTCATCAAATGCGCAGATTACAACAGGTGTAGAGCATACAGTGAAATGCTTACTTACAGGCCCTAAACCAATAATGCAATTAAAAAATAAAATAAATAAAGACATAAAAGTAACGAATGATTAAAGATTAGCAGTAAAATAACAATGTGGAGGTTATATACAGGGGCTACAGGTACAGAGTCAATGTGGAGGCTATATACAGGGGGTACCGGTACAGAGTCAATGTGGAGGCTATATACAGGGGGTACCGGTACAGAGTCAATGTGGAGGCTATATACAGGGGGTATCGGTACAGAGTCAATGTGGAGGCTATATACAGGGGGTACCGGTACAGAGTCAATGTGAGCTCACAGAACAGGGCTCCGGGCAGCCGAGCGGAAATGGAGGAAAACTCGCCTCCCTGCGGACCTGGCATCCTTTCGCTCCCTCCTCTCTACATTTTCCTCTTCTGTCTCTGCTGCTAAAGCCACTTTCTACCACTCTAAATTCCAAGCTTCTGCCTCTAACCCTAGGAAGCTCTTTGCCACCTTCTCCTCCCTCCTGAATCCTCCCCCCTCCTCCCTCTCTGCAGATGACTTCGTCAACCATTTTGAAAAGAAGGTCGACAACATCCGATCCTCGTTTGCTAAGTCAAACGACACCGCTGGTTCTGCTCACACTGCCCTACCCTGTGCTCTGACCTCTTTCTCCCCTCTCTCTCCAGATGAAATCTCGCGTCTTGTGACGGCCGGCCGCCCAACAACCTGCCCGCTTGACCCTATCCCCTCCTCTCTTCTCCAGACCATTTCCGGAGACCTTCTCCCTTACCTCACCTCGCTCATCAACTCATCCCTGACCGCTGGCTACGTCCCTTCCGTCTTCAAGAGAGTGAGAGTTGCACCCCTTCTGAAAAAACCTACACTCGATCCCTCCGATGTCAACAACTACAGACCAGTTTCCCTTCTTTCTTTTCTCTCCAAAACTCTTGAACGTGCCGTCCTTGGCCAGCTCTCCCGCTATCTCTCTCAGAATGACCATCTTGATCCAAATCAGTCAGGTTTCAAGACTAGTCATTCAACTGAGACTGCTCTTCTCTGTATCACGGAGGCGCTCCGCACTGCTAAAGCTAACACTCTCTCCTCTGCTCTCGTCCTTCTAGACCTATCGGCTGCCTTCGATACTGTGAACCATCATATCCTCCTCTCCACCCTCTCCGAGTTGGGCATCTCCGGCGCGGCCCACGCTTGGATTGCGTCCTACCTGACAGGTCGCTCCTACCAGGTGGCGTGGCGAGAATCTGTCTCCTCACCACGCGCTCTCACCACTGGTGTCCCCCAGGGCTCTGTTCTAGGCCCTCTCCTATTCTCGCTATACACCAAGTCACTTGGCTCTGTCATAACCTCACATGGTCTCTCCTATCATTGCTATGCAGACGACACACAATTAATCTTCTCCTTTCCCCCTTCTGATGACCAGGTGGTGAATCGCATCTCTGCATGTCTGGCAGACATATCAGTGTGGATGACGGATCACCACCTCAAGCTGAACCTCGGCAAGACAGAGCTGCTCTTCCTCCCGGGGAAGGACTGCCCGTTCCATGATCTCGCCATCACGGTTGACAACTCCATTGTGTCCTCCTCCCAGAGCGCTAAGAACCTTGGCGTGATCCTGGACAACACCCTGTCGTTCTCAACTAACATCAAGGCGGTGGCCCGTTCCTGTAGGTTCATGCTCTACAACATCCGCAGAGTACGACCCTGCCTCACACAGGAAGCGGCGCAGGTCCTAATCCAGGCACTTGTCATCTCCCATCTGGATTACTGCAACTCGCTGTTGGCTGGGCTCCCTGCCTGTGCCATTAAACCCCTACAACTCATCCAGAACGCCGCAGCCCGTCTGGTGTTCAACCTTCCCAAGTTCTCTCACGTCACCCCGCTCCTCCGCTCTCTCCACTGGCTTCCAGTTGAAGCTCGCATCCGCTACAAGACCATGGTGCTTGCCTACGGAGCTGTGAGGGGAACGGCACCTCAGTACCTCCAGGCTCTGATCAGGCCCTACACCCAAACAAGGGCACTACATTCATCCACCTCTGGCCTGCTCGCCTCCCTACCACTGAGGAAGTACAGCTCCCGCTCAGCCCAGTCAAAACTGTTCGCTGCTCTGGCCCCCCAATGGTGGAACAAACTCCCTCACGAAGCCAGGACAGCGGAGTCAATCAACATCCTTCCGGAGACACCTGAAACCCCACCTCTTTAAGGAATACCTAGGATAGGATAAGTAATCCTTCTCACCCCCCCCTTTAAGATTTAGATGCACTATTGTAAAGTGGCTGTTCCACTGGATGTCATAAGGTGAATGCACCAATTTGTAAGTCGCTCTGGATAAGAGCGTCTGCTAAATGACTTAAATGTAATGTAATGTAAATGTCTTATCACAAAATCGCTTGTAGTATCCAAACGGTTTGGCCGTACCCCTCTTTAGAAAGATAAGACTCTCACGGACATGATGGTGTTCTCTGTTTTGCTCTGAGACCCCCACAAGTGTCTAGGAACTCATCTGAAGTCGGTACAGCCGATCTGCCAACTTCTGTCTTCTGTCTGTCGCGTCCCTGAAATGTTTGGGCTACACCCTAATATGTGGAAAGGTGAGACTCTTATGGACATGTACAGTACCAGTCAAAATGTGGACACACCTACTCATTCAAGGGTTTTTCTGTATTTTTTTACTACTATTTTCTACATTGTAGAATAATAGTGAAGACATCAAAACTATGAAATAACACATATGGAATCATGTAGTAAACCCCCCCCCCCCCAAACAAGTGTTCAAATCAAAAACAAATTTGAAATTCTTCAAAGTAGCCACCCTTTGCCTTGATGACAGCTTTGCAAACTCTTGGCATTCCCTCACCTAGTGTAACCCACACGGTGCTTTACGGCAGGGGAAAGTCACTAGGCAGCGTGTTGTGTGGGCAAATAACCAGATTGCCGCTTCTGGCGAATTCAAGGTGGTCATTTTCATGTAATATTTGTTTGGGGCGTAATTATAGTTCTCCATAGTATGTTGAACCGAAGTTGACTCACTGATAGGGAAATGTAGCGTTATGACTATAACTATTGTTCCCTGAAAGAGGAAAACAAAGTACACCACCTGTTTAGCCCCACGCCCCGCGTTCCTATGGCTCGGTGAGGAGCGTTATTAAAATGAAGACATTAATCCGAGCCTCACGTGTATCACCTGTGGAAGGCGGGGCTTTCAGCGAGGCATTCAGGAAGGCCGGGGTTTTCATTGGCATTGTCGGGCGTGAATGTAGACACTTCAACCTTAAAGTGGCGAGAATGTGTTCGTTTCCTCGTTCTCCTTCTTTTCATGGAACAGTAGTTATAGTCATAATGTTACGGAAAACGATACCAATACATACTGTAGATATGTATGGTTTCCAAGCAGCCAACTCAGCTTCAGTACAGGCTGCTGTGGGTCAGAAGGGAAACATTAATCTAATGTCTGATAGCTGTGAGAGGTGTGTGTGCACGCGTGTGTGTGTGTGTGTTCTGCACGTGTGTGTGTGCGGTTGTCTCTGTATGAATAGCAGTATGAGGGAGAATTTATCAGT